>NW_027255896.1:14675714-15275714 GCF_043229965.1 Drosophila suzukii | reverse complement strand
GTTTTTGTGAGATTGAAACATAATTCTTAAAGACCTGATTTGTTAATGAAAACCAAACAGAATGATAAAGTTTATGGTAAGGTATGTCTTAAGGAGGTCTGATACTATTTTGTGAAATTGGTCATTAATGAGTTTACATAAATTAAGAAATGAAAATTGAATTTCGTTGTGGAAATAATATATATTTAAATAATAATAAAAAAATAAATAAAAAATAATAAATATTTGTTTAAGTTGTAAAAATAAAAGGTTGTTAAAAAAATAGAAATAAAAAGAAAGCAAAAGAGAAACTAAAACTATGGTCTTTTATACACGAGGTCGTGTTAGAATCAGTATGGCCGTGTCGGCGATTGGTATATCTCAGTGTATAAGGAATTCTAGTCTCTCTTGTGTCATCTTATGTTCTGCATTTTTGCAATATCATGCATCATTTTTGCATATCATGTTGCCTGTGCGGCGCTACAAAAAGTGTAGCACGACACACGTCTTATGCAAGTATTGCCCGTCTATTAGTTGAACTATTAAAGAAAGGAGGACCGTTCCCGATGGATGAAGAACAAATGAAAGTTTTTGAGGCCTTAAGAAATCGTTTATCAACTCCGCCAATACTTTCAATATTTAACCCTAATCGTGAAACGGAATTACATACTGACGCCAGTTCTCGAGGTTTTGGAGCAGTTTTATTACAGAGACAGAACGATGGTTAAATGCATCCAGTCTTTTATTATTTATTAAATGCTTCGGCAGCCGAATCAAGGTACCATTATTTATGCTCTTCGTCGTTTTAGAGTATATTTAGAACACATGCCCTTTAAAATTGTGACGGATTGTCATTCTTTAGTACAAACATTAAGCAAAAAGTCGGTCAATCCCCGTATTGCTCGTTGGTCGTTGGAGTTAGAAAACTACAATTATAAAATTGAGCACCGTCCTGGCGAAAGTATGCCGCATGTTGATGCTTTAAGTAGGCAAGCGGAGTTGTTAAGCAATAAGGTAGAAAGGGTAATGGAAGAACCGTGTGTAGTTCCAGAGTCGTCAGAAAAGTCAGAATTAATAGAATCGTCAGAAAAGTCAGAATTAGTAGAATCGTCAGAGTCATTAGAAAAGTCAGAATTAGTAGAATCGTCAGAGTCGTCAGAACTGATAGAATCGTCGTCAGAAATGTCAGAATTAGTAGAATCGTCAGAAAAGTCAGAGCTAGTAGAATTATTAGAGTAGTCAGAAAAGTCGGAATTAGTAGAATCGCCAGAGTCGTCAGAATTAATAGAACCGTCAGAGTCGGCAGAATTAATAGAATCGTCAGAGTCGTCAGAAAAGTCAGAATTAGTAGAATCGTCAGAGTCGTCAGAAAAGTCAGAATTAGTAGAATTATTAGAATCGTCAGAAAAGTCGGAATTAGTAGAATCGTCAGAGTTGTCAGAAAAGTCAGAATTAGTAGAATTGTCAGAGTCATCGGAAGTAGCAGAGTTAAAGGCTCTAGAAAAGTCAAGGCTTGTGGAATTTGAAAATTTATCGGAATTACAAAAAGAAGTGGAATTGGTTAATTTAATTGGCACGGTGGGAGCTATGCCAGATGATATAGACTTTCTATTGCAAACGGAGCAAATGAGGGATGAAGTTATAGGTAAAATACGAGACGAGTTAGCAGAAGGACCAGTGAAAAGTTTTGTTTTAATAGATGGTGTTGTGTATCACGAAGATACGAACTGATTGGTATAAACTTATAAATAAGGTTGAACACGCGATCAACAATTTAGTCCATTCTAGTACATTAAAAACACCAAGCATGATCCTCTTTGGAGTAGATCAAAAAGGTCCGATAGTTGATGAATTATATGAGTATTTAGATGATAAATTAAATAAAGAAAAAAGATAGATTTAAAAGATATAAGGGATAAAGCAAATTTAAAGATTGTAAAGTCTCAGAAAAGAAATGAAATTATTTAAGCAGCTAAACAGAAAGCGCCATCGGAACATAGAGTTGGAGATTTTGTGGCAATAAGAAATACAGACGTAACACCTGGCACTTGTAAAAAATTTGCGCCTAAATATAGGTAAGAGGTAACAGATATAGATAACTGTCATAAAGTATATATATTCTTGATCTGGATCACTAGCCGGGTCGATCTAGCCATGTCCGTCTTTCCGTCTGTCCGTCTGTCTGTCCGTCCGGATGAACGCTGAGATCTCGGAAACTATAAAAGCTAGGCTATTGAGATTTGGCATGCAGAATTCTGAGTATCTTACGCAGCGCAACGCCCACAAGCCGCCCAAACCTGTGGCGCCCACAATTTTCATGCTAGAAAAAAAATTTTTAACTGAAATGTATGGGTCTCGACAATACCTATAGATTGATTCAAAAAAAATTTCCCACGCCCACTTTAACGCGCATAACGTTTAAATCTGTCTACCGCCGGTAGGTGGCGCATTTCAATCTCCCTTTGCTGCTTGCATATCTCCATTTCCCTTTCGTCCCTTTAGCTGAGTAACGGGTATCTGATAGTAGAGGTACTCGACTATAGCTTTCTTAATTGTTTTATTAGTAAAAATCGAATAAGATACTTTTTAAGTAAAAGGAAAACATTTACAAGTTTGTAATCAAAAATTAAAAATGACAAATTTTTAAATATATTAATTTTTAAAACTAAAAAAAATGTATTTGTTGAATTTCCGATGTCTAACTACACATGCTTTATTTATGTTCCTAGAAAAACGGCATCTATACTTAAGTATAGTACAGCTTACAGTAACCAAGTAGACTTAAGTATTTTGCTGAAGCGGGCAAAATGAAAACATTTTAGAAAGTGTATATATTGAGTCGAAGTACAATCATATTTCGTCACAAAATTGTATATCAGACTGTTTAAGGTGCGATCGTCACGACCCCTTACCTCTTTAAGAGGTGTTTTTGTTTGAATAGCAAATCTGGAAAGATTGGATATCCACTCCTTAATCTTAAATTGGATTAGGTCTTACTAAAGCAACAGGGTGTACAAAGTCGAAAGCAATGAGTTTTTTCTAACCCGTATGTACATAGAAACATCTGGCCTTCAATGAGGAAGTGCATTAGGTCCTTTTCTATTAGTTTCATTTTATCCGCAGCTTCGCCAGCAGAAATATCGAACATATATCGTTACATAACTCTACACCTTTTTCTTGCTTTTATCTTCGCTACTTAAGCTACGTAAATTTAAAACACTCACGATTTCCACACCATAATAGAGATAGTGGTTTCGGCGAGTTTTTTTGTGGTTTCTCCAAAGAACTATTCCACAATGCTTAAGCTTTGTAAATTTAAAACATTCCTCATTTCCACACCATAATAGAGATAGTGGTTTCGGCGAGTTTTTTTGTGATTTTTCCAAGGACCTATTCCACAATGCTTATATATTTTTTACTCGTTTCTTTTAATTTTAAAATTTAACAATTTCTGCAAGTCATGTCTTTAATTTCCCGTTGGATTGCTTTTGCGGTTGGTACTACGATAAGGCTGTTATAAAGAATATATAAGCATATCCCATTTCCTCTGTCAGCTGTAAAAGCATATACACACAAATTAGTATATATTTATAGACACCCATTCGTAAATGACTGCAGTTCTTGATCAGCATGACTAGACGAGTCGATCTAGCCATGTCCGTCTTTCCGTCTGTCCGTCCGTTTCTACGCAAGCTAGTCTCTCAGTTTTAAAGCTATCGGGCTGAAACTTTCCCAAAAGTCTAAGATCTTTTAGGTAGAAGTATAAGGTAGGTAGTATATAAGTCGGAACCAGCCGGATCGGACAACTATATCTTATAGCTCCCATAGGATTAATCGGAAAAAAAAATTTTAAAAAATTATATCTTTGGTGTTTTTTAGCATATAACCTCCTAAGCTTGGAAATAACATTTTTTAATTAGTTTTGAATTTTCAATTAAATTTTATCGAAATCGGACGACTATATCATATAGCTGCCATAGGAACGATCGGAAAATTGGTGGAAAAATAATATGAAACAAATTATAGCTTCGGTGTTTTTCAACATATAACCTCCAACGCTTGGAAATAACATTTTTTAATTAGTTCTGAATTTCGAATTTAATTTTATCAAAATCGGACGACTATATCATATAGCTGCTATAGGAACGATCGGAAAATTGGTAGGAAAATAATATGAAACAAATTATAGCTTCGGTGTTTTTTGACATATTATCTTATACTATTGGGAATATCATTTTTTGTATTTTTAAATTTAATAATTATAGCTGCAAGGGTATATAAGCTTCGGCTTGCCGAAGCTAACTCTTTTTTTTGTTTTAGATCGAAATCACTCCCTTTCCTTGCTGCTTCCTTGTTATTTTTATACTTTTATCATTTACGCAGTTCAGTCCTTGGTGTGCCAATCCCTTTTTTGAAATTCTGAAAGATATAAAGCAAATTGTATATTATATATAAATATATACATGTGCATATATATTTCAAATATACAATATATTTATTATGGCACAATTACTCTGTTGTATGTACAGTTTACATACAAATAATTATTATTTTATTTAATTGTTTAATACATACAATTGTACATATGTATTATGTTATTTTATTATGTTCATATTGAACTAAATTATCTACACTTTACTGACCTGTGCAAATATTGATGTAAAATTGGTGGCAGAAAGCAACAAACTTTTTCAAAATACGTGGCACGAACTTCACTTTTCAGAATTAACAAGGAAGAACGCTATAGTCGACTATACCTCGACTATCAGATACCCGTTTCTCAGCTAGAGGAACCAAAGGGAAATGGAGATATGCCAGCATCAAAGCGAGATTGAAATGCGCCACTTACCTGCGATCTTAATATATGGTAATATGGGCGGTAGAAAGACTTGGGCGTTATAGGCGTTAGAGTGGGAGTGGAAAACTTTTTTTGGATCAATCGACCAATACATTTTAGTTAAAATTTTTTATCTAGCATAAAAATTGTGGGCGCCACAGATTTGGGCGGTTAGTGGGCGTTAAAGTGGGCGTGGCATATTCGCGTAACAAACTTACGCTGCGTACAAGGCTACGGAATCTAAATCTGAGATCCCAATTCTCTATCTTTGATAGTTTCCGAGATATCCGCCTTCATATTTACGATTTGTTGAAGTTTTTGGGCGGCTTGTGGGCGGTAAAGTGGGCGTGCCAAACTTTTTTTTGGGTCAATCGATAGGTATTGATGAGAACAATACATTTCAGTTTAAATTTTTATTCTAGCATCAAAACTGTAGGAGTTTCAGTTTTGGGCGGTTTGTGGGCGTTAGAGTGGGCGCTTCGCAGGAATCTCAGGAATCTGCATGCCTAATTCCAGTATTGTAGCTCCTTTAGTTTCCGAGATCTCAGCGTTCATACGAACAGTCGGACATGGCTAGATCGACTCGGCTAGTGATCCTGATCAAGAATATATATACTTTATGGGGTCGGAAACGCTTCCTTCTGCCTGTTACATACTTTCCGACGAATGTAGTATACCCTTTTATTCTACGAGTAACGGGTACAAAAATGCAACAGATGAGAAATGCAAGAGACAAGAAAGACCGCGGGCTTCCTTGCATGTTCCCGTTTGTCTTTATTATTTGTTTGTCAAGAGAACAGTACCGAAAAAACGATCGTAAAAAAACGGGCATCGGCAACCTTCGGGTTTCAGTTTTGTTTTAACTGTTACTAGTACAGTAAAAGGGTATACAAGATTCGTCGGAAAGTATGTAACAGGCAGAAGGAAGCGTTTCCGACCCCATAAAGTATATATGTATATTCTTGATCAGGATCACTAGCCGAGTCGATCTAGCCGTGTCCGTCTGTCCGTCCGTCCGGATGAACGCTGAGCTGGGCTATTGAGATTTGGCGTGCAGATTCTTGAGCTTTTTACGCAGCGCAAGTTTGTTTCAGCAGAGTGCCACGCTCACACACCGGCCAAAACTGTGGCTCCTACAGTTTTGATGCTAGAATAAAAATTTTAACTGAAATGTATTGGTTTCGTCAATACCTATCCATTGATCCAAAAAAAATTTGCCACGCCCACTCTAGCTTTGCTGCTTGCATATCTCCATTTCCCTTTAGCTGAGTAACGGGTATCTGATAGTCGACGTGCTCGACTATAGCGTTCTTCCTTGTTTTTTTTACATTCCCAGCAAAATAAACCTGGATGCACTATATTGAAACACATCCAGATGGCACCGCGATAGAATGCACCTAGCACGCACATTTACCCTCCACAATTTGCATGCGTGTTGTTTTGCGTAAAAAAGATAAGACCTAAAACTGTTTATACCCGTTACTCGTAGAGTAAAAGGGTATACTAGATTCGTCGGAAAGTATGTAACAGGCAGAAGGAAGCGTTTCCGACCCCATAAAGTATATATATTCTTCATCAGGATCACTAGCCGAGTCGATCTAGCCATGTCCGTCTGTCCGTCTGTCTGTCCGTCCGGATGAACGCTGAGATCTCGGAAACTATGGGAGCTAGGCTATTGAGATTTGGCGTGCAGATTCCTGAGCTTCTTACGCAGCGCAAGTTTGTTTCAGCAATGTGCCACGCCCACTCTTACGCCCACAAACCGCCCAAAACTGTGGCTCCTACAGTTTTGATGCTAGAATAAAAATTTTAACATAAGTGTATTCTTCTCATCAATACCTATCGAGTGACCCGAAAAAAAAATTGCCACGCCCACTCTAGCGCCCACAAACCGCCCAAACCTGTGACGTCTCGTCGATACCTATCGATTGATCCAAAAAAAATTTTGCCACGCCCACTCTAACGCCCATAACGCTTAAATCTGTTTACCGCCGGTAGGTGGCGTATTTAAATCTCGACTTGCTGCTTGCATATCTCCATTTCCCTTTGGTCCCTTTAGCTGAGTAACGGGTATCTGATAGTCGAGGTACTCGACTATAGCGTTCTTCCTTGTTTTTTTTTGGAATACGTTCTCGAACTTACGACTGGGCAAACACGCACGCATATCTTGTTTTCAGTATTCTTGCTTTTACTAGAATTATTCTTGGATGTTAGAGCGGGTGTGAGAAGGTTTTTTTTAAACAATTATGTTTCCTTAAACATAAGAAAACAATTTCAACTTGAGAATAGCAAACTTAGGTTATAATTTGAAATTAGTTTTGGCCTTTGAAGGAAATGTGATATATCCTTTTAAGATTTGCAAATTAAATATTTTTTAGCAAATGGATATCAGTGGGTATTATAAAGAGTTTGTATTTAAACGAATTTCGTTCTCCCTGTCAGCTAAAAATGCATGTTAACTAATTATCTCTGTAGTGAATTTGTTAAAAAAATTTATTTGATTTTACTTCACTTACTTACTATTCCAACTTTATATTAATTCACTGCTCTTTTCTTTTCTATTCACTTGGTTTGACTTCTCGATTCAATTGTCAACAAGAAAGGAAGGTATAGTAAGTTAAGCACACCGAAGTTTTTATACCCGTTCCCGAGAGAGCATTGTTTTAAGATAATGTTGATTTTAAGATAATGTTCCATTTCAAGTTACTACCGTCTATGTTTACCCATAAGGAAATAGAACGGCAGATGTATTATTTTGACATTAGTTATGCAATCGTTTCTATGGCAGCTATACGATGAAGTCGTCCAGTTTGTTTTAAATGTTATTCGAAATTCTGAAATTGTAGAAGAATGATATTACCAAGAAAATATGGTATTATGTCAAAAAAACATCGAACTTATAATTTTGTTTTACATTTCTTAAACATTTAAACATTTCTTTTTTGATTATTCCTATGTAAGCAATAGGATATAGTTTTCCGTTCTGGCTCGTTCTGACTTATATACCACCTGCAATAGAAATACGACTTTTGGGAAAGTTTCATCCCGATAGCCTTATAAATGAGAGACTAGTTTGCGAAGAAACGGACAGACGGACATAGATAGATCGAATCGTCTAGTGATGCTGATCAAAAACATATATGCTTTATTTATTGCGTTGCAAACTTCTGACTGAAATCATTATACCCTCTCCAAGGGTATAAAAATAACCAAGCCATTATTATTTTCACATTAGTATTCCCATCTTTTCTATGGCTGCTATATGATATAGTCGTCCGATTTTCCAATAATTTTATTTGTAATTCTGAATTATTAAACAAATTATTTAAATAAAATAACGAAGATATAATTATTATCCTATTATTGACTATTAATTACCCAATCGGACCTATGAAAGCAATAAATAAAAAAAAATTAAATCCAAAATCCTAAAATATTTATAGAATGGTAACTAATATAAGTTTTTCTTTAGTTATAATCAATCTGGAAACAGAATATTTAAGCAATCACGATAACCAGAATTTTGATTAGGAGACATCCCACTATTTAAAATTTGTTCAAATACTATCTCACGAGTAATACCATTTAGATCAAAGAAATGGATAGTAGGAACACCAGATCATGATGATTTCATAACAGTCCAACAAAAAATCATTGATTTACAAAATAAAACCGATCAATTTGTTAATAATTCTAAAATATTTATAGAAATAAAAACTTTATCTGACGAATTTTAAACAGCCTTAAAATTCAAGAAATTCAACTCAGAACATATCGTTACTTACGATCTTATGAATTTAATGAACAGAATAACACTTGAAAAACTTTTGTATTTAACACTAAAGTTCAAAACAATAAAGACATAAACAAATTTATAAACATGAACAAAAACCTGTAAATTTAACTGACCTATATATATTATAATATTCATACAATACCCTGTTATTACCGATCGTTGTGACGTTTAGAAGTCAAGATCCATTTCGCATAATTGTGGAACATTTTTTATCGATAATCACGTCTATTATAAGTATTGTTTACACTGGTCTGCATAAGTATTTTGACGAAACAAAAGTTAAATATACTCATAATTTGAACTTACTTGATGTACATTTTGGCATCAATAGAAAGGTCATTTAAATTCCGTTTGGATGATAACAAGACTATTCTTAACCCATTTACACTTATTGAAAATGCCGTTTTTTTTTAAGTTTACTTTTTAAACTTTTTTTCACCGCTTGAAACTTTGAGAAATCCCTTACATAATTTGTTAGGGCGTTTCTAAAAATTTTAAAAAATTTGCATTTTATACTAAATTTTCTGAGATCATCATATTAAAAAATCATAAAAAACATTTGTAGAGGTTTTTGAAAGAAAAAATTTTTTAGGGGTAATGTACTTAGTATAGAGACAGGTGGGAGGGAAAGATTTTTTTAAATATTGGAATTCGATTTCAGTTTGCGAGTAACCAAATTAGTTTGTAATTTGAAATTAGTTTTGCGTTTAAAGAAAATGTGTTAAGTCTTATTAGGATATAAGTGGGTTAGCTCTTTGCTTAGTGTAAATGATGGGGTTTATTGAGCTATCATTATCATAATATTGACAAAAAACATGCGGTCGCGAACAAACGCAAAATGGAAGTCGACTTTGGCTTAATCTAGTAAAATGCAACAATCTGCGAATTGGGACGGAATATTCTAAAGCAATAACTTTACTTTTAAAATGGATTCATGTAGTTTGCTATCCAGTCTGCTCCCAAGGAAATATCTTCAATTGTTTTTTTTTATTTAAATAAGTACCCGTCGCGAACGTACGGGTCGCGAACGTACAATTTTTCCATGTTGTTTTATAAACACTTAATTAAACATTTTTTCGACCACTTTGGATTAGATTGCAATAAAGAGATTTAGTAGAAAAAGTGCAAACAAATCATATATTTTCCTTGCGAAATAATTAAACATAAAAATGGCTTTAAGAGTTGCTAAAAATAAAAAGAAGTACATTCTTCAGTTTTCAGGCAAATTTTTTCAACAAATCCAATGAATTATGCTATGGTTCCACTGTATTATGAAAATATGTCCATTTAATTATGAAAATAAGCCATAAATACGATGATTATGATGATTTTTTTGATTCGGTCCTGGTTGACCATTTGGCGGATTTGCCCATTAGTAAATATAAACATGTTTTTGAGAAAGGGTATACACCAAACTATACAGCTGAAATCTTTAAAATAAGAATGAAGAAGAATACATAGCCTAAAACATATTTACTTGAAGATTTAGATGGCAGCGTTCTATAAAGAAGAATTCAAAAAAACACGATTCCCCCACACATATGATTTCATTCTGTAGCTTGCAACGCAGTGAAGGAGACTTTTCCGACCCTATAAAGTACAAGGTGAGTTCCAAAGTAAACAGGACTTTTTTAATCTAGCGCCCTCTAGTGGCGCCATCTATATGTCAACTGGTGCGTTAGAAACTGCTATCGTTTATCGACTTTCAGCAAAAATTTCATGACATTTCATCTATAGGAAGTGAGGTTTTTGCGTTTTAAGTGTCAGTATGTTTTTGTCATCGGTGCGAAAATGAGCTTCGAACAAAGGAGCCAACATTAAATTTTGTTTTAAAATTGTATTTTTAAGAGTTTCCAATAAAATTTAATAATTATAACTGCAAGAGTAAACAAACTTCGGCTTGCCAAAGTTAACTTCCTTTCTTGATTACTGCTATTTTTCGCCTTTGTGTTTTTTGGGGAATATTGTACTTCCCTTTTTTTAATATACTATAACTTGTTTTTGCTAAAAATATTGTTCTCCGAGAGACTTTCCTGGGAATCGTATATATATAATTTTTAAATCACTGGTTTTGTTTATCAAACATTTTAGCAATGTTAAAGTTTTTAAAAAATTTTTTTTTTTGCACTTTCGGACATTTCATACCCTTGGCCGCGGGGGCGCGAGCGCGGGGGCTTGGCACTATAAACGCGTTTTTCTCCAAACAGTTTTTTTGAAATCGGGCGTCATGATTGCGGCCGATCTACTGTGCCGATTTGCATAAACTTTTTTTTTAATGTTCACAAAGGACATGGTTTTCGACTCTACCTCGGTCGTCATTGCCCATTGATATTTAACAATTTTATACAACAATTGTTGTTGAAAAACAGGAAAAACAATGACAATAAAAATTTGATTATTTATGAATATTTTTTTATGATGGTGGATAGACATTCATGAGAACATTAATAAAAAATTTGGTTTGTGTGTTTCAGACAATGCCAACTAGAGAAATCGTGGCGCCCAGATTTTGCAATGTCACATTGAAACAACCCTATCCCCGCTGGAAGACAACCGGCGTTTAAAAGACAAATATTTTTTCAGCGACTTTTCAAGTATAACAAACATGCCTTCCAGAAAAACAACAAGCGACAACTACAACGGTTCCGCTAACCCGTTCTTGTTCTGTTTGTTTGGCATGTCCGTTTGTCTATGCATGTTCCGTTGCACATAAAAGCCTGGTATTTATAGACATATGCGACTATACAAATCGTTATATAAAAATATATTTTTTAAACTTCACGGGTTAATAAACAATAATAATAAACATTTTAGTTTTTTAAGAAATATAAGTACTATAAAAGTTACACAAATTATTTTAATCGTTTGTATTTACTTCTACGAAAAAATGTCTTATTATTTAAAAAGCAAGTGTGCACAAAAGTCTAGCTATTTCAATAGCTGGGCCTTTTTGCCTTTACCCGCATTTTTCCAGCGGAGACATGGCTAGAGAATGAGAGGCAAAAAAGTACTTTTTGTGTATTATCTTTGCGGACGCCGACTGAGAGCGCGTCTGCTTTGCCGCCGTTGCGCTCAGCTCTGCCTGCGTCGCTGCTTAGATTGACAATTTTTATAAGAAAATGTAATTTAAACTTAAATTTTAATTTAAGGCTTGGAATTTTTAAATTTGGTGAATTATACAAAAATTAGGAAAATCATCTGCATCTGAAGTGCACCCTAATAAGAAGCGAAAGAAAAAACCGAAATATAAACAATAAACTTGAACGTTGATGCACTAAAAGCAGTACAAACAAGTGACCCAACGACACCAAGTACGTGCTTGTTACGCGCGGCAAATATACGGCTTGCGAGGAAGGTACATGGAACATTAAGAGAAGGGACACAACGCAGGGAAAATCAGTAGAAATTAAGGCTCAAGCAAATAAGCAAAAATTTTAGTTTTCAATACAGGTTGTTATAATTTTTACGAAGAACGCGAAAGGGCTCGTGTAGACTAAAAATTAATGTACATCGCGAAAATGTTAGAGGAAAGTAATGGCGTGTTAGTCTAACAGGCTTACCAAATCTACGGAATCAATATCACCTTTAATAAGATTAGGCATAACAAGAAAGGAGCTAACTTCGGTAAGCCGTTCCCATGGTAGCGTCGTATGTTCAGAGCTTCCCGATATCTAGAAAACTAACAGGGAAGAACGCTATAGTCGATTACCTCGACTATCAGATACCCGTTACTCAGCTAAAGGGACCAACGGGTAATGGAGATATGCAAGGTTATGTAGGCGGTAGACAGATTTAAGCATTATGGGCGTTAGAGTGGGCGTAGCAAACTTTTTTTGGGTCAATCGATAGGTATTCTCGAGACTAATACATTTCAAGTAAATTGGGCGTTAGGGTGGACATGGCAATTTTTTTTTGGATCAATCGATAGGTATTGACGAGACTAATACATTTCAGTTAAAACTTGCGCTGCGTTCAAAACTACGGAATATAATTCTGAAATCCCAATTCTCTGTCTTTGATAGTTTCTGAGATATCCGCGTTCATATTTGGGGTTTGAAGTTTGTGGGCGGTTTGTGGTCGTTAAAGTGGGCGTAGTAAACTTTTTTTTGGGTCAATCGATAGGTATTGATGAGAACAATACATTTCAGTTTAAATTTTTATTCTAGCCTCAAAACTGTAGGAAACGGAAACGCTTTCTTCCACCTGTTACATACTTTCCGACGAGTATAGTATACCCTTTTACTCTACGAGTAACGGTTATAATAATATCAAAACGGCTATGGTGGTTAGCAAGAAATCTGTTATGGACTGTTTAATTTACGCAGACACTCCTATAAACAGAGCCCTCACCGAAAAGAGACACCTGTCCATCATATTTTTCGACTTTGAAAAAAAAAGACTGCACAAAATTTTAAACCAACTCTCGGCATGGGGCTGTGGTCCACTTACATCATTATATATTGTTGAACGTTGATGCACTAAGAGCAGTACAAACAAGTGGCCCAAACGACACCAAGCACGTGCTTGTTACGCGCGGGCCCATTTTTATTTCGGGCAAATACGGTTCGCGAGGAAGGTACATAGAACAAATAAAGACAGGACAAAACATAGATCAACAAGATTAAAGCAAATGAGCTAAGATTTTAGTTTTTAGTACAGGGATAGAAGTTGAGGAACAAATTAAATGATACAGGTTGTTATAGTTATTAGAAAGAACGCGAAAGGGATCATGCTGACTAAAATTAGATGAACATCGTGGCAAGTTAATAGGATGGTAGTTTCGCATTAGTCTAACAGGAACATTGAAACTTAGGCGGCTTACCAAATCTACAGAATCAATATCGCCTCTGATAAGATTATTCATAAAAATAGTACCAAGCATAATTCTACGGCTTACTAGAGTAGGCAAATTAATTAATAGCAATCTACTCGAGTAAGAAGGCAACCTGACGTTTTGATCCCAGTTCAAACCACGTAAGGCAAAAAGAAGAAATTGTTTCTGTACGGACTCTATACGGTCAATGTGCACTTGATACTGAGGACTCCAAACGGAAGAACAGTATTCTAAGTTAGGTCGGACAAGTGAGGTAAATAATAATTTGGTAGTGTATGGATCATCTAATTCTTTAGACCAACGCTTTATAAACCCAAGAACACTCATAGCTTTATTTACAGTAGAGGTTATGTGGGAGTCATCGTCAATCGTTTACTGAGTATATTCGGTCCAAGGACATGTTCTGAAGAGAGTAACTCATGAACGTTGGCGTACCCCTATAAAAAGTCATAACGTTGCATTTAAATTTAAAAAAAATTTAAATTTAAATTTTAAATTCAAAAGGTTGTACTGACACCATTCCTGGAATCTATTTATGTCTGACTGCAAGCAGAAACCAGATTCAATATTATTATATGAAAAACAAAGCTTAACATCATCAGCATACATTAGTACACGAGAGTGATTTACGATAGAAGGAAGATCATTTATAAACAGAGTAAACAGCAAAGGGCCTAAATGACTGCCCTGAGGCACTCCAGATGTCACGTTGATCATCTTGGAAACAGCGTTTTTGAATAAAACCCTCTGAGATCTACCATTCAAATAACTTGAAATCCAAGTTAACAGATTATTCGGAAACCCAAGCAGATCTAATTTGAATAAAAGAAGAGAGTGGTTAACAGAGTCAAAGGCTTTACTAAAATCTGTATATATAACGTCCGTCTGTAATTATACCCGTTACTCGTAGAGTAAAAGGGTATACTAGATTCGTCGGAAAGTATGTAACAGGCAGAAGGAAGCGTTTCCGACCCCATAAAGTATATATATTCGTGATCAGGATCACTAGCCGAGTCGATCTAGCCATGTCCGTCTGTCCGTCTGTCCGTCTGACCGTCTGTCCGTCTGTCCGTCTGTCCGTCTGTCCGTCTGTCCGTCTGTCTGTCCGTCCGGATGAACGCTGAGATCTCGGAAACTATGAGAGCTAGGCTATTGAGATTTGGCGTACAGATTCCTGAGCTTCTTACGCAGCGCAAGTTTGTTTCAGTAGACTGCCACGCCCACTCTAACGCCCACAAACCGCCCAAAACTGTAACTCCTACAGTTTTGATGCTAGATAGAAAATTTTAACTGAAAAGTATTGTTCTCATCAATACCTATCGATTGACCTACGCCCACTTGAACGCCCACAAACCGCAAAAACCTGTGACGCCCACAATTTGCATGCTAGATAAAAAATTTTAACTGAAATGTATTGGTGTCGTCAATACCTATCGATTGATCCAAAAATAATTTTGCCACGCCCACTCTAACGCCCATAACGCTTAAATCTGTCTACCGCCGGTAGGTAGCGCATTTTAATTTCGCTTTGCTGCTTGCATATCTCCATTTCCCTTTGAGTAACGGGTATCTGATAGTCGAGGTACTCGACTATAGCGTTCTTCCTTGTTTTTTGTTAAATCCATCTAGTACAAAAGATGTCAATTCGAGCAGGTTAGTGGTGGTCGATCTACGCTTAACAAAACCATGTTGACACGGCGATATTAAAGAGGAGCACAAATGTTGCAACTGAGAGGTAATAATGCGTTCAAATGTTTTAGGAATTGCAGACAATTTGGAGATTCCTCTATAGTTCTGAGCATTAACCTTCGCACCCTTTTTGTGGAGTGGAATAATAAAAGAATCTTTCCAGATAGTAGGAAAAACAGATGATGAGATAGACAAATTAAAAAGTTTAAGAATGGGTTTACAAATAGTTCGGGCACAAAACTTAAGAACACACCCAGGGAGTCCATCTGGCCCCGGAGAATAGGTTGGCGTTATAGTTTCTAAATCCCTTAAGAGAGAACTCTCGGTGATTACAGGAGAAAAAATACAATTTGCCCTGTTTAAGTGATTAGGGTAGCTAGAATTAGACCATGAAACAGAACTATAAGTAGATTGGAAGAATTCAGCAAATAAATCAGCAATTTCGGGATCCGTAGATGCCTCAATAGAGTTTAATCGTACGGATGATGGCAATGCTGAAGACTTTCGCTTAGCATTGACAAAGTTATAAAATTGCCTCGGATCCTTTGAAAATTCAAATTTACATCGGTTCAAATACATGGAATAGCAATGACTGTTAAGTACATTAAAATTAGTACGAGCCACCACATATCTTGAAAAATCGGATGGCCTACCCGACTTTTTGTACTTTTTATAGAAGTTTGTTTTTAGGTTTCTAAGTCTTTGCAACTGATTGGTAAACCAAGGTGGCATGTCTAACTTAGGAGGAAAACTGTCAGGAACACATTCACTGAAAAAAGAGTTTAGGACACTATAAAATAGTTCCGTAGCACTTTCAATATCCAAGCAATTATATAAATTTGTCCAGTTATATTGTGAAATCAAGTTGTTGACTTTACAAAAGTCACATTTACGAAAGCATCTACATTTATTTGGAGAAAGTGAAGGAGAGAGAGTATCAACGCTGGGAAGACAAATTGTAAGTTCTTATGTGGGATGATACTGGTCTTCAGGCACAACTAGTGGGTCAATTCTAGATACAGTGACTTCAGACGGATCTAAAACAAATACTAGATCTAATTGTCTGTTTAGTGAATTACGTATAAAGCTAACTTGCTGTAATGATAATTCTAACAGACCGTCAACGAAGTCATGGTCAGATAAAGGGGTAGAGACAAGTGAGTCAGTGGAAAGGGACCAAGAAATGTCAGGGAGATTGAAATCACCCAAAACAATTAAAAGATCCCTTTCGGAAAGATGAGATAAAACAGTTTTTATTGCAGACAAATGTTGCTCATAAATTGTTAAGTCGGATGCAGGTGGAATATAAGAACAAGTTACATAAATAGAAAAAGATTTCAAAGAAACTTTAACACCAACGAATTCTATGTCATTGGGATTAAGAAAGTATATTCTCTCCGATGATAAAGTAGAGGTAACGGCAACCAGCACCCCACCCCCCCTACGAGGAGAGCGATCAGTTCTATACGTATTAAAATTTTTAGACAGAACTTCGGAGTCTGATATCTCCGGTTTCAGCCAAGTCTCAGTAAAGGCCAGAATGTCTTCAGAAAAGGCAGAGGAGTCAGCATAAAGCTTAGGTAGTTTCATATTGAGTCCCCTAACATTTTGATAGGCCAAAAATAAGCTGCTCAGTTTTTTGGCGCAGGTACAGTCGTGGAAGGCCTATTATTAGTTCTCCGTCTGTTTGGAACAAATTCTTTAATGACCAATTCATCATTAAGCCAAAAACTTTTAGAATTTTGTACATTAAATACTTCCGGAGGAGCAGATATTTTAAATGAAGATATCATACGAACATATGGAAATTTCAACTCCTCCACTGTGATGTTTTGAGATGGGAATTCCTGTTGTATAAATTCCAAAACATCTGCAGATGTGGTTTCAGGTGTTAAACGAGACACAAATAATTGCTTCCCATATGGAACAACCGAGAGGCTCTTTCTTCCACCATTAGCAATCTGAACATCGTTCGTCTGATTATCAAGACTAGGGACTCCTATAGAGCTAACTTCACCAGTAGGCACAGAAAGCTGCATAGGGTTTGACCCCTTAGGCTGACTAGCAGAAACAGGGACTCCTCCAGAGCTTTTGGTACCTATGGGTACTGCTGTCAGAGAAACTTTAGGTCCCCCAGACCCAGTAGATGCCGACATAGCTGCCGTTACCGATCGGGTACAAATATTTGGAGCTAAGTTGGGATTTGGAACTGATGCCTTTACGGGAGCAGATTTTGAAAGAGCGGTCTTTTTGCGTTTAGGTGACCCTACTGACATTTTTTTATTATCAAGGTCCGCCTTAAACTCTTTAAAATCAGCAACTACGCTCATAAGCTTATCAAAAAGTTTCATAAAACGATCATTGGTCACCGCAACATAGCCATCCAAATCACGGTCTATTTCAACGCAAGAGGCACAAGTCCACGAAAAACCAACACGCAGATCAATAAAATCTTTTACTCTGCCAACAAGTCCAGTACATTTTGGATGAATGACTGTATTGCAGAGACGACAGTAAATAAAAACATCATTAGGTGACGATCCAAACTCACAATCTTTCTTGGAACAAAAAAGAGCCATTTTTACGTATTTAAATTTAAGAAAACAAGTTGTTTATAAAACCAAAGAATCAAAAGAATTATAAATACCTCACTTAATTTGACACTGGGATCAAACAATAAAAATGTAGACACACAAAAACACAAAAGTATAAGAGCGCGAAGAGACTGCGAAAGCGAGAGAGCGCGAAAGAGTGGCTGTCGACTGAGCGTGGCTTGCGAAACACAAACAAAATATACACGACAACAGTTGCGACGACAAGAAACGGGAGAGAGATTACAAGAGAGAGAGATTACAGATTATGGGAAACAACAACAAAAGCTATTGAAACAAATGCACCGCAGCTTACAGAAGTTACAATAACAAAATGTACAGGTTAAAAACAGAGTTAGGTTTTGTTAAAATTGCTACAATAAAATAGACAATTAAACGATTTAAAACACAAGCACGGCTGGTTATGTTGGACTAAGACACAAATCAAGGCACCAGTAACACAGATATTAATGACAAATTGACAAAAATCACAGAGCACAAGATAAACACAACCGGTCACAAGCGACGCTAAATCGTACATATCAAACTTTATGTCAAATAGGAAAATCCGAGTTAGAGCCAATCATAGCACGTCGAAGATACAACCCCACTATCGGCTATCCTTTTCTTTATAGCGTTTAACAGCCCCTCCGAGATCTTAGACAAACACAAAAACCAGACCCACACAGCTTATGCGGATGACTTCAACAAACTCATTGATTTAAAAAGAGACAAAAATGTTATGATAAACTTGGATACTCTTTTCAAAGATATTAACGAATGGTGCCAGAAATCAGGAGATCAAGAGAGTCTGCCCTTGCCAGGTGTCAACATAAGATGCGACTATCAAAACGGTCAAGGAACTTACGCTATTAGGGCTTTGACTCCAGATATAAATTTAATCCCAACGTTAAGAAAATACAAGAATCAATAGACAAATCACTAAGCATAATAAAATGCCTATCCAGCGGAAGATACAATAGCCATCCCCATACACTAATCAAAACAGTAAAAAGTCTATGCATCTCCAACATATATTACGCCCTACCTATGTACGGCTCCTCAAACAAGTCAACCCTAAAACCAATCAAAACCCTACTCAACTCCGCCCTGCGAGCATCATTATGAGCCTTCTGCTCTACGCCTTCTGCTCCAATCAATATAAAATATAACCGAATACCCAAAAACAAAATCAGTTCACACTATTCTTCAGGTCAAAGACACCCCTCCCAACCAAATCATACAACGGATCTCCAAAAACAAAAACAAAAAGTTCAGAAATTCTACAATCAACCAATGCATAAATAGCTGCCAACACTTTGAGGTCCCTAACCGAGCTCCTCACAAACTCAAACCAACAAAACCACACTGGCTTATGGACTCAAGCTTAATAGTCAAAAAACCACTAACAAGGATATTTATAATACAAAATTCTGGACAACAAACATAATCTTATAAATAAGAAATTTACTCTTTTATATACCCATAGATCCAAGAACATAGAAATAAAAGCTTTTGCAGTTACCACAGAAGAGTAGATTATCAAGCAAGCTGTTTTTCCAAATTACTCTTCAGTATACCCAGCAAAAGCCATTGCTATCCTGGAAGCTTTTAAAATAGCCGCAAAGAAAAAAGGAAAGCTGTCCTTAATTGTAACAACGCGTCATTTTATCTTTCATTGATCCGGGACTTAATCATAAAACACAGCCCAAAAATCAAGTTGGTCTGGTTCCCTAGTACAAGCCTACATCAAAAAGTCTCCCCCTGGTACCAAGCCATAAACCCAGAGATGATAAGCATCAACGACTACGTCAAAAACGCACAAGTTTGCAGCTTGCCAAGAAAAGAATTAACAAAAATCATCGGGCTTCCCCCACGAGTTCCGATTCTCCCAGTCAACAAACAGCCAATGCCAATTCTGCACCATACACTCCATATCGATCTCACACGTCCTCAACGACCGCACACCACTTCAAGTCCATAGAACTAGTATCTCAAATATAAAATTTACTGATCTTTTCATTATCTTTTCACTTGAAAATGTCAAAAAAAATCCTTAACTTTCCAAAATCTGCTACCTTGCTTCAACTCATTTAAATTGTCAATCTCTATTTCTTTCCATTCACATGGAAATATAAGTTGTTAAGTATACCTTTATTTATTAATCTAGTCCGGCCGAAAGACTTAGCAACAAGGGCCGATTCCTCCCTGCACCTTAAGTTTTAAGTTTTGGTACAGTGTACAATAAATAAATAAACAAATGAAAAAATTTAAGATTCGGCTTAAAAATGGTTGATGCACAAAACTTAAGCACACACCCAGGGGGTTCATCTGGACCAGGAGAATAGGTTGGCGTTGTATTCGCTAAATAACTTAAGAAATAACTTTCTGTAACTAAAGGGGGCTAAATACAATTTGCTTTATTTAAGTAATTAGGGTTGCTAGAATTTGACCAAGAAGTCACACTATAAGTAATTTGGAAAAACACAGCAAGAAAATCCGCAGTTTCAGAATCCATAGATGCCCCAATTGAGTTTAAATGTACGGCTAATGGCAATGCTGAAGACAGATAACCTTTGCTCGGCAATAACAAAGTTATAAAACTGCCTCGGATCCTTTAAAAACTCAAATCTACATTGATTTAAATACATGGAATACCAATGACTGTTGAGAACATTAAAATTCGATCGAGACACCACATATCGGGAGAAATCGGATGGCTTACCAAACTTTCTGTAGGGTTTGTTTTAAGGTTTCTAAGTCTTTTGAAGCGCATTGGCAAACCAACGAGGTCTGTTTAGCCTTGGAGGAAGTCTATCAAGAACGCATTAATATAAAAAACTAGAAAGGACGATAACTTCGGAACCCCGAAGTTTTTATAGCCTTGCGGGTCGTTTCCGTCGGAGCATTGCATGTACGGAGCTTTCCGATTTTTCGAAAACTAAAAACTAAATATACAAATTGTAAGATCTTGTTCCATTTAAGTTTACTACCGTCTATGTTTACCGAAAAGGAAATATAACGGTCTGTGTATTATTTTTGCATTCATTATCCGATCGTTTCTATAACAGCTATATGATATAGTCGTCCGATCTTATTTACATTTTATTCCAAATTCTGATATATTAAAAGAATGATATTTCCAGGAGTAGAAGTTAATATGTCAAAAAACACCGAAGCTATATTTTGTTTCAAATTATTTTGCCACCAACTTTCCGATCGTTCTTATGGCAGCTATGTGATATAGCCGTCTGATTTTGATAAAATTAAATTCGAAATTCAGAAATAAATGAACTAAAAATTTTATTTCCAAGCGTAGGTGGTTATATGTTTAAAAAAACCAAAGATATAATGTTTTTAGTTTTTTTTTCCGATTATTCCTATGGGTGCTATAAGATATAGTTTTTTGATCCAGCTGGTTACGACTTATATACTACCTGCAAAAGAAAGAAGACTTTTGGGAAAGTTTCAGCCCGATAGCTTTAAAACTGAGAGACTAGCTTGCGTAATAACGGACGGACAGACGGACATGGCTAGATCGACTCGTCTAGTGATGCTGAATAAGAATATATATACTTTATGGGGTCGGAATCGTCTCCTTCCCTGCGTTGCAAACTTCTGACTGAAATCATAATACCCTCTGCAAGGGTATAAAAAAAGTTTAAGACGCCATAATATAGATCAGTAGCTCTTTCAATATCCATGCAATTATATTAATTTGTGCAATTATATTGGGAAATCATGTAGTTTAGTTCAATATAATCATATTTACGAAAACATCTACATTTGGTTGGAGAAAGAAAATGAAATAGGGGGTATCAACGGAGGAGAGTCAAATTGAATATTCCAATGTGTGATTATATCGGTATTCTGGGACAACAAGTGCGCCAATTCTAGATAACGTGACTTCAGACGGATTTAAAACAAAACAAGGAAGAACGCTATAGTCGAGTACATCGACTATCAGATACCCGTTACTCACCTAAAGGGACCAAGGGGAAATGGAGATATGCAAGCAGCAAAGCGAGACTACAATGCGCCACCTACCGGCGGTAGACAGATTTAAGCGTTATGGGCGTTAGAGTGGGCGTGGCAAACTTTTATTTTGATCAATCGATAGGTATTGATGAGAACAATACATTTCAGTTAAAATTTGTAGTTACAATTCTTATTCTAGCATCAAAGCTGTAGGAGCCACAGTTTTGGGCGGTTTGTGGGCGTTAGAGTGGGCGTGGCACTGTGCTGAAACAAACTTGCGCTGCGTAAGAAGATCAGGAATCTGCACGCCAAATCTTAATAGCCTAGCTCTTATATTTTCCGAGATCTCAGCGTTCATCCGGACGGACAGACAGACGGACAGACGGACATGGCTAGATCGACTCGGCTAGTGATCCTGATCAAGAACATATATACTTTATGGGGTCGGAAACGCTTGCTTCTGCCTGTTACATACTTTCCGACGAATCTAGTATACCCTTTTACTCTACGAGTAACGGGTATAATTATAATAATTATCTGCTTAGTGAACTACGTATAAAGCGTAATTGCCATTAACAAAGTTATGGAGAGATAAAGGTAAAGAGACAAGTGAGTCAGTGCGAGGGGGCCAAGAAATATTAGGGAGATTGAAATCGCCCAGAACAATTAAAAGATCCCTGTTGGAAAGATGATACAGGTGGCATATAAAAACAGGTTACAAAAATAAATGAAGATTGCAAAGAAACTTTAACACTAACAAATTCAATGGCGTTAGAGTTAAGAGAGTATATTCTATCTGATGTTAGATTAGAGGTAACGGCAATCAGCACCCCACCCCCATACAGGAAGAGCCAACGGTTCTATAAGTACTGTTGTTGGACATAACTTCTGAGTCTAATATCTCCGGTTTCAGCCAAGTCTCAGTAAAGGCCAGAATGTCTTTATTAAAAGCAGAGGAGTCAACATAAAACTTAGGTAGCTTTATATTTAGTCCCCTTACATTTCCGTTTTTTGGGTCAGGTAATAACGTGGAAGGCCTATTATAAGTTCTCCGTCTGTTTGGAACAAATTCTTTAATGACCAATACATCAGGAGGAGCAGATATTTTAAATGAAGATGTCCTACGAACACAGGAAAATTTAAGTTCTTCCCCTATAATGTTTTGCAATTAGAATTTTTGTTGTACGATTTCCAAAACATCTGCAGATGTGGTTTCAGGGGTTAAACGAAACACAAATAATTGCTTCCTATATGGAACAGCCGGGAGTCTATTTCTTCCACAGCAATCTGAACATCTTTTTTCTGACTTTCGGGACCGCTTTGATCGCGGAAACTATAAAAAGTGCAATACTGGGATTAGGCATGCAGATTCTAGAGATTCCTGCGCAGCGCTAGTTTGTTTCTTCAGAGTGCCACGTCCACTCTAACGCCCACAAGCCGCCCAAAACTGTGGCTCCTACAGTTTTAATGCTAGAATAAGAATTGTAACTGAAATGTATTGTTCACATCAATACCTATCGATTGACCCAAAAAACAAACCGTTCACAAACTTCAAAAATCGTAAATATAAGCGCGAATATCTCGGACACTATCAAAGATAGAGAATTGGGATTTTAGGATTTGGATTCCGAAGCCTTGTACGCAGCGCACGTTTGTTACGCGAATATGGCACGCCCATTTTAACGCCCACAAACTTTATGCTAAAAAATAAATTTTAAGTGAAGTGTATTAGTCTCGTCAATGCCTATCGATCGACCCAACAAAAGTTTGCCACGCCCACACTAACGCCCATAACGCTTAGAACTGTTTGCCGCCCACATATTCACATATTGAGATTGCGGGTAGGTGGCGCATTACAATCTCGCTTTTCTGCTGGTACATCACAGTTCACCCGAGTTTTCTCCGTACCAGTTTACCTCGATTTATACATTTTTAGCGATCAAGACGATAGAGGTTACTCACATAAAATGTATTTATTTGGGTACAATTACACTGTTTATACTAAAAAGGAGCACCTAAACAAATGGCAAGTAGCTCCTGCAGCAAAAAAAATTCGGTTTCAATTCGAAAACGCTTACTAAGTGTCAAATGGTACAACCAGCCGCAAATTCCCTTTGTGAAAAAATTTTTTTTTTCCTTTTCTCTGTTATACATTCTTGCAAAGTGGTTTTAAAATGTTCAGTTCATAATCTTAAGACACACCCGGAAATAACAGCATACATTTTTTTTTAAATTAATCACTTTTAACCAATTTTCCCCATTTTTTTCTATTCCGCTTTGTCTATTATGACGTCATGGCCTACACATCTTTCTGTCTCGCTTTCTGGCATTTAAAAAAATTTACTGGTAATGGTTGCTTATTATTTAAATGCATTTAATGGAAAACTTAAGGAGAATTTTAATTAAACATCAAAGTGAACAAAAATGTGTGTACCTAAAAAAAAATTTTAAAAACTGTAATTTTGGTGTTTTTAAACATATAAACTTCTACTAAACAATATTCTCGTTCTTTTAATATTTCAGAATTTCAAAAAAAATTTAAAAGAAATCCATAAATTTTCGTTTTTGGTAAGCATATACAGAAGTATCAAAATAATACAAAGACCATTATTTTTCGTTTTCGGAAAACATATTCGGTAGTAAATTGAAATGGAACATCATCTTAAAATTAATGTAGTTTTTTTTTAGTTTTCTTAAAATGGGAAGGCTCTGTATATACAATGTTCCCACGGCAACGACCTGCAAGAGTATAGAAACTTCGGCGTGCCGAAGTTAGCTTCCTTTCTCCTTTTTATACCCGTTACTCGTAGAGTAAAAGGGTATACTAGATTCGTCGGAAAGTATGTAACAGGCAGAAGGAAGCGTTTTCGACCCCATAAAGTATATATATTCTTGATCAGGATCACTAGCCGAGTCGATTTAGCCATGTCCGTCTGTCCGTCCGGATGAACGCTGAGATCTCGGAAACTATAAGAGCTAGGCTATTAAGATTTGGCGTGCAGATTCCTGATCTTCTTAAGCAGCGCAAGTTTGTTTTACCACAAGCCGACCAAAACTGTGGCTCCTACAGCTTTGATGCTAGAATAAAAATTTTAACAGAAATCTATTGTTCTCATCAATACCTATCGATTGACCCAAAAGAATTAGCCACGCCCACTCTCACGCCCATAACGCTGAAATCTGTCTACCGCCGGTAGGTGGCGCACTTCTCTCGCTTTGCTGCTTGCATGTCTCCATTTCCCTTTGATCCCTTTAGCTGAGTAACGGGTATCCCGTAGTCGAGGTACTCGACTATAGCGTTCTTCCTTGTTTGCATATAAAATATATAACTTTTTGTAAGTTTTTGTGTTTTTTCGCACTTGGACTTTATCAACACATCGTGTTAGCCGGCCTTGCCTGCATTGGCGAGCCGGCCGTCCTGCTGGATCTCATCATTTCGGTCGCTGATCAAGCTATTAAAGACTCTCTATGTGACGATGATACGAATGTGGTTATACTAAGATGTTTCTTCGTCTTCCAAAAGTCAGTGTTAGCAATGAGTTATCAAGGTCGTCTAGAGGTCGTAATGTAAGGGTGACATCCATCAGGTCCAAAGAGGTTAGGTCACAGAAATTTGATTCTGACCGCAATTTACTATCCATTGCTAATATTCTTCATTGCAAGACAATTTGAAAGACGTTTTGGATGCTTCGGCGGATACTTTGTTTGATAATGACACCTGGCCACTCCAGAGGGGCTGACCAGTTGCGACCAGTTGTTAAACACATAAGAAAGAGCTTGATGCTGATTACGGTAAGGATGCTTTGACTGATTCCATGTTTGGACCAATTGTTAAGCGTATTCGTAATCTTCATTGCAAGGTTAGTTCGGAACTATTTTGATCTGAGGATTCAGACTCTCCTGGTCAAAAATATTCAGGTCATAGAAACGGCTTTGCCCTGTTATCGGATGCTTCAACCAATATAACATTTAAGATAACTTAACCTTACGATGTTGTGGAGTAATTATATATTAAGTAGCAACCTCTCGATTGGCAATGCGGCGAAAGCACACGTACGGCCGTGACAAACAGAGTGCCGTGTTCGGGTTTATTTGTGATCACATTCTCGACAATACTCTTCTATGAATGCAACTTGTTTAATGGAGAAAACGCGAATGTTTACTGTAAATTGTTCGACACTTTGCCGAAAATGCAATAGAAAAATGGACAAGTTCACTATGGAGGGACAAGTTCGCTTCGATTTAATTGAAAACGAAAGAAAAGTAGAGCCAAAAAAAAATAAGATAGACGGTCAAAATTACATTTTTTTAAAAGGCAGAATAAGCCAGTAAAAAAAGGATGCAGCAGCCCTCTCTCTCGGCTCAGAAACATAATTCGAGGTTACTGGTAACAAGCGGCAAGCAGAGCTGCGCGTAGGACTTCACCATGCAATAAAAAATACATTTTCCTTACACACCTATTAAAAGAAGTCCTGCTCTTCGTTTTCCAACTCAACGTTGTCTTGCTGTTCTAAATCATCCTGATTGGATGAGCATTCTAATAGGTCCAAAACCTCTAATGGAAGACTCATTTTTTTCTGTCGCTGAATTCGTCTATCCAAACTCACCGAAGAAATAATCGGATCAGATGTATCTGTAGCTCGATGAAACACGTCTGTTATACTTTCAGCCTTATCACAAGCCCACTTGCAAAATCAGCTTGCTTTCTTTTTCTTGCACCCAAGCTTGCTGCATAAATAAGCAAACTTACATTATGAGATTTTGCTAGTTCTGCAGCGCGCCTTCTGCGAGATCTGCTACCCTTTGCATTATGGGGCACAGTTGGCCGACCTACTGGCTTTTTAGTTACCGGTAAATTGATAACAGTTTTGGAATCTAGCCAAACGGGATGTTTCCTGTGTAACTGACTTAAATTAGCATAAGAGTTCTTCCACATTTGCGTCAAGCGGTATCAAAATTTTTTACTTCCTTGGTCTACAATGTCGCTGTGCTGTTTAAACTCCACTTCTGATAGTGCAGCTTTAATAAAATTAAATGCTGCATTCTCCTTTGCAACTTTTCCATTTGTACCACTTGCAAAACAACTCTTCGTTACCCAATTTGAGGTTATGTCCTAATAATTAAATTTTCTCGAAAAATCGTAGAAAGTGTTATTTCTAATAACATTCATTCAAACAAGAATTTAATACTCTACAACATACAATACATTTTGTTGATGGACTCTTCTGGACTCACTTTAAATTCCTTTTTGAAGATGAGACTTTATCAAAAATATGCATTTTCAAGGTTACTTACATTTTTGCGCTAATAAACAGACAATACGAGTTTTTTCTACAGGGAACATTCACAAACACATAATACAAATCACACAGATAGATACTTTCCAGACCTATGAACAGAAGACGACTGAAAAGATTGCACCCATCAGAAAATTGTGTACTTGCACGGCTGGCAAGTGGTACATTAATTCCAGACTTAGACGCACAGAGTGCCACACTGCCAAATTTTTGGGATGGGCTTTTTTATTAATTTACAGTAATGGTTGAGTGTTGAGGTTCCTAAAACACACACAAATAAAACTTATTGTTTGTTTATCGAAAAAAGGAAATCTAGTGAAAATAACAATACTGAATACAAGATATCCGTGCATGTATGTTAATACTTATAAGGCTGAGGGGAGAAATGAAACTCGTTTAAATATAAATTCTTTATAAAACCCACTAATATCCTATTACAAAAAAATATTTCATTTGCATATCCTTAAAATACTTAACACATTTCCTTCAAAGGGAAAAATAATTTCAAATTATAAACTAATTTTGTTTTCTCAAACTAAAATTGCAACTGCAGACTAAGGTCTCCATGTCATTCTGCCTCGCCCGGACGTACTCGTACCCTGCAAGCATTTTCTATCGCGGAAGGCACTTTTAAGTGACTTCTAGAAGATGAAAACGATCGTCCGCGGTATCGCATTCGGATCGCGGAAAAGACTCCCGTCGGGAAGAAATGTGCCACTTCGGCGACACTTCTCGAATTCAATTCTGCGTTACATCTGGAAGTGTCTCCGAAGTCACTTCTGGTATATAGTATTACATCTGTATGTCAGTGTGAAGAATGTTGGTGTAATTTCGGTAACGGTTTTAAGTAAAATATCCACTTAAAACTAATTTAAGGTGAGGAAGGCCTTTATTAATTACATCCTTCAGTTACCGACTAACTCTTTTCGAGTGTTTTATCTCTCTCTTATTTCTTTTCTTTTTCTTTTATCTCTCTTCTTTTCGTGGGTTCGATCCACACCGTTCTTCGCTTATAAGCGCTTTTTTATTTTTCTACGTATACTCGTATGTGCCTTCGATTACAAATTAAAATGTCAAGTTATTGTGCCCATTGCCTACGGGACTCCCAGATTAGGGAACAATCGCTTCGCAATGCTTAGCGATAGCCCCAAAAGAAAATTGACCATTTGTTTAACTTCAAGAAGAGTTCCCCGAACTTCCATAAATAACAAAAGAAAAACCAAAATTCATCATTCCAACTGCATAAAACCTCAACAAAAAATTTCAGAATTTTCCGGCTTGGCTGTTTACCGCGCGTTGAATGTTATAAGCAAAGAAGTAGTATCCATCTCCACCCTCCGCTATGGCAACTTCCTTATGCTGGTGAAAACAAAAAATGTTGCAGAAAAATTGAAATCCAAAAATCTTGCTCGTATATGCGAAATTGATTGTATTCTCCATGAGTCTCTTAACTTTGTCAAGGGTACTATATATGCCCCCTTCCTCATAAACGTCCCCGATGACGAAATCGTGAAAGAACTGGCTGATCAACATGTACACTCTCTAGGAAAATAGACGGCGATCTAAAACCTTCTGGTGTTATACTCGTAATATTCCATCTGTACAACTTGCCTATAAAACTAGACGTCTCCTGGCATACAATGAAGTGTATGACTTGTCAAATTATAGGTCATACAGCCAAATTTCGCAAAAACATGCCCTCGTGCGAAATACGTAAATTCCCCCCACATCCCTAGGCGCTGCACACGTACCTAGTGTGCTTAATCTTCAAGCGATCACGCTTCCTCGTCCCCCTCATGACCAAGATACCAACAACAAAAATAACTTATCAAAATCAAAAATACTCGTAAGTGTAGCATAAGAGAAGCTAGACTGATTCTCAAACAACAATCACTAACAACAACCAATCTATCACCGAATAATGCACAAGCTGTGTCCAACTCAAACTCTTTAATCAATGCAATCAGTAATACTCCAAAAGAGACTACTATTACGAAAACATCGACGATCACTCCAAACAGCCTGCTAAAGCAGACTCTCAGGTCCAAGCTCTCTCAATTAAGCCCTGCTTAACAATTTATCGCTTTTTAGGCAGTGAATCTCGGCATAATGATTATCCCCAAGCGCTTAATAACTAATGGTAATGTATGGAATGTGATGATGATTTTAACTTGGGCATGTACTACGATTGATTACTGCACAAAATTTGACACAAATTTATCACCTTTTATCGCTTTGTCGTCGTTGCGTTCAGCTCTACCGCCGTAACGGTCGACTTCATGATGATTTTGTGCTAGCGCTGAATTGTGGAACTGTAGGGTAAGGTCTCTACATCTTTCTGTCTCGCTCGGACGAGCTCACAGCCGTATATAATGTTTATTACTGCATGTCAGAGTGGGAAAAGTTGGTGTAGGGAGAGGAGCGGTGATTTCGGTACCGGTGTTATGTAAAAGTTCCACTTAAAATTGTTTCTTGCATAATTTAAGGTGAAGATGGCCTATATTAAATACATCCTAAAAAAAGCTTAAGTTTATCTTAAAGTATCGAACAGTTTTCAAAGGTTTTAAGATTTTTGATATATTGAATCCAAATTTACTGCATTATGTCGGATAGGAAGGTTGGGGTAAGGTAGGTAGGTAAGAGGAAGCAGTGGTGCCTACACATATACAATAAAGTGTAAGACTTGCATTTGTGTGCTTAAATGAAAGACGCCTGCCGAAGCCGTACGACCCTTTACAAATCGACGGCGTTGCAGAGCGCCAGCAGAGGACCCCCAGACTCGCGAGTCAGGCAAGTGGGCCCCACTGTTCTAAAGTAAACGACCATGAAAGCCATTTAGCACCCTAATGTTTTTATAATTTATATTATTTTTGAAAAATTTAAATGAGATTCTATTTTATTATCAATGTCCAATTACATGCCAAAAATCCGAAGTCGATGGCATCTTATATAGCGTTCTCTGTTGATTTTTTTAAAATTCTTTATTACCTTAGTATACGGTGTGCGAAAACACACATACACAACACCATCGTTTTTCGTTGTCAATCCTTTTACAACACTGATAGCCCGTTGTTATTATATAAATACATTTATTTAACGGAAACCAATTTAAATGGCGTTTGATTAAACAAAGAATATTTTCTGAATAAGTCTAGCCCAGGAGGATAACTTACTCTTTTATTATTTTTGCACCAGAGGGAAAACCCTTAAGAATCGTTTATACGGAAGTCTTACAGAAATTGGAAGCCTTTGAAAAAAAAAGTATATATTTACTGTGGAATATGCCTCTGCGCTCCGAATTTTTATTTGTTTTCGTGTTTGCCTAGGACGGCTTTGATCAAAGCTATTAATATTCGGTCCTTAAACTGATCAGGATAACTATTTCGTTCGCTTCGCTAGTGAATTTATTCTATTATGTACAAGTAAATCCATTAACAATTTGAATTTAATTTTCTGTTTTTTGTTTTTGTGATTTATATTTCCTTGTGCGTTGTCCGTACAAGCTGCAGTGCTATTTTGTGTTTTCTTCTTCGAACACAGATCGCAGCCTTCGGATATCGGAACTAACCTTGTGTTGAAGGAATTTATTTTTAGAAATTCTGCCTCTCGATTTGTGTCTTTGGACTGGACGTGGTGGAAATTGGAAGATCGGAAGCTATCGACGGCCTCAAGAGTTAGATGGCGCTCCGTCAAATATGCATCAAGCTCAAGCCACGTAGGAATTTCGGCTTTATTTTGGATGGATTGCTCCCATAATGAGAGAGTGAGCTTTGGTAGTTTTGTCGAGCAGATATAAACCAGGATAGGGCCCCAATTCTCAATATTAACACCGGAAAATTTTAAGGAAGTTAAGCAACCTTGAAAAGTGCGTTGAAGTGCCTTTAAGGTTCCTCCCGACTCCTGTGCTATGGATTGCACATTGAAAAGTGTTTTCAGGTGACTGTTCACCTGCAATCGCTTATTTTCGAAACGCTCAGTTAGGTTATTCCAGGCTGAGCGAAAGCCATCATTGGTGAGTGGGGATCTCGAAACTATGGAATGAGCTTCGCCACTTGTTTTTGAATTTAAGTGAAATAATTTTTCAACGGGCGTTAGACTCGGATTGTCTATGTATATTGCCGTGAAAAGGTCCCGGAAAATCGGCCAGCGAAGATAATCGTCAGAGAAAACCTCTGTGTCGATAGGAGGGAGCCGACAGCCATAGGACGTGGAATTTTGGGACGGAGTTACTGGAGCTTGAGGTATTTGGGAGGAGCCTTTTTGGATTTGTTCCATCAGCTGCGCGGCAAATATTTCATAAGTGGAGTACGTTTGGTAATACTTGGACTTTAGTATGGATTTTGTTTCTGCGGCGCTCTCGCCTGCAGCTATAATGCAGTCGGAGCATATGTCGAATGCTGCCTTTACCGTTTGCCACAAGGAATTGAGGTGATCGCGACGGATTTTATAGGCGGATAACGTTGGGGTAGGAGCACCTGGAGCGTTCACAGTGGCCTCAAAGTCAATCAGACAGTCAGCTGTGGCCATAAATCGGGTTAAAGCGGATTTTACTGATGTTGCCATGACGTTAAATAATTTAGAATTTTAATTCAGAAGTAAGGAAACGGATTGGAATCAAATTGGAATTTAGGAACCAATTAAGATTGTAAATATATACGGTCACACTGTCGGATAGGCAGAGTCAATAAATATTTATTATATCGGATGGTCGGACTTATGTAAAGAATTACGGACTTTAACATTGTATGTTTGGAAGGAATATTTATTGTGAGCTCTTGACCCACTGTGCACTGGCGAAGGTATCGATATACGTATGTATGTGTGTACATATGTGGATTGCGAGTAGCAGAATAACGTTGCGGGAATGGGAAAGACTTCGCTTATGTTTGTATGTCGGTGCGTTTGTTTGTCACCTGTACAACTAAATTGCAAACGATTTGCCGGAGTAAATTTGTGGAATTTGTAACTTTGTTCTTAATATTGGAAATAGTTTAGCCGTATTTGTAGGTCGAGAAAAGTAGTTGGAGTGGACTGTATTAGAAAGAGTAGTTAGAGTGGACTGTATTAGAATATTTATGTAAATATACACACGCAGCTGGAACACAGTAAAAAATAAAGAGTGCAAATCTTAAGGAAAAATTGTATGACCGGGAATTTTTTACTGCGGCTGACTTATATTTTACACACGATTGGAATTGAAAATATATTTGACAAATATTTTCGTTGAATAGTAGCACTGAAATATTTACTGGAATTGTTTCAAGTGTGCAACTGTGGGCAAAGGAAACTGGAATATTGTCGGGCACAAGCAACGGAATTGAAATACATATATTAAATGCCGTTGCGTCGAATTAATCTCTTTTGGATTTAGACAATATATCATACAGAAAGTTAGTCGAAATAGGGTTCGAAAAACTGGCTGTATGACCGGCAATTATAGTAAGCGGAACTTATCTGGAGTGTTTCAAGCCTGCTGGGAGAAAATCAAAGGAAACTCCAGGACAGGAAAGTCCAAAGATTTTTAAATCCGGCTCGAACTGGACCAAAATGTTGGGGCGGTGCGGCTTGATCGATGAAATAATTGAAGCCCCAAGATCGAATGGTACGCATAAAAACACGGGGGGTACTTGAGGGTTTTTTACGCGACGTGCGTAGATGTTTATTGTATCACTTTGAAACAAGAACTGCTTAAGCCTAACTTAACTTAAGCGCTCCAGAGCAGAGCTGAGACTTAGGGGAGAGATGGAGAGGGAGAGCGGACGGCAGTGCGAGCGCGCGAGATGTAGACATCTGGATAAAACTGCCGCTCGAAATTAAACGCCCTTTTGGCGTGAACAACTTCCTTCTGCTACATGAAAAAATGCCATCAAATAATCAGAGCTGACCAGAGTAGTATGGAAACGAGGATTCTGAGACAATTTGCATATTAATGGCCCCCGCCCTTTATTAATTAGCATATTAATGGGCCCGCCCCTTACTATTTAGCACATTAATGACCCCCGCCCCTCACTAACAAACATATAATTGGCCCCCGCCTCCTCATTAATGTATGCGGGTTTTAAGACAATTAGCATAATCCATAAATTAACTGATTTTAAAAGATGTGGATGCCATACAAATTGTCACGATCATATCCATAAAGAGTATACTAAATTGCCCCTACCCCCACACCCCCATGTGACAATACTGACCACTTGACCTTTTTCCCCATTAAAGCCATTTAAATTTCGGCAGATGTTGCTGTACACGGGAGAAAGGTCGCACACTTTCCCCATGTGACAAAATTGATCATGTATCCTTTCCCTCATCATCAGCAATTAATATTCAGCAGGTGTTGCAGTGCACGTGAGAAAGGTCGCACACACATTGTATCTAAAGGTTGTTATCTTAGAGGAACATGTCCGATCATGTTGGGAAAGATGTGATCACGTATCCTTTTGCCTCGTTGCACTGGTGCTGCTATGTACGTGAGAAATGTCGCAAGCCCAAAACATCATGGTTGCCTTAGAGGAACATGTCCGATCATGTTGGGGAATGATGTTTCCTATGATTGTAAAACTAATTTTGAAATCAATAGAACACCAACAAAATAAATCTCACAAGTTAATGATTCTCAGACGTGAAATATTTTCAAACAGACATTTTTTTTCGCCCCAGAACGTTTAACTGGTAAATTGTCTAAGATTTCTTCTTATCACGTCATAAAAGGGATTCAAGCAAGAGCTACCCAAACATGCGCACCTGTCCATTACCTGACCGGAATAAAAGGGACACATGAAAAATCCTGAAGGCTTTCAGTCAAAGAAATATTATCCATTCCCCGTACCTGTTGTTTTAACTCAAAATAAAAAGTCATAAGTTTATTTTGTAGCATAATAATAAATTGATTCATTTATTTTGGTATTGCTAACATGTTTTATTATATATTGAAAATTATTTTCTGACTTCGCTCCGGCGATTTGCATAGAAGACGAAAGCGCAGGTTTCCGACGTCAAATCAGGATTACAAAACGTAAAGTGTTCACCATAATTCGTAGTTTTGAGAACATGAGCACCTGGATTCATTAACATAGTTTTTCTGTTTAGAAGGTATTGCAAATGTTGACCAATTATTTATCATTTAAACTGTTCAATAAATTAGTCAATTTCCCCATGAAATTTCATTTTTTCAATTTTGTTTTCTTGTAGGTCCTTACACATCTAGTCTCAACTTTAAAATGATGTATACAAATTATTTTATTGTTTTGAAGCTACTTTTTAAAATGCCAAAATAATGTATGCATTGTTAAGAGCACAAGCTCCGCCCTTAAGGTGAGTTTCACAATAGGGAAACCTGTTTCCTTTAAACCTGTTTAATCACGGACAGCCCATTTCCTCGATATTAATGATATGACTACTCTCAAAAAACGTCTGTAGAAATCGATTCTTTTCCTCACCTTTACAAATAATTTTTTTTCCGCTTGTAATTGTCCTTATATACTTTCGAGTTTGTGGAAAACTATTTTCCATCGTTCCAAAAAATCTTGTTCTGTGTATTGGTTACCCAAATTGCAGTCTTTCGAGAATTTATACTTAGCAAAGAAAAATCATATGGTGATTCTATTAAACAACTATTGTTCAAGTTTGAACCTTTTTCGAGAACAATTCCAATTTCTTTTAGAATAAAATTATTATTATTATCAAAGAAACCTTGAACATCAATCGAAACAGTATCTTTCAACATTTTTCTAATGTTAAACAACTCGTTGTACTAGTCCGTTTAATGGTTTATATTCAACTAAAAGGTCATGTATGAGGAGACAATAAGCTTTGGAATTTTCATGACTTGGTGTCTTCAATTTTATTAAAATTCTCACATCAATAGGACCAGTTTTCACTGATTCGTTTTGATATGAAGGATCAACCGCAATAACAGGGGCCTTTAATTTAAATTCATTTGAGGTCAAAAATGGTTGTGACTCACGATTATGATACTGATTCTTACTTAAATCAACATTCAGATTATCATATGGATATGACTCAGAACTCAAGTGAACTATCAAGTTTGATAAATTATTTCTGATAAGTTCTCCATTTAGTGTAGTAGTTCAAGTATGTATTAGTTGTTGTGTTGGTGATGTTTGGTAGTGGCCCTTCGTAGTCGTGAGCCAGATAGAATGATGCTATGGTGTGATGTGTGTTTTCGTTTAGCTTCAGGCTGACCGTGGTGAGGTCGCCTTCGCTAAACTGTGGAATAAGAAATGTGTTATAGTGAGTCTTTGTAAGAATGCAGTGCGCTAGTCACACTTTAATTTACTTCATGAACATAACAAAAATTTCATAACTATATTGTTCTAAGACATTCAAGCTAGATGACATTTAAAACATTGAATTCTAAGTTTTGTTTTAAATTAATTGTGTATTAATTGTGTAATGTTTCTTTAAATTGCGTGGCAGATGTAATTGTTTTTAGTGGATGTGGTAGTTTGTTCCAAGAACTTAAGGCACAGATAAAAAAGTGTTTTTCAGCATAGGAATGTTTAACTATTTGACAAATTAGATTGTTTGTTCTGTTGGAAGCGCTGAATTTTAGTTTGCTAAAAAGATATTTTGGCTTGGCAGTTGTTATTACTTTGTGCAGCAGTACTAGTGTTTTGTACTCGATCCAGACTTTTAGCGGCATATTGCGATTAAATATATATCTGGTTACATTGTTGAAGGCTACAAGAAGTTTGTGCTGGGTTAGGTTAGGTTAGGTTAAAGTGGTTGGAGATTAGATCCTAATCCCCACACTTAGGCCACATTGGGCCCCTTGTGATATCACATGATCTCTGGTTAGATCCTTTTTCCTAGCTTATGGGTCATTTGCTTTCGCGAAGTATTTTGTTCTTTTTAGGAAACATAAGAGTTTTTGGATGCTTACGCTCTGAATGGCCGCAAGGTTCGGAAGTGTGTAGCTACCTAAGGTTTGAAAGCGCTTTAGGTTATGCACTGGGCAAAAGCATAGGAGATGTTCGATGCTCCCCTCTTCGTCTATCTGTTTGCAGCTTCGGCAGAAGTCGTGGTAACTGAGTCACCAGATGAGTGGCCACCTCGTTAAGAGGTTTGCGGCATTCAGAGATTGTTTTTGAGTTTGTTGTGAAGGAGTCGATGGCCCTGAGGGCTGCTTGACTGTCCGAGAAGATGAAAATATCTATGTCATGATGTGTTGACGGGTCCAGGTTGGTCATGGCTTCCTGAATAGCCATGACTTCCGCTTGGAAAACACTACAGTGGTCTGGTAGGCGGAATGAGACTTTAATGTCTAGTTCGGGGGAGAAGACTCCCCCACCTGTTTGGCGTTTTCGAATTGGTGTGGGAGGTTGTCCCAGTCTGTACGGGTGGGTATGAAGATCTTGTATCTTCTTTCGAAGTTGACTATGAGTGGAACGTAGTCCGTACTGCGCGGTAAGGATGTATGTTTTGAAAGGATAACGGAGTGACCCGAAGAGCCTGTTGCCCACGCCGCTGCTTCGCGGAGCCTCAGCGCTGTTGCAGATGCCCAGCTTTTGGCAAGTAAGTCCAGGGGTTGGAGGTCGAGAATTGTGTTTAAAGCTTCATTGGCGGTGTTGCGAAGCGCCCCACTGATGCAGAGTTCAGCGCTTCTTTGTATCTTGTGAAGGATCCGGAGGTTGCAATTCTTTCCTAGGGAACGCCACCATACAATTTTTCCGTAGAGGAGAATGGTCCTGACTATTGCAGTGTATAGCCAGTGAACTATCATGGGGGAGACACCCCACTTTCTCCCTATGGCTTTATTACAAGCGAAGAGAGCTACGGCCGCTTTGCGTGTGCGATCTAGGATGTTGTCTGTCCAGAGTATCAAGGATGACACCTAGGTACTTTGCGTGCTAAGGGTTAGGCGCGTTTGGTGTAGTTTGGGGAGAATTAGATTTGGTATCTTATACTTCCTTGTAAAGAGAACTAGTTCGGTCTTTTCTGGGTTAACTCCCAGACCACAGACAGCCGTCCACCTGGAGAGGGTGGATAAGGCTGTCTCCATTAGATTGCAAAGAGTTTGCGGGAATTTGCCCTGCAGTAGAATAACCACGTCGTCCGCGTAGGCTACCACTTTAGTGCCCGTCTCTTCTAGAAGTGATAGCAGTTTGTTGACCACTATAACCCATAGAAGAGGTGAGAGTACGCCCCCTTGTGGGGTTCCTCTGCTGACATTCCTGGTCGAGTGGGCTGATCCCATAGTGGAGTACACTACTCTGCTGGTTAGCATGGTGTGTATGAGTCCCACTATGGGCCGCTCAATGCCCAGTTCAGTCAGAGCACCAGTAATCGCCGTTGGGGTGACGTTGGTAAAGGCTCCTTCTATGTCTAGAAACGCTGCCAGAGAGTATTCCTTATTGTGGAAACCTCTCTCTATACTGGCCACTAGGGAGTGGACGGCGGTATGTGTTGATCTGCCCTTACGGTACGCGTGTTGTGCTTCAGAGAGAAGGCTTTGGTTGATGGTTTGCCTGATATGGGTGTCAATTAGCCTTTCCAGGGCCTTCATCAAGAAGGAAGGGAGACTAATCGGGCGGAAGTCCTTTGGGTTGGTGTGGGAGGGTTTGCCGGCTTTCGGTATAAAAATTACCTTAACGTCCAGCCAACCTGTTGGAATATGGTTTAGAGAAAGGCAGCCGCGGAAGATGGATGTCAGCCAGGGTAGGGATAAATCTAGTGTCCGTTGCAGCTGGGCCGGGAAGAACCCATCTGGGCCGGGGGATTTGAAGGTCTTAAAAGAGTTAACAGACCATTGAATTCGACTAGGGTTGGAGATGTTGTCTATACTCTGGTCGTCTAAGTTCTCCTCTATGTAGAGGTACTCTACTGCATGGGTGTTTTTAGGGAAGTGGGTGTCTAACAGTAGTTCAAGGGTTTCCTGACTGTTTTCCGTCCAGCTGTCAGCATTGGCTTTTAGATAGCCAATGGTTGCTGGAGATTTTGCTAAAATTTTTCTGAGTCTGGATGCTTCCGCAGTAGATTCTATGCTACTGCAGAAATTAGCCCAAGCTCTTCGTTTTGATATTCTAATTTCCTTTTTGTATAGGCTTAGTTTTGTAAGGTATAAATTCCAGGAGGATTCGCTATTGCTGTATTTAGCTCTATTTAAGTGAGTTCTACACTCTCTTTTGAGGTTCGCCAGGGTTGCGTTCCACCATGGGGGTTTGTGCTTTGCTTTGACTGTTCTGCTTGGGCAAGCCCTTTTTAAGGCCTCACCGCAGATATCAGTAAATGTGTTAACTAGGTTATCTAATTCTTGACCGTTTCGTACGTGCGTCGGTGGAGCGTGTAGGTTCCTGTTGAGGAGATTTTTGTAGTATCCCCAGTTGGTTAATCTTAGATTAGTAATGTTCTCGGCGGGAGGACAGTCTAGAGTTATTGTAAATTCTATGTAACGGTGGTCTGAGAATGAGTGCTCGAGCCCCACCTTCCACGCTTCTAGCTGGTTAAGTAGGGGATCAGATATTAGTGTGATGACTAAGACTTCCTCCTAGTTCTAGTGAAGAAAGTTGGGTCATTACCTTTGTTGCAGATGAATAGATTTGATTGAAGGAGATAGTCGTAGAGTAACTCACCCCTTTCGTTTGTGTTTGTACTTCCCCATTGTGTGTGGTGTGAGTTGGCGTCCCCACCCAGGATGAGTTCCTTCGATGAGTGAGTATGTATGAGTTGTTGTGTGGTGATGTTTGGTAGTGGCCCTTCGTAGTCGTGAGCCAGATAGAATGATGGTGTGATGTGTGTTTTCGTTTAGCTCTAGTCTGTCCGTGGTGAGGTCGCCTTCGCTAAACTGTGGAATAAGAAATGTATTAAAGGGTGTCTTCGTAAGAATGCAGGTTCTGGTTTTACCCTTATCCTTGGTTTAAAATAGCTTGTATGATAAGCCACAGATGTTGTTACCAACAATCCATGGCTCTTGAATGAGGACTACGTCTATGTTGCCTGTTGCCAGGCGGGTGAGGTTGCTGTGGTCCAGGTTAATCTGCAGAAACTGCACCATCTTTGGGACCGTGGTCGGGCTGGGTACCCTCCGCTTCCTCCGCTATATCCTGGAGGACAGTACGCCCGGGTCGGGTTGTGTTCTGAGTGCACAGCTGCTTGAGGCTCTCTGTCAGCTCCGAGTCGGTTGACACGTAGCCGGTGAGGGTGGCCTCCTCATGGTCCGATTCGTCGTCGCTCGGGGGCTCGTACGACGCACAGGCAGCCAGGTAGTCTGCCGCTAGCTTATCCGTGTCATAGATGCGCAGTTGCACCTTATCGAACTCGTAGTTCACATGGTTTTGTTGGGCTGCGAGGGGTTCCAATCAGGACTTGTTCAGGAGGATAACCACGTTCATGGTGACGCGCTCGGTTTTTTCCACCTTGACCACCTTCCAACCGTCTGTTGGAAGTTTCGGATTGAACCTGGTCAGCAGGCTGAGTATAGCCTCTGGTTCCGAGGGTTCCGACGGCAGCCACACCCTCGCTCTCGGTCGAGACGGGATGTCTGCGGCCTCGCAAACTGCCAGCTTGGCCCCGGGGTAGACCTCGCCGACCTTGTTAATGGCAGCCTTATAAAGTGGTGCCGACCTCTCGCCTTCACAGGCGATCAACTTAACGTTGCCCTGGTACCACCCTGCATCTGTGCAATCGGGTGGCGGACCTGGGTTCTCGTCCAGCACTTTTAAGGCCACTGACGCAAGGGCCCGTCTAACCAGACCCCATTGGTTCCTTGGGATCCTACCGTCTTCATCGAGTCGATGACTCCAATGACCTTCCGATCCTTTACTACCTCAGCAAAGGATCTCGACCATGTGCCGCGGTTGGTTACGTTGGCCTTCTTGCTCGCTGGTTGAGCTGTCTCCATCGACCTTTCTCTCTTGTTGCTGTTGCTGGTGGTCATAGCGATGTCAAAGTCTGGGATTACTGCCTTTGCCCAGGCTATGTCCTCTTGGATTTTTAGGTAATCCAATTTTGACGCTTGATCCTCTCGTATCGGGTTGGTGGCCAGCCGTTTGAGGATCCAAAAAGCTTTCTTGCGATCAAGAGGTCCTGCCTGGTTAGGTGGTACCCTCTTGAGCTCCTTTGCCCTGGTACTCACCACGAGACCGGCTTTGGCGATCCCCTCAGGCTGGTGTAGCTGGTTAGCCACACCTACGCTGGTGGAAGGCTTGGGCTTGTCGTTGTGGTGAGCTGGGCTTAGCCGGCTGCGTTGTTCGCTGGCCTTGGCAGGGGTCGACGTCACAGGGACTAGGGTAATCGGAGCCGTGATCTTGCTCTTATCGTCGTTGGTTACGACTTCCGACTTTCTGAGAGTGTCGGGCTCTTTTTTATTGTTGTTGTCTGTTGTGTTGTTGCTGCTAGTTAAATTTTCCATGATAGTTCCCACGAGCTGCGGAGAAGGGACAGGTCCACCCGGGCAGAGATCCGCTGTACCCGGGTAAGGCTGACTTAGAACAGGCGGTCGCCACTTGCCTGAGCTCACCGTTTGAGACTGAGTTTTTTGATAACTCGGGCTCCTAGCCAGATTGACTCTCGGCACGGTTCGAATGACACCTTAGTCCAGCCCGGGGTGAGATGAGTTGTGTGGGTAGGGAAGAGGTAGGTACGTCGGTACTGCTACGGCGCAGATACCCACTGACTGTCCGGGGCTACTTATTTACGCTTCATGTTGGGGGCTTGGCGGTAGTCGGGCCGTATCCAACTTCCACGCTTATTCGTAACTACTCTGGAGAACCAGGGTGCTCGCTATCCGCAACCTGCGACCCGTTCGTCAGCCTTCAGCTCGGCGCCCTCCGAGCCATCCCACTAGCTCTTTGGCCGAAATTGTGCTGGGTAGTAGATTCACAATTTCCGTAGACTTCGACTCCATTATATAGAAATGGTGTCAGCTTAGCTTTAGCAATGAGCACCTAAGAGTTTATTGTTAAAAAAGTTTTCGTGTCGTTAAGTTGTCTAAGTATCCCATACATTTTCCCAATCGTACAATTTACGTGATTACTCAAGGATAGAGTGGAATTTATTGTAAACCCCAAGTCGCCCGGTGTACATAGTTAAGTGGTTGACCATTTAAGCAAAGATTTTCCAGATGATCTGTGTTAAAATATCGGTTATGTATTACTATGCATTTTAATTTGAGGAGGTTTAAGGATAATTTATTTCGCTCTGCCCATTTGCAAACCATGTCTAATTCACTGTTACAGACACGAACACATTCATTAATTTGGCTAACAGAACAGCTTACATATAGTTGGACTTCGTTGGTAAACATGTGCATGTCACATATTGGTAGAATATTTGGCAAATCATTAACCTACAGACTAAACCAAAGAGGTCCAGGAATGGACCCTTGCGAAACACCACGTTTTACGGACAGAATAGATGATTTAGAGGCTTGTGTAGCTACTAGTTGTGATCGTTGAGATAAGTAGGCTTTCATAAATTTTGCTGCAGAGGTTGAAAACATATAAAGACGACTAAGTTTATTTAAAAGAATTTCGTGGCTTACCGTGTTAAAAGCCTTACTGAAATCTAAAAACGTCAATAAAGTAATACTGCTACTATCCATTTGTAATCTAATGCTTCAGTGATTTTAATAACAACTGCTGTGCAACTTCTGTTCTTGCGAAAACCGGACTGTTTTTTTAAATAAACATTGTGTGCATCTATTAAACTCACAATTTGGATAGCAATTAACCGCTCAAGAACTTTTGACAAAAAAAGGCAGGATGGCCATAGGTCGAAATCTTGTACCTGAATTGGGAATTGGTAATATTTTTGTTCTTTTCCACGATTTGGGAAACGTAAAGGTGGTGATGGAGCAGTTTTAAATGTTTGTTATTACAGGAAGAATTTTGGAAAGGATTAGTTTTAAAAATTTTGGATTTATTTCATCTAAAACCGTTTCCTTGGATTTAATGCTTAAAATTGATTTTAGATTTTAGACAAGATTGAAGGGGTTTCAGGTGGGTGTTATTAGGTATTTCAGGTACGGACAATTGCAAGAACGAATGATTTAGATCATCAAGATCAGCATCACAGCTTAATGTTGATTGAATATTGCTGATCCCCAATTTCCTTAAAATTGTCCATGTATTTTTATTGTTTTTTGAATGTTGGTTTCTTGTGAGTACGCCTGTATTCGGCAGGATGCCGCAACCTTGTTATTTTTTTTCCTCAAGTGCTCGAATTTGAGTTTTATTATTGGGTCAACAATAGTGCTCGTCGCGTTGCGAGTTGCCGTCTGTTTAGGCCACACCGTGCAATCTGACTTCGCAGTGGACATCAGCATTTTCCTGAGCATTTATTTTTTGCGGAAAGCTTACCCACTTGCTTCTCCATACTTCGCGTATCTGCAATTTCGAACTCCAGATGTTGTATGTCATCACCTCGCGGGTGCACCTTTCTGTACTTTGGCCTCCAACTTGTCGAAGTTCACCTTTAGAGCCTGCAACTCTTTCAACTCCTCCTCCAGTTGTGTTAGGACTTGAGTTCAATTTAAGATTGACTTAAATTTAAGAATTAATTAACAATACGGATAAAATCAATTGTTTATCAAAGCAAATTACATATTTAAAAACTCACAAGGGAGGAATTGAAGGAATTAGACTTTCATAATTTAACTAGACATGCATCCCTAATCTTAGCAATTAATATAATAATAATATTAAATGTATATTTTATAAGAAATATAAAAATACGAAGGTAATTACAAGCTATAGCCATACCCGGCCGTATTATTAATATTTAAATTTATTTAATTATTTAATTTTTCATTGAAATAAATTGAATCGATTACAATTAACACATACACCCTATGTGGTCCGGCCTTGCAAGAATGTTTTGACGAACACTAATAAATATAATGTATAATATTTTATAAGCTCTGTACATGTCATGTGACAGTTGAAAGTCGATTTAGAGGTATAAACTATGATTTGTTATTTAAATGCTACAGAGGAGCGGTGTTAACACTTGTAATCTGTAAGTGCAGGCCACTTAAGCCTAACCAAATGTATTCGCTTGAGATGTTCATCACGCTGTAGCAAGGTTTCCTGTGCGGGGGCTAAAAGATAACTCTCCCGCTCAGGTAGACAGAATAAGAATTTCATCTTAGTTTCCGAAGCAGGGACTTTGAAAATAAAATTCAGTTTTTATAAAGAACTAAACTGAAAAGCTCGTTTTATCTAGTCAGTAATCTTCCCTTTCATTTTTTTTATTCATTTTTTTTTTAATTTAAACAAAAATTTTTTTTAAATAATTAAATTCAATTATTTAAATAAGTTTTCCAATATTGTTTTGATATAAGTTAATTTAAAAAAAAACATTTTATTAAATCAGTCATATAGCTGCCTATATAAACGCTTATTTCGAAGGGGTACAACTCGGATCGCATTTAATATTTTTTTGTAAAAATCTGAATAATGTTGTTCTCAACAATTTTACTTTAAGCTTAGCATTTTTTTGAAATCGGTAGTTAACAGCCACTGCAGTTATAACATTTTGAAACGGCAAAGCTTCTGATAGAACTACAATTTAGGTAGAAAGATACCTAACGGAAATGGAAAGGAGATAATGGCTTTAAGCCCAGACAAAAAGGTCCTAGTGTGAGAGGACAGGACGATACAAGAATCATGCTGGTTTTACTAAAACAGGATGGGCGTGTGGAGTGGAAATATATCGGCCGATCGATTTCTAAGGCAGATTTCAGAAACAATTTCATATATGTAAATATTGCTTTCGAAGAAGTGGAGCAGCGGTCAAGAAACTAAAAACTCCTGGTTTAAAATATATTTGAAATGAAAGGAAAGCAGTTTTTAATAAATTTTTAAGATATGTTTAAGCTCATTGTGTATGTCTAACTGAAGAAGATACTTTTAGGTAACGCCGCGGGACAAGGGGGTAGTGAGCACTTTTCGCTGGTACGAGGACGCTTTTATAGTAGGACCACAGATACGGGAGCTGCGCTGGGTTGAGCTACCGGAATTTAGCTGCTATATGAGATTGTGTAGAATTACGAGCCCTATTCACCTCCAGATCTTTTTGCTGCCGCTGAATTCTCTTATTATTCTCTTATTCTTCTTATTCTCTAGCAGAATATTCTTCAGCTAGCTGCAAGGAACCATTGTTTTTAGCGGTTAATCCATTTTCGGATGAGTCAGTTCCGATAGTTCTAGATGGGCTACTATTACTTTCCGGATCTATTACTTCAAGGTCCACAAATGCTGAGTTCGTTAAATGAAACAATTTTTCATTAAGAGAGATTTCATTCAGCCGTTTGAAACATTTTTTTAGTTCGCAAGATCGGGAATTTATATAAATATGTTCTTTATCAGGTGGGTTGACATTCACAGGATTTGTATCTTTCGTTAACTCACAAGACGGAATAGGTCCTGCATGATCGCCTACGCTATCTTGAACAATCGGTTTTATTTCTGAAACACAAGAGGTTTCTATCTTAAGAATGCCAGTGACAACATAACCAAACCTTGGCCTTGCACCAGAGGTTTATTAGATCAAAGTCTATGAAATTCACCGGTCAGTAAGAAGGTATATGGGTCAGCCCCGAAATTTAAGTCAGGTTGTTAAAAATCTGGATCTGCTAACGGCAGTCCCTCGGTGATTTAACGGTGGCTTGTAATCGGTAATGAAGGTTGCTTTGTAGTAACTCAGTGGACCAATGTACGATAGTAAAGCGAAACTATCGCAAAGTGTTTGTAAACGGACTTAGTAACGACAGAAATCTTCAAGCTTTTAATAAAGTCTCGCTAAATGTTCGCAAGCGGACTTACAAAAGAGCGATTAGTGAACCAAAACCGACCCTTAATCTTAGGGTCTAGTTTTGTCTGATATCGCTCCTCATCAGCTTGGGTTTCCATGTAATCTATTAACTTGGATTTCAAGTTATTTGAATGGTAGGACTCAGAGGGTTATATTCAAGAACGCTGCCTCAAAACTGATCTATGTGACATCCGGAGTGCCTCAGGGTAGTCATTTGGGCCCTTTGCTGTTTACTTTGTTTATTAACGATCTTCCCTCTATCATAACACACTCTCGTGTGCTAATGTATGCTGATGATGTTAAGCTTTGTTTATCACATAATGATATAGCGTCGGGTTTCAACTTACAGTCAGATATTGATTGTTTTCAGGGATGGTGTGAGTATAACCTTTTAAATTTGAACTGCCTTAAATGCAACGTTATGACTTTTCATAGGGGTACTCCTACTTTTGTTAGTTACTCTCTTCAAAATACGCCACTCGACCGTATAATTTCAGTTAATGACTTAGGCGTTCTTATGGACCCAAAACTTAAATTTGACTGCCACATAATGTCCACTGTCAGCAAGGCCATGAGTGTTCTTGGGTTTATAAAGCGTTGGTCAAAAGAATTTGATGACCCTTATAGGGTCATCATCCCTTAATCTTAGGGTCTAGTTTTGTCTGATATCGCTCCTCATCAGCTTGGGTTTCCATGTAATCTATTAACTTGGATTTCAAGTTATTTGAATGGTAGGACTCAGAGGGTTATATTCAAGAACGCTGCCTCAAAACTGATCTATGTGACATCCGGAGTGCCTCAGGGTAGTCATTTGGGCCCTTTGCTGTTTACTTTGTTTATTAACGATCTTCCCTCTATCATAACACACTCTCGTGTGCTAATGTATGCTGATGATGTTAAGCTTTGTTTATCACATAATGATATAGCGTCGGGTTTCAACTTACAGTCAGATATTGATTGTTTTCAGGGATGGTGTGAGTATAACCTTTTAAATTTGAACTGCCTTAAATGCAACGTTATGACTTTTCATAGGGGTACTCCTACTTTTGTTAGTTACTCTCTTCAAAATACGCCACTCGACCGTATAATTTCAGTTAATGACTTAGGCGTTCTTCTGGACCCAAAACTTAAATTTGACTGCCACATAATGTCCACTGTCAGCAAGGCCATGAGTGTTCTTGGGTTTATAAAGCGTTGGTCAAAAGAATTTGATGACCCTTATACAACCAAATTATTATTTACCTCCCTTGTCCGTCCTATTTTGGAATATTGTTCTTCGGTTTGGAGTCCACAATATCAAGTGCATATTGACCGTATTGAGTCGGTACAAAAAAAATTTCTTCTTTTTGCCCTTCGTAGTTTGAACTGGGATCAAAACATAAGGCTACCTTCCTATCAGAGTAGATTACTATTGCTTAATTTACCTACCCTTGCAAATCGTAGAACAATGCTTGGTACTATTTTTATGCAAAATCTTATAAGAGGTGATATTGATTCTGTAGAACTTGTAAACCGCCTAACTTTCAATGTTCCTGTTAGACTAACACGAAATTATTATCCCCTAAATTTGCCACGATGTACATCTAATTTTTGTCTGCACGAGCCCTTTCGCGTTCTATGTAATAATTATAACAACCTTTATCATTTAATTTGCACTTCAACTTCTATCCCGGTATTAAAAACTAATATTTTAACTCATTTGCTTCATTCTTAGATGCTTCTTTTATTTTCATTTGTGTCCCGTCTCTATTTGTTTTTTGTATCTTCCTCGCGAACTCGTATTTTTTGCCCAAATTGATAAAAGGGCCCCGCGCGTAACAAGCACGTGCTTGGTGTCGTTGGGCCACTTGTTTGTACTGCTCGTAGTGCATCAACGTCCATCATATAATTACCAATAGTGGTTTTATTCCGATCGAATATTAATTTGTCATATTTGTTTTTTTTTTCATGTTATGCTTAGCAATTTTTCTAATTAGATTTACATCAACAACATTCTCGTTTTCAGCAACGGGTACAAGATTGGGTATTGGACGGGTACTGTATTGGGCTAATTTGGCCAGTTGAATTTCGTACAAAGCGTCCTGCCAAGATCACTTGCCTGCATCAACCGCAGTTAGCATAGATTTCAGAGTACTCATCACTCGATCTATCTTCTCTGCTGACCAAAAGTCGCGAAACGCAACAGTACGTCCCTGATCAGCTATCAAACGGGAAGGAACCCCAAGAATCGATACTAAAGACCTTACTGACTTGATGCAGCTTTCAGAGTCCAGTCTAGTGGTGTCAAACAAATGGACGAACTGAAAAAAAAGGATCTATTTGAACAATTATATATTCCCTTTGAACTGTATGGAACGGGACGTTCACCTTTGGAGTGGGATGCAATTCAGCTTGTACCTTGCCAGTCGGATACATAGATATCCTACAGGTAATGCAACTGTCAACGAACTTTCGGGCATACTTTGACATTTTGTCAAACCAATAAAACTCATACATTTTTGCAAGGGTTTTTTTTACAACCAGACCACCAAAAGGGCTTTGGAATGTACCGGCCGATTCATTTCTAAGGCAGATTTCAGAAACAATTTCATATATGTAAATATTGCTTTCGAAGAAGTGGAGCAGAGGTCAAGAAACTATCATCAACACCGATAAAAACGCCTGGGTTAAAATATATCTGAAATGAAAGGAAAGCAGTTTTTAATAAATTTGTAAGATATGTTATAACTCATTGCTTATGTCTAACTGAAGAATATACTTTTGGGTCACGCCGCGGGACAAGGGGTTAGTAAGCACTTTTCACTGCCGGAACTACCGGAATTTACCTGCTATATGAGATTGTGTAGAATTACTAGCCCTATTCACGAAGGTAAGAAGTAGAACCTCCAGATCTTCTTGCTGCCGCTGAACGCTCCCTCTTACAACAAAAATGGCGTTGCCATGGGTACATAATTCTTGAAGTCTTGAAGCTGATTGTAAGTCGGGCTTATTTTTCTTGTTAATTCTCTAGCAGAATATTCTTCAGCTAGCTGCAAGGAACCATTATTTTTAGCGGTTGATCCACGTTTGGATGAGTTAGTTCCGATAGTTCTAGATGGGCTACTATTACCTTCCGGATCTATTACTTCAAGGTCCACAAATGATGAGTTCGTTAAATGAAACATTTAATTTTAATGGGTTTTCTTAATTAATTCCCTGGGGGAGCATGGGTCCAGCCGCATTTGAGATGGAAGTTTGTTCCAGTAGAACAAGGCTCTACACACGCTCAATACGAGTGATGTGTGTAGTACCAGTCGGACTCCAGACAAACAAAGCATATTCTAATCCGGACCTAATGAACGAAGAAAATAGGCTTAGTTTCGTGTACGGATCTTTAAATTGCGTGGAATTTCGTTTTACAAAACCATACATAGCGTATGCCTTTGGAATTATGTAATTTATGTGATCAATGAAAGTAAATTTGGTATCAAACATAACTCCTATGTCCAGTGATTCATTTCTTAAGGAATTAACATGGGAACTAATGGAATACGAGCTAAGGACATTAATTAATCGTTTGCTGTACCTAACGTAGAAACATTTTGACACGTTCAAAAGGCAACTTGTTACGAGAACACCAATTTTCCACCTTTTCAAGGTCGTTTTGAAGAAGGTCCCTATCGGAGATTGAATTCACAGACCTAAATATTTTAAGATCGTCCGCAAACAACAGGAATTCAGAATTTGTTATGCAATAGCTTAAATCATTAATGAAGATGATGAATAGAAACGGACCCAATGCACTTCCCTGAGGAAAGCCAGAAGTAGCCACATACGGGTTTGAGAAAACACCATTGCACTCTACTCTATAAATCCGCTCATCTAAATAAAATTTAAACCAATTTAATATTGATGAATGAAATCCCAATTTCTGCAATTTTGCCAATAGAACATTATGGGAGACTTTATCAAATGCTTTGGCGAAGTCGGTGTAGACTACATCAACTTGATGATGACTGATGAACGTGTGGATGCAAAAAAGATTAAACGTAGCTAAGTTAGTGGTAGTTGACCTTCCAGGCATAAAACCATGTTGGTTAGGACTGATGATCCGACCAGCAAGAAAAGTTAGCTGCTTAGCTACGATTCGTACTTACATTTATGCAGTTTTTCAAAATAAATGGAGAAAGGCCATCGCAGTCTAATTTTCCTGAGTCGCTAAAACTCCCAGCCGCCATATGACAGTCCAAATCAGTGACATCTAAGCACCCAATATTTAGCATCGTGGCAATGGCACTGAGTGAATCATCGTCATTCCACAGCGAGCTCGGTTCAAAGTTAGATGCAAAGTACTTAACAAATAGATTAGCGACCCCAATATCTGAAGAAGCTGAAAGACTTTCATATGACATATGGGAAGGAAAGTATGAGGTTGTTCGTTTAGAATTGACAAAGTGTCAGAATGCTTTAGGTTTGGTAGTTAGTTTACACTCTATATCAGCAATATACTCGTATTGGCTGTATGAGAATTTATTGAGGAACTCAAACTCATGCTTATGTTGTTTGTACCGATCAAAGTCAGCAGCATCACCGCTTTCTATGTAGCGCTTATAGAATTTATTTCGGAGATTTTTGTATTTTTTTAGTCCTTTTGTGTACCATGGTAGTCTATAAGAATTTTGAACTCTAGTTTTAGCGTATCTGCCTATAATAGTAGAGAGAAAAGATATACAAACTTCATAGGTTGTATTCACCTCCGCATGCGAGAGGACTTCCGCCCATCTGATATTAGAAATATTACTACGGATAGAATCTAAACTGCTAGAATTAATATAGGTAAGAGGCAAGCGAGAATTATTTGGTGAGAAAATATAACAAGTAATTAGGATTAATAGGGGCTTGTGATGAGCATCACACGCAGCTAGAGGATTATCGCTGCAACATAAAGTAAGGCATAAATCAGGGTGTACAAAAATTAGATGTAGAAGCTTATTTAAGTTATTAAATACATGGTTAATCTGGAGTAATCCCGTACTAAGAAGCTCATCGATGACTAAGATTTCGTGGGGAAGATGCAAATTACTGGGAACCATTGCTGAAGACTCAACATCAAGAGCCCACACAAGCCAAGATAGGTTGAAGTCGCCCAAAACACATATATATTGGCCATCTTCCAGCTCCTGGTATAGGTGGGCAATGTTGTCCACATGCGCTTTATATAAATCAAAACTGCTGCTTGGAGGTATGTATGATACTGTCAGGAAAATTGTTTCCGTAGGACCAGCGAGAGATACACAGAGTTGGTCGAGCAGAGAATCCTCGTTCTGGAGACGAATAGCAATGCAACGCAGCTCACGCCGCACAGCAATTAAAACTCCGCCACCTCTGGAGCATCGTGTTTTAACGGAATTTCGATCCTTACGGAACATATGATAAAGATTTGTATCAAAGAATTCATTACCGATGAAATCCATATTGAGCAAAAATGATGACGTCATGATCACCATGAGACGTTGCCTGGAAAAGGGATTGAGCTTTCGTACGCATACCATCGATATTTTGAAAATAAATATTGAAATTTGTATTGTTAGCGCATATCCGGTCATCCATGGTCATGCTATCAATAACTGGTCCAGCATCATGGCCCGAATCCGAAAGAGGCCTCGCTGGGATTTTATCATAATTTATAAAATTATTTGTAAGAACCTTCAGTAAAGTAGTGGTACGGATACGAATAGGCTGGTGATCGGTGCTCCAAATATTAGGTGGGCAGTCAATATTAGCATTAAAAATATAACTGCACGCAGGTGAATCCACTCCTGGTAATAAAGAGCGAGAAGGTACTACAGCAGCCGCAGTCCATTGTTGTTGTTGATGACGAAAGCATCTCCAGAGAGCACCTTCAGAGAGAGCACTCTGAGAGGCTCGCCATCCAGCCAAATGTGTCGATAAAAGTTGTTGTAGAAAGTCGAACGTCAGAAAGGTAGAGACGGAGAGCGCATAACTATTAGGCGATGAAGAGTAAGAATCCAGCCGACTATCTAGGTACTTCGGGAGAGAGGCGCAAGATGATGAGAGCGCAACTCCGAGGAGCCCGCCGATATAAGAGCCAGGCGGACGGCGAAAGTCGCGCACAGCGGACAACAAAAGCTCCAGCTGATGTTGTTGATGGTGCAACGGGAGAGAGGTGCAAGATGATGAGAGCGCAACTCCGAGGAGCGCGCCGATATTAGAACCAGGCGGACAGCGAATGTCGCGCAAAGGAAACAACAAAAGCTCCGGCTGATGTAGTTGATTAAGCATCAGGCGAGCAACGCAAAATGATGTGAGCGCAACTCCGAGGAGTGCGCCGAAATCCGAGCCAGGCGGACGGCGAATGTCGCACAAAGTGGACAACAAAAGCTCCGGCTGATGTTGTCGATGGTGCGTTAGGAGAGAGTCAGAAGATGATCAGAGCGCAGTGAGAAAGGCAAGCAGCTGCCGATGTTGTTGCGAAAACGACTCCGACAAATGAGGAAAGGCTTGCAGATGATGTCCCGCAAAAGTATCGACGCCAGTGGCGTCGAACAGTAGGGGTTTTTTGATGGCTGAATTGATGATGAAGTTTGTCCAGGCTCCGGCAAATTAGATAAGATTTCATCCCCTACCACAATGGCCCGTTCCCTATGAATAAATCTTTTGACCTTAACTGAGTTCGGCCATAAATCGTTTTTGAAGACTTTATCGTAAAGCTGATCGGGGATACTAAGCTTGAAATTTACAAACTTTAAAGTTGTAACGTCAACATCTTTTTTTACAAGTTTTTACAAGTGAGAGAACTAGCATCCACCTTAAGCTTGGTGGACACGTATTTTAAAACAGTGTTCGGATCTGTGTCAGTTGCAAACTTTCCGACATGCAAAAATTTCTTGGTCGGCAAAACATGAAAATCTTCGGCATTAGGAGCCACTCCAACAACATGTTTATTGGGCTTGTTGTTGTTCCTTCTCCTCTTATTTCGAACTTGTATGAAATTTCCTATCTCAATATCCAGAGCATGATTAGAAGGGTCAACGACCGCGGAAGCCGCATAGAGCAGCCGCATATGACTGGGGAGCTGCAGCTACGTTGATAGGTCTCGGTAGACGAGGCATGGGATTTACATTCCGATTCAATGCATCATCTTTAGGGGGGAACGCCTCCAAGAATTTATTATGAAGGCCCTGGTATAAGCGCTCCAGGGCTTTCAATTTATCATCGAATTCATCGATTTTAGAATGCGAATCATTCGCAACCACACAGCTGTCACATTGCCACAGTATATTTGGATTTAATAAGAGTTTGAGCACATAGTCCGGTAGGGCTACGCAAGAAGTATGATAGGCGCGACGGCACAAAGAAGAGCAGCGAACAGCATCCGAAGCGCGAAGCTGGACCAATGTAACATCGGTTTTGGACTCGGGACAGCGGGGAAGTAACATAGCGAAAATTATAAGCACGCCTAAACGCAAAGAAAGCTAGATGACGACTGATGAGTCGGGTTGTTAAAAATCTGGATCTGCTAACTGCAGTCCCTTGGTGATTTAACGGTGGCTTTTAATCGGTAATGAAGGTTGCTTTGTAGTAACTCAGTGGACCAATGTACGATAGTAAAGCGAAACTATCGCAAAGTGTTTGTAAACGGACTTAGTAACGACAGAAATCTTCAAGCTTTTAATAAAGTCTCGCTAAATGTTCGCAAGCGGACTTACAAAAGAGCGATTAGTGAACCAAAACCGAGCGAAATATTTTTCACCCTTTGTACTGTTTTCATTCAATCTCGATCCCGTTTGCGATAATTATAAGAATTATAATAAGATTATAAGAATTATAAATAGTAAAACTGTTGACCCAGTTGCTGTTGTTCTGTTCCCTCCGATTCAGGATATTTCAATCGGTGACGACCGTTCTTTAAGAGATAACAGATCTGCCATCCTCCTTGATATAAGACTCACCTGTGATCCGGAATCTATTACAGTGCGACATGTTTGTAATGAACCACTTGGCCCCTCTAATGATACCTTGGAGGTCGCAAGCAGAACATGTCCTCTTGGATTGTCGTAGTTTGTGGAGGTTACTAAGACGCACACTGGATTTTTTGTCGGTTTATTATGAAATATTGAGTTATGCGCTTGTTAGCAGACTCGACAAGCCGTCGGTACTTAACAGTTAGCATAGATTTCAGAGTACTCATCACACGATCTATCTTCTCTGCTGACCAAAAGTCGCGAAACGCAGTACTACGTCCCAGATCAGCTATCAAACGGGAAGGAACCCCAAAAATCAATACTAAAGACCTTACTACTTTGATGCAGCTGTCAGAGTCCAGTCTAGTGGTGTAAAACAAACAAACGAACTGAAAAAAAGGATCTATTTGAACAATTATATATTCCCTTTGAACTGTATAGAAGGGGACGTTCACCTTTGGAGTGGGATGCAATTCAGCTTGTACCTTGCCAGTCGGAGGCTTGGATAGCCTACAGGTAATGAAACTGTCAACGAACTTTCGGGCATACTTTGACATTTTGTCAAACCAATAAAACTCATACATTTTTGCAAGTGTTTTTTTACAACCAAGATACATAATGGCCTCGTGAACGTTGTTCACAGCAGACCACCAAAAAGGCTTTGGAATAATAGGAAGACAGTGAGTTTTCCCATGTCTGAATTTTCCTATATAGAGTACCACTACGTAACTCGAAGGTTATTGTATATCCTCAGTAAGTTCTCCATTGCGCAATTCGTCACGATAGATTGCTGCTCTGCCAGCAACCAGTTGTCGGTAATCTCTGTCAAGTTTATTGCTCTTGGTTATACCTATTGGACTTTTACGATCTTCCAACACTGTGTTTCGAGAGAGAAAGTCTACATAAGCCATTCTGTCACCTGGGTATGCTCAATATCGAACTTAAAAATCTGGATATACGACCACCACCTTTGCACTCTAGGAGTTAACTCGGCTTTAGTTTTGGAAGCTTTGAGCGAGTTACAATCTGTATACACCGTAAATTGACGAGCATACAAGTAATACTTCATAGAGAAATATACTGCATGCGTTTCCAACTCGTATGAGTGGTAGCAAGATTCGGCAGGCGTAGTCCTTTTGCTGAAAAACTCGATCACTCGAGGGTTGTTTTCGATCCTATGCAATAAAATTGCCCCGTAACCATCAGCTTTTGCGTCAGTGTGAAGTTCAATCGGAAAAAGTGGGCCGAATATAGACACTACGGGTTCATTGGTCAATATGGAAATTACTCTTATCTTAACGATATGCTTTTGAAAATTAATCCATGTGAGAACTGAGGAACCAATTACCTAAAATAAGAAACAAGACCAATACATTTTCTCAATTGGGTCACAGACTGTGGGGGTGGCAGATAAGTCAAAGCTTTTATTTTCCTTGGATTGGGTCTTATTTCACCTGCCCTAACTTCAAACCCCAAATAATCAACACAGGGTTTAAGAAATTAGCATATTGTGATATTAAAAAAAAATCCGGCTTTAGTAAACGTTTCAAAACTACCTCAAGTCGTTCTAAAGCATCATCTTTGGCATCTGGTACTACCGTTACGTCGTCCATGTACACGACGACATACGAATGAACAAGATCGCCTAAAGCTAAATAAATAGCACGTAGAAACATAGAAGGGGAATTCTTTATACCAACTGTCATGGTAACAAACTCATACTGTCCGTCCGGAGTAACGAACGCTGTTCGGGTGAATTGGGATTTGGTGAAATCCGCTTGCCATATCTATGCAGGTGAAAAACTTAGCACCCCTCAGCCTACCTATCTGATCCGAAATAAGTGACAACGGATACTTGTCAGAGGTGGTGTTCACATTCAGTTCTCTTTAATCAACGCAGAGACGGTCAGTTCCATTTTTCTTCTTAACAAGAAGCATCGGACTTGCGAAGGGGAAGGAACTTGGACTTATGATGTTCGCATCCATCAGCTGTTTAAAAGACCTTCGAACTTGTTCTTTTTCTTCCACGCTCAATCTGTAAGGTCGTCTCTGAACTGTATTGTGTGGATCAATCTGTCGAACCTCTATCTGCCCCGCATTTACGCGACTTTGTGGAATACCGTTTATAAACGAACCAGAATAATTTTGAAGCATTGATATTAGCCTATCCTTATCTAAACCACTTAGATCGGTATCAGCATTGGCCAAATCGGGAACACAGTCTGAATTCAAGACAGGCAATACAGTTTTGTCATTAAACATTAAAAGTGAATTAGATGTAATTGTCACACTTATTCCCTGGCTCAATATTTCTCGACCAAACAAAGCATCGTTTGATATAACTATCTTGAGCTGCATGGAAAATAGCTTCGAAGGAATGATCCCAAATCAAAACAATAGCCAATATCTGTAGGGTGCCAGTCACGTGTGCCAAAGCAACAGAAACGAGAATTTGCTCTACCGTCAGCGACTTCAATTTGGACGTCAGGGATTTTACAACTCTGTTTCCATACAGCGACATAGATTCTCCCTCTGTTGGGCGACCATTGAGCAGATTCATAACAGTTGCAGCCAAGAAATACTGAAAAAACCGCTCCCTGAACTGCGTCCATGTGATCCCAGGGTAGCCTGTATGTGCAGGCCAATGAGACGCGCTTTTTTCCAAACACAATACCACTAATCGACTTTTTCATGAAAACGACATCGAACTCAACGGAAGGAACTATGCTTCAAGCAAATTTAAGAACGGAGTATGGGGAAGAAGACAGAAGGAGTGAGGCCAGGATGCTCTACAAACAATTGGAGTACAATTTGGGAAGCGCGAATTCAATTTCAATGGAGTCCACTTGACTACCACAACGAGCCCTATTTTTCGCGCGTGAACAGAAATGCTTTATCTTGGCTGCCAACCTCGCGTTAAAGATAATTTATGCACATTCCGAATATATGAGAGTAAAAGAGGATACAGCTTACACTATTTCCATCGTGGCGGAAATTTCAATATACCATGTTGGCTTTGACCCTATTAATAAAGAATAGACAATTTGCCTCCTTAACGGTAAAGACTGGGTTAAGCTCTGTAGTTTGTAAGCAAAATTCAAAAGGTAATTTTCAAATTTCCCTTTCTAAAAGTGACTTTCAGCTGCTGTGAAAGTATGATGAAGACTTTAGAGAATATATGGTCTAAGAAAAGTCTTGTAACGAACTGTTTTCTATGTTTGTTCGCTACGAATCTCACGCAGCTAGCTCAGTAGATTTGTGCTCACCAGTTAGAGGTTCAGCTTTTTGTTGGAAGGCGGTTGTTAAAGTGTGATCCTTTGGTAAATGAACACGTCGGGGTCATCAATTACCGTACTCAAAGTATCTTAAAGCTGCGCCATCAGACAACTGTCGGGCGACACAATCAATTAACCCAACGTCAGGATCGAAAGGATAAGCCGGTGCTACGCCCGCTCAATTCCTCCTCAACTACTCGGGCAACCGTTTGACCTTTCGCCCTCTGCGCACGGCACCACACTAGGGTCACGATTACGGCATGCCGGCGTGTCTCTCTTCCCTCGTACTCTCCAAACTGTCTTTCCACGTGTCTCTTTTCCCTCGTACTCTCCAAACTCTCTTTCCTCGTACTCTCTTACTGCATTCTTCAACTCTCTTTAACCGCAGTGCCGTTACTACGCGAATTTACTGCGTATTCAGCAACTGGCAGGCCTCGGTACAGTTACCCTTCCCCTTATTTGTGTGGAGTTACTTAACTCCTCACAGTCTTACCTTTTCAGAGTTTGGTTTGGGGCTCTACGTGAAAAAGACGCAAGACCCAGTTGGCAATTATAAACAAAACATGGGAGAAGAATTGTAAACATATTGTTTCATACTTTTGTGTGGAAGATATTATGTCAGGATAACTATTTTTATACCCTTGCAGAGGGTATATTGATTTCAGTCAGAAGTTTGCAACGCAGTGAAGGAGACGTTTCCGACCCCATAAAGTATTTATATTCTTGATCAGTATCACTAGACGAGTCGATTTAGCCATGTCCGTCTGTCCGTCCGTTTCTACGCAAACTAGTCTCTCAGTTTTAAAGCTATCGGGCTGAAACTTTCCCAAAAGTCTTATATCTTTTGCAGGTAGTATATAAGTCGGAACCAGCCGGATCGGACAACTATATCTTATAGTTCCCAAAGGAATAATAGGAAAAACAAATTTAGCATATAACCTCCTAAGCTTGGAAATAACATTTTTTAATTAGTTTTGAACTTCGAATTAAATTTTATCAAAATCGGAAGACTATATCATATAGCTGCCATAGGAAAGGTCGTAAAATTGGTGGAAAAATAATATGAAACAAATTATAGCTTCGTTGTTTTTCAACATACAACCTCCTAAACTTGGAAATAACATTTTTTAATTAGTTTTGAATTTTGAATTAAATTTTATCAAAATCGGAAGACTATATCATATAGCTGCTATAGGAACGGTCGTAAAATTGGTGGAAAAATAATGTGAAACAAATTATAGCTTCGGTGTTTTTCAACATATAACCTCCAACGCTTGGAAATAAAATTTTTTAATTAGTTCTGAATTTCGAATTTAATTTTATCGAAATCGGACGACTATATCATATAGCTGCCATAGGAACGATCGGAAAATTGGTAGGAAAATAACATGAAACAAATTATAGCTTCGGTGTTTTTTGACATATTAATCTTATTCTTGGACGTTGATGCACTGTGGTCAGTACAAACACGGTTACGCGCGGAGCCTTAAACCGATTTGGGCAAGTAAACGAAATCGCGGACATGGAAAAAGACGACATAACAATAGACAGTTTAAAATACATGCTCACATAGAATGGCTAGTAACATAGAAATTTACAAATTATTGGAAGATAGAAAATACATAAGTTTATCATAATTAGAGGCATTAGGGCTATCAAACAGTAAGACGTGATACAGTGCATTATAGTCGTCACAAAGAACCCAAAAAGGATCATGAAGGGCATAATTGGATCTACAAATTGGCAGGGACAACGGACGAAAACGACGAACTGTTCTACAGGGTACATTCCAGTTGAGGGAACTAAGAAGGAAGTGAGAGTCAACATCACCATTAATTAATTTATGCAAAAACATAACTCCATGGCACTTTCTACGATGGTTCAGGGTTGGTAAGTCCAGCAGGTTGTGTATGGATCATCAAACTCCCTTGACCAGCGCTTCATAAACGCCAGGAGACTTCTGGCTTTGTTAGTTATAGTCGATATATGGTCTTTAAAACTGAGTTTATGATCAAATAGAACGCCAAGGTCCTGAACAGAAAAAATACGTTCAAGGGCGTTATTACCGATAGAATAAGAATACAGAGATGGATTACAACGATAAAAGGTCATAAAGTTACATTTAGAATAGTTCAAATTCAACATGTTAATCATGCACCACGTATACAAACAATCAAGATCTAATTGAAGGTCATTATATGAATTAGGTAAACACATGGACAAACATGGCTTGACATCATCTGCATACATTAAAACAGTTGACGATTTAATGACATAAGGTAGATCATTAATCATTAAGCCAAAAAGTAAAGGTCCCAGGTGGCTACCCTGTGGCACTCCAGAAGTAACATTAATTATTTTGGAAATTTTATTATTAAAACAGACCATTTGAGTTCTATTAGAAAGGTAGGAAAGTATCCACTCTAGTAGGTTGGGTTGAAAACCTAAAAGGGACAATTTATAAATAAGAATCCTATGGTTCACTGAATCAAAAGCTTTAGAGAAATCGGTATAAATCACATCAGTTTGATGATGTGTCAGAAAACCTCTAGTAATTAAAGACGTAAATTCAAGTAGGTTTGTAGAAGTAGAGCGACATCTAGTGAAGCCATGCTGACAAGGTGAAATAATAGACCTGCAATGATGCTGCAACTGACAGGTAATAATTTTTTCAAAAAGTTTAGGAATAGAACTGAGTTTAGCAACACCGCGATAGTTTGAGATATCAGACTTGTTCCCTTTTTTAAACAATGGGATAATAAAGGATTCCTTCCATATGGATGGAAATCTACATTGACTTAGGGACAGATTAAATATCAATGTTAAGGGAAGAGCAAGATAAGATGAACAATTCCTAAGTATACAACTTGGTATTCTATCAGGACCCGGTGAAAATGAGAGCTTGAGAGTATTAAGACTCTGAAGAACATCAGATACATCAATCACTGGTTTGAAGATAGAGTTCAAATGAGGTAGCGGGTATGGATAATCTTTGACAATGACATTATTGCATTTCGTATAAGTGGATTGAAAAAAGTCTGCGAATAAGTTGCAAATATCATTATCATCAGATGCTACCTTATTATTGAAAAAGAGAGGGGGAGGGAAGCAGCTAGATTTTCGTTTAGAATTGACGAAAGAAAAGAAAAGCTTAGGATTTCTTTTGAAATCCCGCTTACAACGAGACAGGTAATTTTTGTAACAATCAGAATTGTACTGGACAAATTCCACCTTAGCTGAGCTATATTTGGTGAAGTCTGTCTGTAAGCCGGATATTTTGAATCGTTTAAATAGTCTGGTTTTTTTATTCTTCAGATAAGATAGTTGACGGGTAAGCTGTAAGAATTCTTCATGGAGGAAAGAGGGACATGTTCTTCAAATAGACGGTAAAGGATCTCATAAAAGTGCCTAACTGCATCATCAACAGGAAGGTCAACTAGAAAGGACCAGCTTACTGTCGATAAAGATTCCACTAGTCTGCCGTAATCAGTCCTCTTAAAACACAAACTAGGCTGTACATTTATTGCAGTCCTAGGATTATTAAAAAATCCACTAATACAGAGCTGAAGGGTAGGATGATCACAATCTTCAGGTAAAGATAGTGGCGAAATACGACTGACTTCAGCATCGCCTCTATCAAAAACAAAGATTAAGTCAAGAAGACGACCAATATGATTGGGAATCCTGTTAACTTGCTGCAAAGATAGTTCAACAAGACCATCAATAAAATCATTTTGCATCCTAGGAATCATTGCCAATGAGTCCTTACTCTCCAACCAAGAGATATTGGGAAGATTAAAGTCAACCAGCTCAATAAGTTGGTCAGTTTCAGTAAGCAACAAGGAGATAGTATGTATGGCGAACAGGTGCAATAGATACACGTTAAATTCAGAGCCAGGAGATATATACGAGCAGGTTAAAAAATGTTTCTTTTTGGGAAAGATAATTTTACGGAAATAAATTCAATACCTGATCATTCAGAAATATCAACAAACTCAGAAGTTAAATTGGATTTGACTCCAATAAGAAGGCCTCCTCCTCGACGGGTCTGACGATCCTTACGATAAACAAAAAAGTTGTTAGACAAAATCTCACTATCGTGTACGGATGGGTTAAGCCAGGTCTCAGTGAGTACAATAACATTGGCCTCAAAAATTGAACTATTTATATAAAGCGTAGAGAGTTTACTAAAAAGCCCTCGAACATTCTGATAGTGTTTATATCAGAGCTGGGCGCCGACAAAGAAGTCATGGAAAGGGAGCTATTTTTTTTATATACTCGTGGACAATTATATCAGCAGGCCAAAAATTGGGGCAAAGAAGTTTAGAGAACAGCCCGTCCGGAACAAGTATTTTAAATGAAGAGTAATCTCTTTTCTGTTTAAAATTAAATTTGGTGATGTCAATACCATTTTGATTGGGAAGGGAGAGGTTTGTGACAATATGATGCATAACGTCATTTACTGTTATTGCTGCATTCAACCTAGACACAAAAATAGATTTCCTAGGTACCATGACAGTGAGTGGTACCGGAGAAGAGAAAGCAGGGCTATGCGTGTTTTTCCTAGGGATCATGCTAGTAAGTGGGACAGGAGGAGGTGCAAGGGTATTAGCTATAGGCAGTACAAGGTGCGGCAGAGCCCCGGAAGTGGCAACAGCCGGTAAACGGTTAGTAGGCCTTAATGACTCAGGCGAAACTACAGTCCCCGAATCTGGCAGCGATTGCCCCGTGGCGTCATTCGTTGATGACTCGATCCCATTGCGATCATCCTCGTCGTACGACACATAGCCTGCAGTGGGGCTGGGAAGAGAGAGGTTGGTCGAGAGATCTGGAACGTGTAAAGAGACATTAGGCAGTGTAGGACTACGATTTATATTTAATGAAGATTGACATAGAAGAATCCGACCTTTAAAGTTGGAGTCGCAAACATTAAATCGACTTAATAAGTCCGTAAATCCAGCACGTAATGCATGGAACTCCAGCTCCGTTTGCCTCATAAATGCTCTTATATCGATTTTGATATGTAGGCATGTAGGGCACGTCCAGTCCAGGTTAGCATTAAATCTAGTGCGATCAGCAATTTGGGCAGCACTATGCCCAAAGTCTGCACATTTTGCGTGCGCAATGTTCTCACATAACCAGCAACTAACAATTGGCTGCCGAGAAGTGATTTTACCAACAAATTGGCAACCAACAACACAGCAGGCAGACATTGTTTACAAGTTGAGGTCAGTTAAATGTAGAATGTAGAAAAAGTAGGAAGCTTTAGATGAGTGCCAATAAACAGCTGTGTGGCTTTGCAAAACGCAGAGGAAAGATAAGAAAAGAGAGCGGTAAGACCAATTCAGCAAAGACCCGTTAACTCGAAAATGAGAGCCGGTGACTGAAGTTGGGAGAATGTAGCAGAGCGAACGGTGGGAGAGAGCGCCAAAACAACAATGTAAATAAGAAACAACAACAATGCACAAAGCACCCGCGTCTTTAACTATTATCCAATATAATAACAAAGATAATGGTTTTAACACAAATAACTAATTTGCATGCCAGCGGCGGCCTCAACCGAGTTGAAAATGAAACTTTGGGAATATATCAGATCGGTAATGTAGACACTAGGCGAATAAATGTAGGAGCAAATATAAAACGCGTCCGTGTACAACAGAGACCGAATGCTCCTATTATAATATTGGGAATATAATTTTTTGTGTTTTTAAATTTAATAATTATAGCTGCAAGGGTATATAAGCTTCGGCTTGCCGAAGCTAACTTCCTTTCTTGTTTTATTATTAGGACTAGTAGGGAAACGCGGATTCTGGGATAATTAGCATATTAATGGCCCCCGTCCCCTTACTAATTAGCATATTAATGACCCCCGCCTCACTAATTAACATATTAATGGCCCCCGCCTCTTCATTAATGTATGCAGGTTCTGGGACAATTAGCATAATCCATAAATTATCTGGTTTTAAGGGGCTTAGATGTCATAAAAATGTCACGATAATATCCATAAAGAGTATATTAAATTGACCCCCAACCCCACACCACTATGTGAGAATACTGATCACGTGACCTTTTTTCCTCATTATCAGCAATTAATATTCAGCAGGTGTTGCTGTACACGGGAGAAAGGTCGCACACTTTCCCCACATCCCCATGTGACAATATTGACCATGTATCCTTTTCCTCATTATCAGCAATTAATGTTCAGCAGGTGTTGCTGTGCACGTGAGAAAGGTCACAAACCCAAAACATCTAAAGCTGGTTGCCTTAGAGGGACATGTCCGATCATGTTGGGGAATAACGTTTCTTATGATTGTAAAACTAATTTAGAAATCCCCAATAAAATAAATCCCACAAGTTAATGATCCTCAGATGTCGAATAATTTCAAACAGACATTTTTTTTCGCCCCAGAATGTTAAACTGGTACATTTTTTCAAGATCTCTCCTTTCTACAAACGGGTCATAAACATATCATAAAAGGGATTCAAGCAAGAGCTACCCGAACATGCGCACCTGTCTATTACCTGACCGGAATAAAAGGGACACATGCACAAGTCTGAAGGCGCACGCCCATTGACAATATCATGAGCCTCACGCCAACGACCTCACGGCTGAGTGCTAGCTCTAATACGTTCCCATAAAAGGGGTTGAAATCACGACCGCGCAACAACTCGCAAGTAGCCGACATATCTCAGTCAAGGAAATATTTTCCATTCTCCGTATCTGTAATTTTAATTCGAAATAAAATGTCAGAAGTTTATTTTGTACCATAATAATACATTTATTCATTTATTTTGGTATTGCGATCATTTTTGTTATATATAGAAATTAATTTTCTGCTTTGATTCCGGCGATTTGCATAGAAGAAGCAGGCGCACGTTCCCGACGTCATTTCTGGATTACAAAATGTAAAGTGTTCACCATAATTCGTAGTTTTGAGGTCATGTCCACCTCAATTAATAAACATAGTTTTTATGTTTAGAAGGTATTGAGAATGCTGACCAATTATCTCTCCTTTAAATTGTTCAATAAATTGGTCAATTTCCTCATGAAACTTATTTTGGTTAATTTTGTTTTCTTGCACATCTTTACACATCTAGTCTCAACTTTGAAATAATGTATAAAAATTATTTTATTGTATTGAAGCTACTTTTAAAAAATGTCAAAATAATGTATTCATTGTTAAGAGCACGAACCCCGCCCTTAAGGTGTGTTTCACAATAGGGAAACCGGTTTTCATTAAACCTGTTTAATGATGGACAGCCCATTTCCTCGACATTAATGAGCTGACGACTCCCAAAACACGTCTGTAGAAATCGTTTCTTTTCCACACCTTTAAAAATAATTTGTTTTCCGCTTGTAATTGTCCTTAGATACTTTCGAGTTTGTGAAAAACTATTTTCTCCATCCTTCAAAAAAAATTTGTGATGTGTATTGGTTAACCAAATTGCAGTCTTTCGAGATTTTGTATTTAGCAAAGTAAAATCATATATTAAAAAACAAAGAAGAACGCTATAGTCGAGTACCTCGACTATCAGATACCCGTTACTCAGCTAAATAGAGATATGCAAGTAGCAAAGCGAGATTAAAATTTTTGGACCAATCGATAGGTATTGTCGAGACCAATACATTTCAGTTAAAATTTTTTATCTAGCATAAAAGTTGGGGGCGTCACAGGTTTTCGCAGTTTGTGGGCGTTAGAGTGGGCGTGGCATATTCGCGTGACAAACTTGCGCTGCGTATAAGGCTACGGAATCTAAATCTGAAATCCCAATTCTCTATCTTTGATAGTTTCCGAGATATCCACGTTCATATTTACGATTTTTTTAAGTTTGTGGGCGGTTTATGGGCGTTAGGGTGGGCGTGGCAATCGGGTCAATCGATAGGTATTGATGAGAACATTACATTTCAGTTACAATTTTCTATCTAGCATCAAAACTGTAGGAGTTACAGTTTTGGGCGGTTTGTGGGCGTTAGAGTGGGCGTGGCAGTCTACTGAAACAAACTTGCGCTTCGTAAGAAGCTCAGGAATCTGTACGCCAAATCTCAATAGCCTAGCTCCCATAGTTTCCGAGATCTCAGCGTTCATCCGGACAGACAGACGGACAGACGGACATGGCTAGATCGACTCGGCTAGTGATCCTGATCAAGAATATATATACTTTATGGGGTCGGAAACGCTTCCTTCTGCCTGTTACATGCTTTCCGACGAGTCTATTATACCCTTTTACTCTACGAGTAACGGGTATAAAAATAGTTGACAACATAAAACGATATTACCAGGTCCCAACACCTCTATCATAAACTTGAATCAGAAATTAAATTGAAAGACGCTCCTATGCTAGCTAATGATGCTTTCGAAATGTGTTACAATATTATTATGGGATAGAACAAATGAATGCTTTAAAATTAATTCATCGTCTGAGAAAGATTACATTGTGAGAACTATTTAACATCTATCTATGGGAACCAAGCGAAAATCTGCGTTTGGAACGAAGATTAATAACCGACATGTTTCTTACAGAGGGATGGAGTAAGAAAATTAATTATATACAAATATACATAAAATATAATTAATAATGAATTTAATGAAATATGTTTACAAGAACAAAATATATAAAAAAATATTGAATGATCCTACAAATTTTGTATCTGACTGTAATTAAAACTCCAGGTACAAATGAAGGGAAAGTATTTTATTCAATGTCCTTGGGTCTTGGGCATGTGACTTGGATGACGGTCAGGGCGTGGCAATCGGGTCAATCAAGTAACGGGTATAATTAGATATGATGCAATATCATTTAATATTAATAATTGGGAAACTATTGAAAAATATAAAAAATTGTAAGATATATTATGAACATTATTTGAATGTGATTAATGAATAATTTTCTAAAATAAATAATTTTGGAAATATACATATAAGAACTATGTATTGTTCATGGGATACTATCACAAAAACATTATTATCTCTGTTGGCTTAAAAATTTTTAATAATTTTAATTCTAAGAATAAAATGAACTCCAAAACAAGTTTTTGAAATTTTTTAATATTTATTTGAAGAAAAGAGACAGAAATATATTGTGCATTACAGATACCTTGAGGGTCAGTTCTATGAGGTTGTAAACCAGTCTGAATGGTATGGAGTTGGCAGCCATTTGTTAAAAATTGGTATTCACCAGCGGGAATCTGTGAAATCAATAAATTTGAAAATTAAACTGCAAATACTAAACTCTTCTCCAGGGATTTTAGTTGGTAAATTGAATTGTAGGTAATCTAGTTGTTCGGAGCAGATCGCCAGCGCCTAGTCATGCGCGCATAGGTGTACGACGGCACCTGCATCGCTCTCTGCTTATCTTTCGCCTTCTTTCTTATACCCATAAAGCTGTCGCTTATCTATTCAGCAACTACTTTGTAAGCCTGCCTATGTCTATATGAAGATCTTGGAGCCAAGCTTTTTACACATTCACAGTCCGTCTGCCGCTCCGAATAAACGCTATACACTTTAATATAACCTATTCGTGCGTTATTAATTATAAATATAAGGGTGGCATATTTGTTGTCTTCCCCACAAACATTTGGTGACCCCGACGTGATAGCAGTTTTTATCGGAGTCTGCAGCTCGGTCTCGCGATCGTTTAATATAGTTTAAACAAACGCTTTGTTTCGCTGTCGTTATCGTGCATTCGGGCACAAACATACGAACACACATACATACATAAGTGCATATAAAAGTGCACAGCCGGCCGTTTGATTTTTTGTACATTTTGCGCTGTGAAAAAACACCAAATTTGTGTTGTGCAAATAATTCTTAACAAAGTGAATCGCATTTAATCTCTGTTAATAGCGCATATTACATATATACATGTACATATAGCCATACATACATTCGTTTGCCAGTTACATAATCCGCTGTTGCTAGGCAGGCAATTTATCGGCAAGAACAACAACAACAAAGTTAAAGGTTCCGTTGCATCTCGGCGACGCTTGTTAACCTTCACGTTTTCGCGGTAAAGGGTATACCTTACTTCATTTTCATTTCATATTTTTCTTTCTCGTGATTGAAAAATGTCTGATACGGAAAACTCGGTTCGGGCTCAAAATGAATCCACCAGTGACGTCGACTACTACCGAGTCAAAGCCCAATCTATTTTGCGGCAAATGAGCTCGATGAAATGCTATTTAAACGCTGATGCGGTTAATCAGTTTGACGAATCTGATCTGCTGGCGTGAATGGAATGGATCAATTCCTTAAACCAGGCATTTGATTCTGCGCAGACATCGTTGGAAAGACTGGACTTTGCAGAGATCTCGAGCGACCATCGGATTGAATTTGCTGAAGTCTTCATGGATGTGAAGGCGAAACTAAGCCGAGGCTTGGCGGCTCATCGCAAGTCACAATTGCCGGCTTCAACCGCTGCAAATTCAACATCTATTGACATCACTAATAATGCGGATCTTTCTTTTCGATCTAGAAAGCCTCGGTTGCCAAATTTGGAAATTGCTCGGTTTCATGGATCCTACTCTGAGTGGCCGGATTTTCTTGCGACTTTCACTACGGTCATCGGAAATGATGATGAGCTAAGCGACATTGAAAAATTACAATATTTGCGTTCGAGTTTGGGCGGCGTGGCTCTGGAAACCATACGCTCGCTCGAACCCTCGAATGCTAATTTTAAAAAGGCTATGAATTTGCTGGTTAATCGATTTGATAATAAAGTTTTACACTTTCAGGCACATGTTCAGGCAATATTCGGTTTAAAGGGTGTCGAGAAGGGATCTTCGAAGGGTCTTCGGGAGCTGAGCGATTGCATGAATTCGCATCTGCGAGCAATTCGAACCCTGGCCAATACGCAACAAATTTTGGATGGACTTTTAATTCACATCGTCACTCAGAAACTGGATCAGAGGACGCGGGAAAAATGGGAAGAGGATTTGTCAATCACTGAGCTGTCTACCTGGGATGCTATGGAGTCGTTTTTGGAAAAGAGGTGCAGGATGATGGAAAACTTGGATCAAGCCTTGGTAACTCAAACACCAGGCCAGCAGGTGGGAAAAAACTTGCACAAATATAACCAAAATACACTTATTGCATCTGCTACTAACTCAAATCATTTGACATGCTTATTTTGCGATGCACGGGATCATTATTTGCCAAAGTGTCCTCGATTTTTAAATTTGAGTCCGAATCTTCGATATAGAGAAGCAAAGAAGTTGCACCTTTGCCTCAACTGTTTGCGCAAGGGGCATAGTTTGCAGCAATGCAAGTCGACTCACTGCAAGTATTGTCGCATGAAGCATCATTCATTATTACACATGAACCATGACCTATCCGCAACATCAACCTCATTTTCATCTCCATCATGCGATCCATCCTCGAGCTCTCAGCCATTACCATCTACTTCATCAGCATTAGTATCATGTTCGCATACATCATCGCATCCTGATCATCATTTACCAAGCCCTCCACCCAAAGCCTTAAATATTTTGCCGATCGACTACGTGTTGCTTCCAACTGCTATTATCTACGTCAGAAATAGAATTGGAGCATTTATGCCTTGCCGAGCAATTTTAGATTCGGCCTCCCAGCTAAACTTCATAACCTCTCGCTTAGCCAGCCAACTAAACTTGAATCACAGAAGATCGCAAACGTCGATTTCTGGGATAGGAGAATCTTCCATGATCTCTGATAAGACTGTCGATATTCTTGTGCAATCACGGGATGCAAGCTATCGAGCGGCATTCACAGCGGTTGTGACTCACAGTATTACTGATTATCAACCCCATTTCATTATAAATGCAACATCGTGGAGGATACCGCAAAACATTTCACTCGCTGACCCTAATTTCAATCAATCACAACGAATTGACCTTTTACTCGGCGCTGGGTTGTTTTTCGAAATAATTTCTATGGGACAAATTCATTTGGATAGGGCTTTGCCAACTCTTCAGAACACCAAGCTTGGTTGGATAGTCTCTGGAGGGTTATCATCGAACATGCCAACTCATAAGTCGGTTTTACAAGCCAGCATCAAGGACCCAGCTGATTATTCCGATGACACACTTTCCGCCATTGTAAAGCGATTTTGGGAAATTGAGGACTTCACTTCGTCTAAGCCATCTTTATTGCCGGAAAACTTGCGATGTGAGCAACTTTTTACTGAAAATTGCATTCGACTTGGAAACGGCCAATACTCTGTTCGTCTCTTGACCACTTCCGGATTCGAATCTTTAGGTAATTCTTATTGCTTGGCTCGTCGTCGTTTCAAGAGTTTGGAAGCTAAATTAGATAGAAACCCAGCCCTGAAAGCTCAGTATTCAGCATTTTTGAGGGAGTATATCGACCTAGGTCACATGTCTCTTGTAACTAAGGAACCGCCAGAAACACAATTCTTTTTGCCCCACCATTGCGTACATAAGCAGGAGAGCACGAGTACGAAGCTTCATGTCGTTTTTGATGGATCTGCTAAATCAACTTCTGGTAGCTCTCTGAACGACTTATTTTCTGGCAGGACCAACAATTCAACAAAAAATCTTCAATATACTGCTTCGCTTTCGATTTTTTAAAGTTGCCCTTTGTGGAGATATCTGCAAGATGTACCGTTGCGTGCGTGTCTCGTACCCGGATGATTTCTTGCAGTGCATCGTTTGGAGAGAGAGCTCCAGGGAAGAGTTGAGTGTTTTTAAATTGAACACGGTGACTTATGGAACCAAGCCAGCTGCCTTCTTGGCTATAAGGGCCATGCATCAACTCTCTTACGATGAGGAGGAATCATTGGAGCAAAAATTGTTCGTAGAGATTTCTATGTGGATGATTTAATATCTGGTGGGGACTCAGTTGAGGAGGTGAGAGAAATTCGTCGTCAGGTGAAGGAACTACTGTCGCGAGGCCATTTTCCAATCCGCAAATGGTGTTCGAATAAGTCAGCAGCCCTGGAAGGAGAGTCTGAATGCGACAAGGAGCAGCTAATCAAATTTCACGATGGGTCGGGTGTCGTCAAGGCATTTGGACTAGTCTGGGATCCATCTTCTGATCAACTCCTATTTAATTTTTCTCAACTGCCAACCAATCAACGACCCACTAAGAGGGTTGCATTGTCGACGATTGCCAAATTCTATGATCCACTTGGTTTAATAACTCCTATTATCACAAAATCTAAGATTTTTCTGCAATCCCTATGGAGTGCGAACGTGGATTGGGATGATGCACTGCCAGAGCCCATTCTTTCGTCATGGGGGGAGTTGACCTCACAGTTATCGGTCGTACAGAACTTAAAATTCCCACGATTCGTACTGCAACCAAGGGCTTCCGTTGAGTTGCATGGATTCTGCGATGCTAGCATGTCAGCTTATGGAGCGTGTCTATACTTGCGATCGGAGACCAATGGAGAATCGAAAGTCCATCAGCTCTGTGCCAAGTCAAGGGTAGCTCCATTGAAGGCCTTAACAATTCCAAGACTAGAACTTTCCGCAGCGCTTTTATTGGCTGAGCTAATCGTAAACGCCAAGGAAGCCATAGATTTTGATTGCACCTTTCATTGCTGGTCGGACTCGTCCATTGTGTTGGCGTGGATTCGGCAACCTCCGAGGGAGTTTAACGTTTTCGTATCTAACAGAATCGCGAAAATTCAGGAGATGACGAAAGACATGTCTTGGCATCACGTTCCTACAAACTTGAATCCGGCAGACGTCGTATCGCGAGGATGTACCCCAAGAGAATTGTTGGAACATTTCCTTTGGGCTAACGGGCCTCCATTCCTTCTGCAAAGCTCGTCGAATTGGCCGTCCCTGCTAGACTCAGTAAAGGATCTTCCAGAGCGCCGTTCTGTGGCTCTAATTGGGTCCATTTGCATAGACAGTTCATCAAACTGCAAATTCCTTAACTCTTTCGATAAGTGGAAGTTGAACATTTATCGATTCATTTCAAATTGCAGAGCCAAATCTGCGCCGTTAAAAGGTCGACTTTCGGTGGAGGAGATCAACTCTGGAACTGTACTTCTTCTGAGGAGCATCCAACAGGTTAACTTGGCGAAGGAGTATGGATCTCTTAGCCAGGGCAAGCCGTTTCCACAGAAAAGCAAGCTGGTTTCGCTTAGACCTATACTCGGTTTCGATGGGTTACTTCGCGTGGGTGGAAGGCTTCAGAACGCAAACTTGGACTACGACACGAGGCATCCGATACTGTTGCCCAAGGATCATCCAGTCACCAAGGCGATCATCGTTTATTATCATGAGAAATATTTGCATGGAGGATCGCAGGCGCTGCTTGCCGCATTACGGCAAAGGTACTGGCCGATTGGAGGCCGCAAGTTCGTCGCCAGCGTTATCAACAAATGCGTCCGATGTTTCCGAATGAAGCCTGTTACTTGGGAGCACGTCATGGGTAGCCTTCCAGCAAATAGAGTGCAGCCTAATCCAGCTTTTCATACCACAGGAGTGGACTATTGTGGGCCATTCTATCATAAAGCAGAGGCCAGAAATAAGACACCCCACAAGTGCTATATCGCCGTCTTTGTCTGTTTTTCCACGAAGGCTGCTCATTTGGAAGTGGTCCAGGATCTCACGACGGATTCTTTCATCGCAGCGCTGAGGAGATTCATCAGCCTTAGAGGCAGTCCGCGTACCATTTGGAGCGACAATGCTACAAACTTTGTCGGTGCAAAGAGAGAGCTTGCCGAGCTGAAAGAGCTCTTTTTGAGCGAGCAGCACACTGCATCGATATCTTCCGTCTGTTTAGCTGATGGGATCGATTGGAAGTTCATCCCTCCGCGTGCCCCGCACTTCGGTGGTTTATGGGAGGCTAAATTTCACTTCTACAGAGTCGTCGGTGCATCCATCTTAGCCATCGATGAATTAAGAACTCTTGCATATGAGATTTCTGCCATCCTTAACTCCCGTCCACTCTGTCCAATTTCAGAAAATGCTGAAAGCCTTGAGATGCTAACACCGGCGCATTTCCTGAAGGGTTCCAGCTACACTAAGTTTCCTGAGCCTGGCATTACTCATCTCCGCGAAGACCGCCTCAGCAGATGGCAGCGGGTTACCCAGATGCAGCAACATTTCTGGAAAAGGTGGAGCAGCGAGTATTTGTCCCTACTTCAAGACATGAGCAAGTGGCGCGTCGAAACGTCTAACATCAAGGTTGGACGCATAGTTTTGCTTAAGGAGGACAACGTTCCACCCTTAAGATGGCAGCTTGGGTGCATCCAAGAAGTCATACCCGGCGGGGACGGAGTCATCAGAGTAGCTATGGTCCGTACAGCTACGGGTCTGATCAAGAGAGCCGTCGCCAAGCTAGCCGTTCTGCCCATCGATTCCGAGATAGTTGGAACCTTACCTCTTCCAACGGGGGGAGTATGTTCGGAGCAGATCGCCAGCGCCTAGTCATGCGCGCATAGGTGTACGACGGCACCTCCATCGCTCTCTGCTTATCTTTCGCCTTCTTTCTTATACCCATAAAGCTGTCGTTTATCTATTCAGCAACTACTTTGTAAGCCTGCCTATGTCTATATGAAGATCTTGGAGCCAAGCTTTTTACACATTCACAGTCCGTCTGCCGCTCCGAATAAACGCTATACATTTTAATATAACCTATTCGTGCATTATTAATTATAAATATAAGGGTGGCATATTTGTTGTCTTCCCCACAAACACTAGTCTTTTTAGAGTCTGATATCTTTTACTATATTCTGCTAGTTACATGTTATGAGTTAATATATTGGATTTCGGGTGCTCAATAATCCCATAAAATGATAAAAGTTTAACAACCTACTGTTAGGAAAAGATCAGATCAGATCAGATCAATATAACGAAAATAAAGTAGAGGATGCCATTAAAGCGGGAGGTCAGAACCAGTTTAAAAATTGTGTACATTGCTTAGAAAGGAAAAGAGAAAATCAAAAGAAATGTACAGTTTAGGTAGCTGGGGCAGCCATTGGAAAAGTCAAGTCTGTTACAGTGGTGGGTGTGGCTAGGGGTTGAAGCACGCAATACAATTCTAAACCTGTTCACATGATGGATAAAAGGATATTAGTTAGAGAAGGATGTAAATATCTTAAATATGAATTACAAGTACCCATCTATGACAAACCATCATTAATAAATATGAGGAACATATATTTCATCGGTGGGGAATTAGAGGGATCCAAAAGATCAAATTTATTAGAGAAGACTAATACTGTTTTTTGGTAAATTAAATAGTCACATGAAAACATATTACTCAATTAGTTAGAGAATATCAAACAACTAGATTTATCAAGCATTTTGATGGAAAAATCAAAGTATTGAATTAATATATATTTTTTTATTATCCAAATAGAAGAAATTTTCGTTTTTGGTCAAGGGATAATATTCCATGAATTTTTCCATTACCTTGACCTTTGCGCCTGCATCAAGGTATTTTAGCAATCCTTTGTAACAACTATTTGTGTTGTTGGTAACATTTATAAATTGTTCGCAAATAAAAAATACTTTCCTAATTATATATTTTATGACCTCTTTTATGAAGGGATAATATTCCATGAATTTTTTTCCAATACCTTGACCTTTGCGCCTGCGTCGAGGCATTTAAGCAAATCCTTTGTAACATAACTATTTGTGTTGTTGGTAACAGTTATAAATGGTTCGCAAATAAAAAATACTTTCCTAATTATATTTTTATGATCAGTTTTTATGACATTTGCGCCTGCGTCGAGGCATTTTAGCAATCCTTTACATCACCACCTATGTTTATTGTAGGTAACCAACTTGACTCTGGGGTTATGGTACGGTTAGCAATGGGTGGCTTGCTTAATGGGATTTAAATTATCGGTGACAAATTTATAAGTGAAAGTCACAGACATTTTTGGACAAAGGATACAATTGGTCATTTAGGTGTGGGTATACACATTTGTTATGGTGATAGAAAATGGGATAACCACAGTGTTTTTTGTTTTTTACTGTATTACGCCGGAGCGATTTCAATTACTTTCCCAATTATAGTTAGTTTTAAATCGTTTTTTGACATTCATATATTTTTTTCTTTCTAGACATTTTATTGTAGCTAATAACTATAGTTATGGGATGTAAGGCTAGCTATCGTAGTTAAGATTACATTTATTATACCTACATAAGGTGAAAGAACATGAAAAATGGAAATGTTTTATTTTAACAATATACTAGTTAAAGTGGATGATATTATTATATATTCTTAATATCTGTAATTATGAATCAAAATTATTTATCAAAGCAGCTTCTACACAGCTTTTAGACAACTTGTGAACAATTTATTTCTTAATTAGTTTTACAATCACAGGATACACCTTCCCCCAACATAATCGGACATGTTCCTCTAAGATTTATATATCAATCTTGAGCTATTTTGGCTTTGCATTCCTTCTTACGTACATAGCAAACACATTGAAAATCAGAGTGTAAGTTTTTACTTCACATCGAAAGTTGTCTAGTGATCAAGAATTTTTGATCATTCTTAACAAAAGACTATAAAAGCTCGTAGACGTTAATAACAACTAGTAACCAGCTTATAATAATTAGTAAACATCAAGTAAACAGATACTAAACATATATAAACCAGATACTAAACAGCTAGTAAACAACTTGTATACATCTACTAAACCACTTGTATACATCTACTAAACATATAGAAACCAGATACTAAACAGCTGGTAAACAACTTGTATACATCTAGTAAACAACTTGTATACATCTACTAAACATATAGAAACCAGATACTAAGCAACTTGTATACATCTACTAAATATATAGTAACCAGATACTAAACAGCTAGTAAACAACTTGTATACATCTAGTAAACAACTTATATACATCTATTAAACATATAGAAACCAGATACTAAACAACTTGTATACATCTACTAAATAGATAGTAACCAGCTAATCAGTATTGTAGTTAAAGAGTTTATTAAACTTATTCAGAATCTTAGACAATGATGCCTTACTCATACAAATAGTATACAAATAGAATAGAATTAGAAAACTAGAACTAGAACAAGGAAGAACGCTATAGTCGAGTACCTCGACTATCAGATACCCGTTACTCAGCTAAATAGAGATATGCAAGTAGCAAAGCGAGATTAAAATGCGCCACCTACCGGCGGTATACAGATTTAAGCGTTATGGGCGTTAGAGTGGGCGTGGCAAAATTTGTTATCTAGCATAAAAACTGTGGGCGTCACAGGTTTTAGCGGTTTGTGGGCGTTAGAGTGGGCGTGGCATATTCGCGTAACAAACTTGCGCTGCGTATAAGGCTGCGGAATCTAAATCTAAAATCCCAATTCTCTATCTTTGATAGTTTCCGAGATATCCACGTTCATACTTACGATTTTTTGAAGTTTGTGGGCGGGTTATGGGCGTTAGAGTGGGCGTGGCACTCTACTGAAACAAACTTGCGCTGCGTAAGAAGCTCAGGAATCTGCACGCCAAGTCTCAATAGCCTAGCTCCCATAGTTTCCGAGATCTCAGCGTTCATCCGGACAGACAGACGGACATGGCTCGATCGACTCGGCTAGTGATCCTGATCAAGAATATATATATTTTATGGGGTCGGAAACGCTTCCTTCTGCCTGTTACATACTTTCCGACGAATCTAGTATACCCTTTTACTCTACGAGTAACGGGTATAAAAATAGTTGACAACAAAAAACGTTATTACCAGGTCCCAACACCTCTATCATAAACTTGAATCAGAAATTAAATTGAAAGACGCTCCTATGCTAGCTAATGATGCTTTCGAAATATGCTACAATATTATTATGGGATGGAACAAATGAATGCTTTAAAATTAATTCATCGCCTGAGAAAGATTACATTGTGAGAACTATTTAACACCTATCTATGGGAACCAAGCGAAAATCTGCGTTTGGAACGAAGATTAATAACCGACATGTTTCTTACAGAGGGATGGAGTAAGAAAATTAATTATATACAAATATACATAAAATATAATTAATAATGAATTTAATGAAATATGTTTACAATAATAAAATATATAAAAAAATATTAAATGATCCTACAAATTTTGTATCTGACTGTAATTAAAACTCCAGGTACAAATGAAGGGGAAGTATTTTATTCAATGTCCTTGGGTCTTGGGCATGTGACTTGGATGACGGTCAGGTAATGATAGTTCACTGCAAGTGTGTTTGGCTAACACATCTTAGAAACTTTAACTTGCTTACTTTGATAGTTCTTAATAAGAGACTATAGCGACTCATAATACTTGTTAACATTTAGTTACCATCTAAAACCAAGTACTTTACAGATACTATACAGATAGTAACCATCCAAAATCAAGTACTGTACAGGTACTATACAAAAAGTATCCATCCAAAAACAAGACTAAAAAGAAAGTAACCATCAAAATACTGCTAGGTAACAACTAAATACAACGAGTCCAACGTGTCAAGTCTATGTCGGTATGACTACTACCCTAAAAAATTGTATATCTCTGGATAATCTTCAAAGTCAATACCTATAAAATTCTGGCTGGAGCAGTGGAGACGAAATTTCTACGGGATCCCCAATTAAAATTTGTCTGTACCATTAAAAAATTTGTTGGGATTGGCTGAGGATTATAAAAAAGTTTTGTTAAATTGTAAACACGAACTAGTGTGGATGCTAACTAAGAATCTTGGTGAATCTTGAACAAACCAGAAATGAACAAACTTTTAAACTGGAAATTACGAATAAAATCTGGAAAATTCCCCATGTAACTCTGAGCGATTTTACAAAAATTAAGATGTACGATATTATTAAAAGTTGTGTAAACCTACCAATCGCATTCCAGAGTTGGGATTTATATGTTAGCCCCAAATTGGGGTATGGGAGTCAACACAGCTGAAATGTGAAATTGTCGGCTAACCGCGAAAAACCAAGATTTCCCATAATTGGATTTACACTAAATGGAGAACTTATCGCAAATAACTTATCAAACTTGAGAGTTCACTTGAATTCTGAGTCATATCCATAATAATCGGAATGTTTATTTTAGTAAGAATTAGTATGCTCACCTATATGAAATGTATACAAGATTTCAATCTAGTTACTATAATCGTGAATCACAACCATTTTTGACCCCAAATGAATTTAAATTGAAGACCCCTATTATTGTGGTTGATCTTTCATATCAAAATGAATCAGTGAAAACTGGTCCTATTGATGTGAGAATTTCAATAGAACTAAAGACACCAAGTCATGAAAATATCCAAGCCTACCGTCTCCTCATACAAGACCGTTTAGTTGAATATAACCCACTAAACGGACTAGTACAACGAGTTGTTTAACATTAGAAAAATGTTGAAAGATACTGCTTCGATTGATGTTCAAGGTTTCTTTGATAATAGTAATAATTTTATTCTAAAGGAAATTGGAATTGTATTCGAAAAAGATCCAAACTTGAATAATAGTTATACCCGTTACTCGTATAGTAAAAGGGTATACTAGATTCGTCGGAAAGTATGTAACAGGCAGAAGGAAGCGTTTCCGACCCCATAAAGTATATATATTCTTGATGAGGAACACTAGCCGAGTCGATCTAGCCATGTCCGTCTGTCCGTCTGTCTGTCCGGATGAACGCTGAGATCTCGGAAACTATGGGAGCTAGGCTATTGAGATTTGGCGTACAGATTCCTGAGCTTCTTACGAAGCGCAAGTTTGTTTCAGTAGACTGCCACGCCCACTCTAACGCCCACAAACCGCCCAAAACTGTAACTCCTACAGTTTTGATTCTAGATAGAAAATTGTAACTGAAATGTAATGTTCTCATCAATACCTATCGATTGACCCGATTGCCACGCCCACCCTAACGCCCATAAACCGCCCACAAACTTAAAAAAATCGTAAATATGAACGTGGATATCTCGGAAACTATCAAAGATAGAGAATTGGGATTTCAGATTTAGATTCCGTAGCCTTATACGCAGCGCAAGTTTGTCACGCGAATATGCCACGCCCACTCTAACGCCCACAAACTGCGAAAACCTGTGACGCCCCCAACTTTTATGCTAGATAAAAAATTTTAACTGAAATGTATTGGTCTCGACAATACCTATCGATTGGTCCAAAAATTTTAATCTCGCTTTGCTACTTGCATATCTCTATTTAGCTGAGTAACGGGTATCTGATAGTCGAGGTACTCGACTATAGCGTTCTTCCTTGTTTTTTAATATATGATTTTACTTTGCTAAATACAAAATCTCGAAAGACTGCAATTTGGTTAACCAATACACATCACAAATTTTTTTTGAAGGATGGAGAAAATAGTTTTCCACAAACTCGAAAGTATCTAAGGACAATTACAAGCGGAAAACAAATTATTTTTAAAGGTGTGGAAAAGAAACGATTTCTACAGACGTTTTTTGGGAGTCGTCAGCTCATTAATGTCGAGGAAATGGGCTGTCCATCATTAAACAGGTTTAAAGAAAACCGGTTTCCCTATTGTGAAACACACCTTAAGGGCGGTGTTCGTGCTCTTAACAATGAATACATTATTTTGACATTTTTTAAAAGTAGCTTCAATACAATAAAATAATTTTTATACATTATTTCAAAGTTGAGACTAGATGTGTAAAGATGTGCAAGAAAACAAAATTAACCAAAATAAGTTTCATGAGGAAATTGACCAATTTATTGAACAATTTAAAGGAGAGATAATTGGTCAGCATTCTCAATACCTTCTAAACACAAAAACTATGTTTAAAACTACGAATTAGGGTGAACACTTTACATTTTGTAATCCAGAAATGACGTCGGAAACGTGCGCCTGCTTCTTCTATGCAAATCGCCGGAATCAAAGCAGAAAATTAATTTCTATATATAACAAAAATGATCGCAATACCAAAATAAATGAATAAATGTATTATTATGGTACAAAATAAACTTCTTACATTTTATTTCGAGTTAAAATTACAGGTACGGAGAATGGAAAATATTTCCTTGACTGAGATATGTCGGCTACTTGCGAGTTGTTGCGCGGTCGTTAATTCAACCCCTTTTATGGGAACGTATTAGAGCTAGCACTCAGCCGTGAGGTCGTTGGCGTGAGGCTCATGATTTTGTCAATGGGCGTGCGCCTTCAGACTTGTGCATGTGTCCCTTTTATTCCGGTCAGGTAATAGACAGGTGCGCATGTTGGGGTAGCTCTTGCTTGAATCCCTTTTATGATATGTTTATGACCCGTTTGTAGAAAGGAGAGATCTTGAAAAAATGTACCAGTTAAACATTCTGGGGCAAAAAAAATGTCTGTTTGAAAATATTCGAAATCTGAGAATCATTAACTTGTGGGATTTATTTTATTGGGGTTCTTTTGATTTCTAAATTAGTTTTACAATCATAAGAAACGTTATTCCCCAACATGTCCCTCTAAGGCAACCAGCTTTAGATGTTTTGGGCTTGCAACCTTTCTCACGTGCACAGCAACACCTGCTGAATATTAATTGCTGATAATGAGGCAAAAAGGTCACGTGATCAGTATTGTCACATGGTGGTGTGGGGTTGGGGGGCAATTTAGTATACTCTTTATGGATATGATCGTGACATTTTTGCTTTGCATGCAGCCATTATTTCCAGGATTGTAAAAGCGCTCAAAACTGTCTCAGTTTCCACAGTCGGACACACACTATGCTGCATCCAAGGAACATTTACAACAGTTGAGTTTAATTTAGCCTACCCATGCCAAAAACTTATTGCTTTGCTAAATTTCTGACATTTCCCTGGGACTCAAATTTTCCACGATCAAGCCAGCCCTTGTTTGCCAAGGAAATTCGACAGTGTATGCCTGCTTACTAAGCGGATGCGTGATTTTGATATAAATAATGGTTTTAATTTATATGTTTGGCCAGAGAGGTAGCCATAGAGAGGTAGTTATAGGGGTTTAAACCATGAGTAGCTTCGAATGTTTAAATTCGATGTATGTTGTTACCTTTTATCCTAATTTTTTACTTTTTTGTTGCAGATGGCATTGCTTATCATAATTAAAATCAAGTTTTAAAACAAAGAAGATCTATCTTTAAAAAAATGGAAACTATAAAATCGAAGTAATCAAAACAAACAAAAAACTAGTGAAGCCACTGTGGTACTTCGAACACAGCATAGCAGCTACGAAAAATTAAAGACACCAACTGCAATAACTAAATATTAAAAATAGTAGTCAACAGACTTTTTTAAACTGTCGTACTATAATGGAGCATCTGGACCTTGCGGGATATCATGTCAACTCATCACAAAATTGGAACAGACTAGGCGCATTTGAGCAGAATGGTGAGTTTCGAAGAGTGTTAATGGTAAAGTTTTAAATTTTATGTTAGGAATAACACACAAGTACAAAATATATTTTAGAATTAAAAGACTAAACATGGCCCTAAAGGTGTACCTACAATATACATTAAGAAATGAGTGAATTGCAAATAGTTTTAATTCCAATAATTATTGGAATGGACTGATTATAATAGTCTATGTCCTCTTGATCCGGATTAATAGCCGAGACGATGCCTGTCTTCCCGTGTTAACGCTCGGATCTGGGAAACTTTAAGAGCTAGATAGTTTGGATTAGCATACAGATTCTGGGAGTACCTGCTCAAGTTTGTTATTTCTTAAGGATTTTTAAGGATTTTGTTAAAATGTACATTTTGGTTTTATCTTATTACCAATCTATATTCCGAAAATCTATGAGATCGGAGTTTTTATTAAAAAGTATTGAACAACAATAATTTTAACCGCTAGGTGAAGCTAGTCGGAGATCATGACAACAGTCGCTTTGTAACGCACATTTTTTAAGATAGATGGTTTTCACTTTTTTTTATGCTTTGCTATTTATTTTTTGAATCTCCTCCCTTTGGATACTAACAATAAGTGTATCAAATCTTATACTAATTAACCTAACTAACAGTAATATGACTGGTATTGAGGTAACAGAACAGGTCCTACTATGCTTCCTTGCGGAAGATCTCGGAAACTATAAGAGCTACAATACTGGGATTAGGCTTGAAGATTCCTTATATTCCTGCGCAGCGCAAGTTTGTTTCAGCAGAGTACCACGCCCACGCTAACGCCCACAAACCGCCCAAAACTGTGGCTCTTACAGTTTTGATGCTTGAATAAAAATTTTAACTGAAATGTATTGTTCTTATCAATACCTATCGATTGATCAAAAAAAGTTTGCCACGCCCACTTTAACGCCCACAAACCGCCCATAAACTTCAAAAACTCGTAAATATTAACGGATATCTCGAAAACTATCAAAGATAGAGACTTGGGATCTCAGATTTAGATTCAGTAGCCTTGTACGCAGCGCAAGTTTGTTACGCGAATAGGCATCGCCCACTCTAACGCCCACAAGCCGCCCAAACCTGTGGCGCCCACAATTTTCATGCTAGATAAAACATTTTAACTGAAATGTATTGTTCTCGTCAATACCTATCGATTGGTCCAAAAAAAGTGTATCTTTGGTGTTTTTCAACATATAACCTCCTAAGCTTGGAAATAACATTTTAAATTAAATTAAACATAACATGAAACAAGTTATAGCTTCAGTGTTTTTTGACATATTATCATATGCTATTGTGAAAATCATTTTTTGTCATATTTGACATATGACACATTGTTGTAACCACTTTTGTATAAAGTCGTTAGTTTGGCAGAAAAACAGCTATAAATAACTTTATTTAGTACACCCTTAACTCGTAAACTAGTAAAGGCACGTACATTGGAAAAAAAGTAACAACACTATTATCTTTATTTTTAATTTAAACATGATTTCTGATCATGCTATTGAGGTACACTAATGTGAAAAGTAACATGACTGTGGACGGCAGTCCACTTTGTGACGAAGCCCACTGCATCACTGCAGTGATGGTCTGATCATAACTAGTGGTACAACAATCAAATGATATTACAAAGGATTGCATAAACAGAGACTGTACTAACTTTAATTTGCTTGGGAAAAAGATCTGTAAAAGTGTAAAAGCAAAAATTAAGAAAATTAAAGATGTATGAAAATTAATTATGTGATTGATGCTTAAAACAAAAACTTTTGATATCAAACAAAAACACCTTTTAACGAAGTAAAAATATAGTGACGACAGCACCTTCAGCAAACTAAAGTCCTGATATCAACTTTTGTCACGAAAATGTGTTATACGATCTACTAAATAAATACAATTTCTTAATTTTTACCTCGCTAGGAGGTGTTTTTGTTTGATATGTATACTTTACGGTCTCGGAAACTGCACCTTCACTGCATCCAAACTTCTGACTGAAATCATCCTCTGCAAGGGTATAATAAGGGAAACAACTTACGATTTAATCCCACGCATTTCAGACAAAATAATAACTGTAAGGGAATGGGCAGTAATTGGATTTGTAATCAAAATAATAGTTAGCTACGGCGATCTAAAATCACCAAAAACCAGTGCTTATCAGCAAAATTTGCAACAACAAACAAGTAAACATAAGAAACACCCAAAAAAATCAATAAAAATACTACAACAAACAGTAACGTGATCGCAACAACAACAAAGAAGAGTACTCAAAAATTAAAAAAAAATAGTAGAAACATACGAACACACAACCTTAACGAGACCGAAGGAGTTATTTATTGTAATTTGCTTAGGAATGTCTCAGAATAAGAAATTCTAGCCGAACTGAAGTCCCAAAAAGTTTCTGAGGTCTACAAATGAACCAAACTAGTCGATCAAAACCGAGTCCCAACAGGACTTATAACGCTAACTTTCAAATCAACCAATTTCCCTGAAAAGGTGTTTATTGGCTATGAAATAGTATTTACACGCCCATACATACCACGCCCTATGCAATCCAAAAAATGCGTTCGCTTCAATCACCCCCAACCTGGCTGCAAGCAAGAAAATTCTACATGCAAAAACTGCTCTGAATCCACTCACACCAACGACAACAACGAATGTAAACAGCAACCAAAATGCATAAACTGCAGGGGTAACCACATATCCATGGACAGAAAACGCCAATCTTCCTCAAGGAACAGGAACTCATAGCCATCAGAATCACTGAAAAAGTAGACAACAAAACTCACACGTCACAATCCTATCCAAGAAACATCTTACTCCCAAACCCTAATAAATCCACCACCACCAGAAAACCCCACCAGACCAATTAAAACACAAATACATAAAAAAACAAAATCCATAAGAGCCCAACCTCATTAGACGATTTTCTCAAAAAGGTGGACAATAAATATGAAGAGACATATTCGATGAAGAAATGCGCTCACTTACCAATAACGACTCTCAAAAACGCTCGACATCAACAAACGACCGAGTACTCAGAAGCCAAACCAAAGAAAAATCCTTTTTATCTAAAAACCTCAAAGCAAACAAACAAAGATCAAACCTTTCCAGCACGAACGTTATAAATCAAACACAAAAACTTCAACAAACTATCTCCTTAAAAATATTACAATGGAATATTAAGGGATATTTGAACAACTACAACCTACTACTAATACTCATCAAGACACACTCTCCACATATTATCTCACTCCACGAATACACACATGTAATATTTTCACACCCTACCACACCAATAAACTACAATATACTAACAAACACTGCATCTAACAGATTTGGAGGAGTAGCCCTGCAAATCCACAAATCAATCCAATGCACTCAAAATAACATCAATGAAGATGTGGAAGCAATAGCAGCAGAAATAAAATCAAAAGAAAACCTTAAAATATACTCCAATTACATTTCACCTAACAAATCCTTATTACGCAAAAACATAAACAACGTTATTAACATTAACAACGAAACGGTCATGATAACAGGAGAGTTCAACAGCTGGTACCAAAACTGGGGATCACACACTCGAACTCAAGAGGAAAAACCATAGCTAAGTTCATTGAACAGTCACAACTTACCCTACTAAATGATACACTTTACTACACACAACACCCTTACACACATTGACCTCAGCTATTGTTCTCCCTCACTCACACCGCTCACAACCTGGAATCTAATAGATGACCTTTTCGGAAGTGACCACTTCCCAATCACCATCACCCTTTTTCCAACCGACATCATCATCAACAAAAAGACACCAATTTTTAAATTAAACGAAGAAAACTGGGACAACTTTGCAGCCCACACACATAACAACAACAACCTATACCCTCCCTCCTCCAAAATAAACAAAGAAACAGCACTAATAAACAAAATAATTATAAAAAGAGCACACCATGCAATAACACAAACACTTCCCAACTGACACTCACGCACAGTTTCTTGGTGGAACAAAAACGTAGCAAACCTACACATAAAGAAAAAACAAACATGGAAAGCACTGAAAAGAAACACAACCCAAGAAACGACCATTGCTTACAGAAAAGCAAACGCGTTTCTAAAAAGGGAATTTAAAATTATAATCAAACACACCAACAACAAAATATGGAACAACATTCGCCGATCTTGCTCTCTTAACCCAGCAAAACAAATACACTGCATAACAACCAACAATTACTACCAACGACAAAAACCAAATCGCTAACCTGCTCGCACAACACTGGTCCCATCTCTCAAAAGACACAAACTTCAGCCAGGAATTCACCATTTATCATACCTACCCATCTCACTTAACTGCTGCCTGAGTAAAACAATGGACAAAATAATAGCGAACAAACTATGGTGGTTTCTTAACAACGACAAACTTCTAGACCCACATCAGTTCGGTTTCAAAAAAGGTAAATCGACTTCGAATAATTTGCTCTATGCAGATCACATCACCAAGAAGTCTGCTCTACACAGATTACATCATCACGAAGTCGCTTAATACTAGGAAACATCTCTCTTGACTTTGCAAGAACTTTCGATCGAGTTGGTACTCACTCAATAATTGACCAACTGATAAAATGGAAATGTTTCCACAAAATAATAAACTTCACCAAAAATAGAAAGATAACAGTCCGAATAGGGACACACAGCTCAAACATACATCCTTTGGAAAACGGAATCCCACAAGGATCCCCCATATCAGTGGTCTTCAAGAAACTAGCCAACATCTTGATTTCCTTTTGCTAGTAAATCTAAATAACAAGAAGAACATTACCAACAACCTAAACCACCTTTTTGGGAAAATAGAAGACTGGGGAAGTTACTCAGTGCCATCCCTGTCACAAACTAAATAAGAAGATCTACACATATGTAGAAAACACAGTTGCAACTGTATAATTACAACACAGAATTCTAGCATAAAAACGTAGCATCGCACATAATACTCGGACTAACCATAAACAAGAATAACAACCGGAAATCACACATTGACACTCTCATATCATCACTTTCCAACAAACTTAACATCATAATATGCTTGGCCAGCCCAAAGTATAACCTCAACACAAACACTCTACTAAACATCACAAACGCCTTACTTATATTTAAAATTGATTATGCACTTTACACATATGGATACGCGTCAAAAAATATACTAAACAAATTAACCAGGGACGCTATAGTCGAGTACCTCGACTGTCAGATAGATACCCGTAACTCAGCTTAAGGAACCATAGGGAAATGGAGATATGCAAGCAATAAAGCGAGATTGACATGCGCCACCTACCCGCGATGTCAATATATGGTTATGTAGGCGGTAGACAGATTTAGGCGTTAAGGGCGTTAGAGTGCGCGTGGCAAACTTTTTTTGGGGTCAATCGATAGGTATTGACGAGACTATTACATTTCAGTTAACATTTCTTTTTAGCATGAAAATTGTGGGCGCCACAGGCTTATACGGTTTGTGGGCGTTAGAGTGGGCGTGGCAACTTTTTTTTGGACCAATCGATAGGTATTAACAAGACAAATACATTTCAGTTAAAATTTTTTATCTAGCATTAAAATTTTGGGCACCACAGATTTCAGCGGTTTGTGGGCGTTATATATTTACGATTTTTTGAAGTTTTTTGGGTTTATTGATAGGTATTGATGAGGACAATACATTTCAGTTAAAATTTGTATTCTAGCATCAAAACTGTAGGAGCCACAGTTTTGGGCGGTTTGTGGGCGTTAAAGTGGGCGTGGAATCAGGAATCTGCACGCCAAATCTTAATAGCCTAGCTCTTATAGTTTCCGAGATCTCAGCGTTCACCCGGACGGACAGACAGACAGAAAGACGGTCAGACGGACAGACGGACATGGCTAGATCGACTCGGCTAGTGATCCTGACCAAGAATATAGATACTTTATGGGGTCGGAAACGCTTCCTTCTCCCTGTTACATACTTTCCGACGAATCTAGTATACCCTTTTACTCTACGAGTAACGGGTATAAAATCCACACTAAACGCAGCTCTTGGAGCAGTCCTAGGTGGGTTTCGCACAACACCAACATATAATTTACTTTACGAATCCAGCATCCCAACCATCAAGCAACGGCGAGACCACCTTACAACCAAACTCTTCAAAAACATCATTCGCTCCAAAGGTACACCAATACACAATTTGATCAAACCAATAACCAGAAGAAAAAAATGGACCTCAACACTAGAACGAGCTATAGGAAATTGTCAACTTCTTAACATACCCTTCCAACCAACAAAACTGTACAAAACAAAGCCGCCAGGGCAACTACAACAATATATAATCAATACCTCGCTGCACAACTACAAAAAAAACAAGGAAGAACGCTATAGTCGAGTACCTCGACTTTCAGATACCCGTTACTCAGCTAAATAGAGATATGCAAGTAGCAAAGCGAGATTAAAATGCGCCACCTACCGGCGGTATACAGATTTAAGCGTTATGGGCGTTAGAGTGGGCGTGGCAAATTTTTTTTGGACCAATCGATAGGTATTGACGTGGCCAATACATTTAAGTTAAATTTGTTTATCTAGCATGAAAATTGTGGGCGTCACAGGTTTTCGAGGTTTGTGGGCGGTAAAGTGGGCGTGGCAAACTTTTTTTTGTACCAATCGATAGGTATTAATGAGAAAAATACATTTCAGTTAAAATTTTTTATCTAGCATGAAAATTGTGGGCGACACAGGTTTTCGCGGTTTGTGGGCGTTAAAGTGGGCGTGGCAAACTTTTTTTTGGGTCAATCGATAGGTATTGATGAGAACAATAGATTTCAGTTTCAGCCACAGTTTTGGGAGGTTTGTGGGCGTTAGAGTGGGCGTGGCACTCTGCTGAAACAAACTTAGGCTGCGTAAGAAGTTTAGGAATCTGCACGCCAAATCTCAACAGCCTAGCTCTTATAGTTTCCGAGATCTCAGCGTTCATCCGGACGGACAGACAGACGGACATGGCTAGATCGACTCGGCTAGTGATCCTGATCAAGAATATATATACTTTATGGGGTCGGAAACGCTTCCTTCTGCCTGTTACATACTTTCCGACGAATTTAAGAAAACATTTTAAGAAAACTAAAAATAAACTACATAAATTTTAAGATGATGTTCCATTTCAATTTACTACCGAATATGTTTACCGAAAACGAAAAATAATGGTCTTTGTATTATTTTGATACTTCTGTATATGCTTACCAAAAACGAAAATTTTTGGATTTCTTTTAAATTTTATTTGAAATTCTGAAATATTAAAAGAACGAGAATATTGTTTAGTAGAAGTTTATATGTCTAAAAACACCAAAATTCAAGTTTTTTAAATTTTTTTTAAGTACACACATTTTTGTTCAATTCGATGTTTAACTAAAATTTCCCTTAAGTTTTCCATTAAATGCATTTAAATAATAAGCAACCATTACCAGTAAATTTTTTATATGCCAGAAAGCGAGACAGAAAGTTGTGTAGGCCATGACGTCATAATAGACAAAGCGGAATAGAAAAAATTTGGGAAAGTTGGTTAAAAGTGGTTAATTAAAAAAAAAATGTATGCTGTTATTTCCGGGTGTGTCTTAAGATTATGAACTGAACATTTTAAAACCACTTTGGAAAAATGTATAACAGGGAAAAGGAAAAAAAAAATTTTTCACAAAGGGAATTTGCGGCTGGTTGTACCATTTGACACTTAGTAAGCGTTTTCGAATTGAAACCGAATTTTTTTTGCTGCAGGAGCTTCTTGCCATTTGTTTAGGTGCTCCTTTTTAGTATAAACAGTGTAATTGTACCCAAATAAATACATTTTATGTGAGTAATCTCCATCGTCTTGATCGCTAAAAATGTGTAAATCGAGGTAAACTGGTACGGAGAAAACTCGGGTGAACTGTGATGTACCAGCAGAAAAGCGAGATTGTAATGCGCCACCTACCCGCAATCTCAATATGTGAATATGTGGGCGGCAAACAGTTCTAAGCGTTATGGGCGTTAGTGTGGGCGTGGCAAACTTTTGTTGGGTCGATCGATAGGCATTGACGAGACTAATACACTTCACTTAAATTTTATTTTTTAGCATAAAGTTTGTGGGCGTTAGAATGGGCGTGCCATATTCGCGTAACAAACGTGCGCTGCGTACAAGGCTTCGGAATCCAAATCCTAAAATCCCAATTCTCTATCTTTGATAGTTTCCGAGATATTCGCGCTTATATTTACGATTTTTGAAGTTTGTGAACGGTTTGTTTTTTGAGTCAATCGATAGGTATTGATGTGCACAATACATTTCAGTTACAATTCTTATTCTAGCATTAAAACTGTAGGAGCCACAGTTTTGGGCGGCTTGTGGGCGTTAGAGTGGACGTGGCTTTCTGAAGAAACAAACTAGCTCTGCGCAGGAATCTCTAGAATCTGCATGCCTAATCCCAGTATTGCACTTTTTATAGTTTCCGCGATCAAAGCGGTCCCGAAAGTCAGAAAAAAGATGTTCAGATTGCTGTGGAAGAAATAGACTCTCGGCTGTTCCATATAGGAAGCAATTATTTGTGTTTCGTTTAACCCCTGAAACCACATCTGCAGATGTTTTGGAAATCGTACAACAAAAATTCTAATTGCAAAACATTATAGGGGAAGAACTTAAATTTTCCTGTGTTCGTAGGACATCTTCATTTAAAATATCTGCTCCTCCTGATGTATTGGTCATTAAAGAATTTGTTCCAAACAGACGGAGAACTTATAATAGGCCTTCCACGTTATTACCTGACCCAAAAAACGGAAATGTAAGGGGACTAAATATAAAGCTACCTAAGTATTATGTTGACTCCTCTGCTTTTAATAAAGACATTCTGGCCTTTACTGAGACTTGGCTGAAACCGGAGATTTTAGACTCAGAAGTTATTTCCAACAACAGTACTTATAGAACCGTTGGCTCTTCCTGTATGGGGGTGGGGTGCTGATTGCCGTTACCTCTAATCTAACATCAGATAGAATATACTCTCTTAACCCTAACGCCATTGAATTTGTTAGTGTTAAAGTTTCTTTGCAATCTTCATTTATTTTTGTAACCTGTTTTTATATGCCACCTGTATCATCTTTCCAACAGGGATCTTTTAATTGTTCTGGGCGATTTCAATCTCCCTAATATTTCTTGGCCCCCTCCCACTGACTCACTTGTCTCTTTACCTTTATCTCTCCATAACTTTGTTAATGGCAATTACGCTTTATACGTAGTTCACTAAGCAGATAATTATTATAATTATACCCGTTACTCGTAGAGTAAAAGGGTATACTAGATTCGTCGGAAAGTATGTAACAGGCAGAAGCAAGCGTTTCCGACCCCATAAAGTATATATGTTCTTGATCAGGATCACTAGCCGAGTCGATCTAGCCATGTCCGTTTGTCCGTCTGTCTGTCCGTCCGGATGAACGCTGAGATCTCGGAAAATATAAGAGCTAGGCTATTAAGATTTGGCGTGCAGATTCCTGATCTTCTTACGCAGCGCAAGTTTGTTTCAGCAAAGTGCCCACTCTAACGCCCACAAACCGCCGAAAACTGTGGCTCCTACAGTTTTGATGCTAGAATAAGAATTGTAACTACAAATTTTAACTGAAATGTATTGTTCTCATCAATACCTATCGATTGATCAAAATAAAAGTTTGCCACGCCCACTCTAACGCCCATAACGCTTAAATCTGTCTACCGCCGGTAGGTGGCGCATTGTAGTCTCGCTTTGCTGCTTGCATATCTCCATTTCCCTTTGGTCCCTTTAGGTGAGTAACGGGTATCTGATAGTCGATGTACTCGACTATAGCGTTCTTCCTTGTTTTGTTTTAAATCCGTCTGAAGTCACGTTATCTAGAATTGGCGCACTTGTTGTCCCAGAATACCGATATAATCACACATTGGAATATTCAATTTGACTCTCCTCCGTTGATACCCCCTATCTCATTTTCTTTCTCCAACCAAATGTAGATGTTTTCGTAAATATGATTATATTGAACTAAACTACATGATTTTCAATATAATTGCGCAAATTAATATAATTGCATGGATATTGAAAGAGCTACTGATCTATTATGGCGTCTTAAACTTTTTGTATACCCTTGCAGGGGGTATTATGATTAGTAGTATACCCTTTTACTTTACGAGTAACGTATATAAACACCTCACCTGAAACATACAACAACTTTTCTATGAAACAAAACAAAACTACAATAACCATACACTTATACACACGGACGGATCTCAACAAAATTCAACCACAGCGTTTGCTATAACCACCGAAACAGAAACATTGCACTACGGAAACCTGCCACCTTCTTCATCAATCCTAACAGCAGAGAAATTTGGAATCCTCGAAGCCATTAAAATTACAATTAGTAGGAGAGGAAAATTTGTAATCTGGTCTGACTCCTTAGGAGCGATCGAAGCAATCCGCAATCCACAAAACCTCAACAAATAACCAGCACACATCAGATCACAAATGCAATCAAAACAACCTAAAATAAAAATTGTATGGACCCCAGGACACTCCAACATCAAAATAAACGAACTCGCAGACAAAACGGCAAAAGAAGCAATGAAAATGCCTCTTATATATACCAAAAACGACAATATAAAAGACTTAAACAAACTTCTAAAAAATCATATAACGCAAGCAAAGGAAAGCCTAATAAGCTAATGCAACTCATGGTACAAAAACATTAACACAAATAACACCTACATATCAACACTTTCTAACATAATTCAAGACGAAATTACCAGAGTTGACCATATTAAATTTACAAGACTCCGCCTTGAACATTCAAATATAACACACAAACACCTTCCCGATCCAAACACCTCACGGAACTGCCCTCTCTGCCAATCAACTCTAACTTAACATGGAACACATCCTAGACTCATGCCCTAGACTCAATATCCCAGGACAAGCAACTACTTTTTAAAAATCTAAAGCCACCGACTACCTCAAGCACCCAACAGCAGGAAATATAACAACTATCACAAATATCATAAAAAAACATATTTATATAATCTAATCTAAAACCAAAATTTATAATAAGTTCCTTTACTAAAAATACGTAGTCGAAGGCCCCGCAGCTAGCACTACAACCGCCTATGTTAGTTTAAGTTTTGTAAACTTTACTAATATCTTTAATAAATAAATAAATGTCATATAGCTGCCATAGGAACTTTCGGAAAATTGGTGGGAAAATAATATGAAACAAGTTATAGCTTCGGTGTTTTTTGACATATTATCTTATGCTATTGGAAATATTATTTTTTGTATTTTTAAGAATTTCGAATTAAATTTTATAAAAATGGGACGACTCTAACATAAAGCCGTCAAAGAAACGGTCAGAGAAAAAATGAAATAATTATTATACCCTAGCGGAGGGTATTATGATTTCAGTAAGAAGTTTGCAACGCAATGAAGGAGACGTTTCCGACCCCGTAGAGTGTATATATTCTTGATCGGCATCACTAGACGAGTTGATCTAGCCATGTCCGTCTGTTCGTCCGTTTCTACGCAAACTAGTCTCTCAGTATTTAGGCTATCGGGCTGAAACTTTCCGAAAAGTTTTCTTTCTTTTGCAGGAAGTATATAAGTCGGAACCAGCCGGATCGGACAACTATATCTTATAGCTCCCATAGGAATAATCAGAAAAAAATTTTTTTTTTAATTATATCTTTGGTGTTTCCTAACATATAAGCTCATACTCTTGGAAATAACACTATTCAAATAGTTCTGAATTTTGAATTTAATTTTTTTAAAATCGGTCGACTATATCATATAGCTGCCATAGGAACGATCGCAAAGTTGTTGGGAAAAATATATGAAACAAATTATAGCTTTGGTGTTTTTTGACATATTATCTTATACTATTGCGAATTTCATTTTTTGTATTTTTAAGAATATCGAATTAAATTTAATAATTATAACTGCAAGGGTGTACAAACTTCCGCTTGCCGAAGCTAACTTCATTACTTGTTTTGACTTGCTACCTACCGCGGTGTTCTATAGCGAACTAATCCGGTCTGTATGACCGGGCCCGCTTGCTGAATTTTGCTTTGGTTTTGATTTATTGTAGTGGTTTTTGTTGCCGTTGTATTTAGCGCTGCGGTCGACGACATTGCTGTCGATTCCGAAATAATAGCCGTAGCTGTGGTTGTTGTTGGTTTTGTTGACGTAGCTGGAGATGTTGCTGATAAATTTTGTCCGAGTGCAGAAGTTTTAGCGCTGCATGCTAATGGTAGGGTTACTGATAACTCCACGCCGCCGGATTAGGAGTAGCAGTAGGTAGGCACGGTGAGCAAGATCGTGCTTTTTGGCTATCGACCGTCAGTAGGGTCGTTTTTTGCACTTCGCTATAACGCGTTGAGACATACGAGAAGTAACCGTCTCTTCGGCTCACGGACCTTAGTCGCTCTTTATATTGTTCGTTGCTCATTGAGCTTTTTTATCGTGGCGCTTATTTATTATAATAAAATAAAATAATTATGCACTTGTTTAAGTCATTACACTTAGGGTATTCAATTGCGTTGCTTAAAGTGTTAAGGCCCGAACGCCCTTTATTTTAAAATATCGGTGCAGGAAATTGACGTACAAAAGAAAGTTAACTTTTCAATTTTTGTATTGCTTAAAGTTTTTGTTAAAAAATGTAGAGCTGAAAATGAGAAGAGGGCTATGAAATGTTCTGTCATTAAAAATAAATCGCTTTTACGAGTGTAAAATAAATGTATATGTCTGCATAACACAACCCAAAATGCCAAGTAAAAGTTTAAAGGATGTAATGCTGAAAGGCATCATCAAAAAAGCAATATCAAAATGACTGAAGGTATAGGTAAAAGAGCTATACATTATTTGCGTAAATTAATTTAAACCATTGTAGATGCTAGTCCCTTAGTCCCTTGGAGACCCTTAGTTATGATATTAGTCTTATTCAGTCGTTTCGTCGAGAAGACTTTTTCGGATTAAAAAATCCCATGATTGGCGAGATAACATCCAAAGCTCACTTAGTAATAAACTTTTTAAGAAAATGTTAAGGGTGTCCAAAGATCAGTTATAATGTTGTTGGATCTGATAAGGAACGACGTAATATTCAATCGACTGGAACCAAAATGCAGTATCATAGAAACTTGCAATTAGCAATAGTTAAGTGCGCAAAACAAGGAAAAGTTGAGTAAGTTTCATATATAATGTTTACATATATGTATAAAGTCTTATAATATCATAATAACATAGTAACATAATAAGTGGAAAAAACTAAAATCGTATGCGGTTTTCTGAGTGTCTTTTTTTATATGACTGCCCTACGACAACGAAAGCACGTGCAACTACCCTGCAGTACCATTCAGCGCTTATTGAGCACTGAATCACTGCAAAATGTTCATCACTGAGCGCTCAATGAGCGCACAATTTGTATGGAATTGAGTGCTTAAATTAACATAGGCATGTCCTAGGGTTCATCAGTGCACAAAAACTAGCACGCATTGAGCGCTTTTTTGAGCTCTTTTTTGAGCAGCAAAAAAAGCACACGTTCAGCATATGTTGAGCGCTCGATTAAGCAGCGGAAAAAGCACACAATCAGCACACGTTGAGCTCTCGATTAAGCAGCGGAAAAGCACACATTCAGCACATGTTGAGCGCTCATTCAAGCAGCGAAAAAGCGCACATTCAGCACACGTTGAGCGCTTAGCAGCAAATAAAATTTCAGTTGTAATTTTTATTTTTATTTGTTTATTTTAAAATTTGAGCTCGGGGGTTTTCGGTGTTTTTGGGGTCGCTGGCACCTCCTCCTCAGCATCTGGTGCCGGTGTTGCCTTTTTTTTGGTACAACTCAAGTTTTTAACGCACCGCATTGCCTTCTGCAGCGCCTTTTCGGGAGGCTCCGACGGCATCTAGTACTAGAAAAAAATTAGTTTTAAAAATAAAACAAGACGAGAATAAAAACGAGTGACCGAAAGTAATCGTTATTTGTAAGATTTATTTATAATAAATGAAATGTTATCTTTGGCATTCAATGTAAAAATCTCAGAAGTCTTTTAAAAATTAAACTTACAAACAATAGTTACTTTCAGCCTCAATAAAAACTTACTTAATAAAGCGCGGACGAAATGTGGGTAGTCTGAGCTTCTTCTTGTTTTGCCCCCCCTCCAAGTTGTGGGACAGAACAAGTTCCTCGGATAATATGCTTAAGATGGAACGACTTGGCCTTCCATTTTTTTTATAGATTTACCATTAGCCTTGTCTAAAAATATAAGAAAATTAAAAAAATATCGAGAAGAAATTTGCAAACTTTTGTTTTCGGTCACTTGATTTATTTTATTTTGTTGTAAAAAATTATTCATGTATTTTTTTATTATTTATTAAATCATTTATTTATTTTGCAGATGCGGAAAAAAATACCAGTTTTCCAGGGACGGAAAATTAGAGATGTTGGAAATTTTTATTTAAATAGCCATGTTTAATAACTTACACAAAAAAAAATTGTGCTTTAATGTTATTAATACAAAAAAACATAAGTTATAAAAACATAACATCTCTGATTTTTGGTCCCTAGGAACTTAGCACTCAATAAGATTTTCAAATTTTTTCACAGATTTATTCATTTGTTTATTTATTTATTTTCACGTTAAAAAATTATATTTTTCAAAGCTATTTTTTTCCGCCACGTGTTTTTTTGGGAATCTTGTATTATCCATTTTTTTAATGTACATTAACTTGTTTTTACTCTCACTGTTTAAATAAATATTGGTCTGCGAAAGACTTACCTGGGAATCGTATAGGTTAGGTATCACTTTTAAACCACTGGTTTATTTCATTTAACTACGTTAATTGCGGGTATTTCTAACTCGTAAGTAAACTCAAGTGAAATAGACGAAAAAAGTCGCGTGCCTTCCAGAAAAACAACAAGCAACAACAACAACGGTTCCGCTAATCCGTTGTTGTTCTGTTTTTTTGGCATGTCCCGTTTGGTCTATGCATCTTGCACATAAAAGCAGGGTATTTATAGACATATCCGACTATGCAAATCGTTATATAAAAATATATTTTGAAGACTTCACGTATTAATAAATAATATTAATAAACATATAAATTTTTTTAAGAAGTACAAATATTTTTAAACAGAAACCTATTATTTTAAATGGTTGTTTTATCATTTACGAACAAATGTCGCATTATTCAAAAGGCAAGGGTGCACAATAGTCTATATATTTTAGTTTCTGGGCCTCCTTCCCTTCACACGCACTTTTCCGTCTGAGACATGGCGAGAGAGGGAGAGCCCAAAATTACTTTTTGTGCGTTCTCTTTGCGGACCCGACTGAGAGCGCGTCGCTTTGCTGCCGTTGCGCTCAGCTCTGCCGGCGTCGCTGGCTGCTCTGCTGACGTCGCAGTCGGCTTCGTGATGATTGGGCGCTTAACTCAAATGTGGAACTGCAGGGTGCAGGGTATGGACAGATGCACGTGATTTTCATTTGCTTTCATAAAATTTTGAATATTCTGAATGTCTTTCAAAAAAATATTTGTTATTACTCTATTAATTAACGTTTCAAATTTTAGCGAGCACTTTCAAGCTTATGTGGTGGATGCTGATCTGGAATCTTACACGATTGTATAAGAACTATAATTATAAGTTATTTACTATTGTTATTGTGGTTTTATGTTCCCAATAATTACGCAGAAAGAACTATGTTGTATGTTTTATGTTTTATTTCACCGCAACACCAGCACCACAACTTAACTCAGGAAGATGTCACAAGAAAAGAGAAAGAAGAACGATCAGTGTGACTAAAGGCTACGCTTTCATTAATGCCTAAAATGTATAATAGTAAAAAGGTATTTCTGTATAGGAATAGGGGTATTCCAACACGCCCCCTTAGAAATAACATCTATAAAATTATAAACTTATATTCATATTATATTATTATATTCATTTGTAATTGTTATGTACTTAGTGTGGGTGGTGTGCATTCTGGGAATAGATATGTGATCCAGCATTTGCTGCAAGGATACGGGGAAAACCCAGAAAAACCCGATCAGATCACTCTTACATATACATATGTTTACATAGAATTACATTTTTAAACTTTAGTAACTTAAAGCTTATAGAAAAAAAAACGAACAAAAGTATTTCAATGAGATCAATAAAATTCAAATCAAAAAAAAAATAAAAAAACTTCAGCATCAGCAAACAGTGGATCAGTCATCTTGCAGTAATCCCAAATCATGTCGTATTTCCAAGAATTTTGTGGCAGGCAATGGCTTTGTGAAGATATCAGCAAGTTGATTCTCTGTGGAAATATACTCAAGACAAATGGTGTTACTTTCAATTTGTTCTCTGGCAAAATGATATTTGATATCAATATGTTTGGCTCGTTTATGACATGAGGGATTATTTGCTATACTGATACAGCCTTGGTTATCTTCGTAAATTTTAGCCACAACGCTTCTCTTACAGCTTCAAATAATGCCATGTACTCAGCTTCAGTTTATGAGGCTGCTACTGAGTTCTGCCTCTTTGTGTTCCAACAAATTAAATTTAAATCGAACATTTTGAATAAATACCCTGTGCTACTTTTTCTATCAATTTCGTTTCCTCCCCAATCAGAATCTACATATCCAATTAATGTATTTTTAAACTCAGCACTTCTTTTAAAAATAAGTTTCATTTCAATAGTTCCCTTTAAATACCTAAGGACCCTTTTTAAGCACTGCCATAACTCGGAATTATTTTTGCCGCTATATCTACTGAAGATATTTACTGCAGTAGTTAAGTCTGGACGTGTACATAGCATTATGTACATCAAACATTACGACATGGAGCATTGCAGTTTTCATCTGAATTAAGTAACTCATAATTTAGTTTGTTTGGTAAGGGAGTACTAACTGCATTGCAATTATCCATGTTAAATTTATTTAAGATTCTTTTAACATATGCAGCTTGGCTCAAGAAAATTTTATCTTCATGCATTTCTATTCTAATACCAATAAAATGTTTTATTTCTTTTAGGTCGGTCATTCTAAACTTTTTCATTAAATAATTTTTGAATTTATCCATTGTTATCATAATCCCCGTTGCTATCACCACATCATCAACATATAACAGCACATAAATATTTTCCCTAATATCACCTTTATCAAGGATATATATACAGCGATCTACCGAAGAGTTTACAAACTCACAGTCTTTCAATGCTTGCTCAAAAACTTCAAGCCAGCATCTAGCGGCTTGTTTGAGTCCGTAAATTGCCTTATTCAATCTACATACATTGTCACCTTTGCACTGTATACCTTGAGGAAGTCTCATATATATTTCCTCTTTTAACGTGCCATTTAAGAATGCCGTTTTTACATCCATTTGATGGACTTTCAAGTGATATTGTACTGCCAATGATAATATAAATCGAAAACTGGAAATTCTAGCTACAGGAGCAAAAGTCTCTTCATAATCGACTTGGTACTTTTGAGTAAATCCTCGTGCAACCAGTCTAGCTTTATATCTAGTAGGACTTCCTAGTTCGTTATATTTAACGGAAAACACCCATTTGCTATCTACTATGTTTTTATATTTAGGTCTTTCTGTGATTGTCCAGGTATTATTTAGTTCATGAGCACTCAACTCTGTTTTTATGGCTTCCTCCCAAAACAATTTATCATTCCTATAATGAATTTCATCGTATGTATTTGGAACATCGTTGAAGATAGTGTGAGCATTTAATACAAATTTATTTAAACTATTATCATCTTCATAATATGATATCTGGGGCTTGGTTTTTAATCTCTCACACCATCAGTTCCAATTGGATTCTTAATAGATCCATTTTCTTCTAAGTCTTCTGCTGTTTCATGTTCCCTACTCTCATTCGGGTTGTCTGATCCCTTACTTTCATTCAGGAGATCATCTCGCTTTCTTTTCTTGCTCTCATTCAGAAAATGTGCATCCGTTTCCTTACTATCATTCGTGATTTGTGTGTTGTCGTATTCCCTACTTTCTTTCGGGAATTTTGTTTCTTTAATTTCCTTACTTTCATTCGGGAAATTTTTATTTGTACTTTCCTTACTATCTTTCAGGAATGTTGTTTCAAATTTAACAGCTCTAGAATTCACCATATTGGTTTCATCGACAACCACATCTCTTGCAACGAGAAATTTTTCATTAACAGCATCCCACAGTTTAAGACCATTTGCTTCGTAGCCTACTAAAATAGCTTTGTATGATTTATCATCAAACTTTCCCTTTTTGATTTTATTGTGCACATATACAGTTGCACCAAACACTCTCAAATGTTTTAAATCGGGCTTTTTACTGTGCCACATCTCATAAGGGGTCATCACGCTATTAACTATTGCTCTACTTGGAATTCGATTAATTAAGTAAGTTGCAGTTAACACTGCTTCACCTCAAAAACTTTTGTCAAGTTGTGCACCACTTATCATGGCACGAGCTTTTTCTGTGATGGTTCTAATCATTCTTTCAGAAACACCATTTAACTGTGGTGTGTGTGGCACTGTTAAATGATAAGTAATACCCTTCTTAACACAAAACTGGCGCATCTCATTTGAGAGATATTCTCTCCCATTGTCAATGTACAAATTAACAATTTTCAAATTAAAATGAGCTTCACCTTTTGCTACAAAATCTTTAAACATATTAAATACGTCAGATTTGTGTTTTATTAAGTAAGTTACACAATAGTGTGTAAACTGATCAACAAAGATCACAAAGTAATTTTTATCATTTAGTGTAACGGGAGTAATTGGTCCACAAACATCTGAGTGCACAACAAATAGAGGTCTTTTAATATGGGTTCTATTTTTAAATTGTTTAAACGGTAACCTTCCTTGTTTACCATTTAAACATTGTTCGCAAATTTCATTTGATAGCTCTAAATTATTTAAAAGACTGTTATCACTAAACATATTATGTCGTTTTATTTCTAATAACTTTCCATTGCTTATATGTCCAAGCCTCTCATGCCATAATCGAAAATTATTTTTATGTTTCGCATCTATATTATATGCTTGAAATTGAACAATAGGTATATTGTTAAACATACCTGAATTCTTGACCACCGTCAATCCATTCTTGGAAATGGTTACTCCATTTTTGTCAAATTTGATCGACATTCCTGCCTCTTGTAGGCGCTTCACAGACATCAAGTTTCCAGCAGCCTGCTCGGAAAACAGCCCATCCTCCAGCGTTATTTCGTGGTCATTGCGCAAACGCACAATGCCACGCTTAGATGCGTAAATATATTCGCCTTGCTTGGCCACAGCGATCTTCAGCGGCGGCACCAATTCCACACTATCGATGTACAGCGACTCATCATTTATCAGATGATCACTTGCACCGGAATCAAGAATAAATCCACAATTATCTACCGCGGGGTTTTCTTGCACTTCTTTTACCATGAATGCAATGCCTTGTGATGTTGCGGTTTTAGCTTGTTTATCGTAATTTTTATTATCTTTATTTCTTTCATTAAGAATTCTTTTATATTGGTAGCAATCCTTTTTAATGTGTCCCTCCTTGTCACAGTAGTGACATCTAACCCTATTTTTAAAATTTCCCTTAAATGTTTTCTTTTGTTTAGTTACACGATTTTTAAATGAATTGTTTTTATTATTGTAGTTTTTATTTTGAACAATCGTGTTTAAAGCTTTCCTACTAGTGTCATTATGATCATTTTTAATTTTAATTTCCTGGTCTAGCAATCTATTCTTAACTAATGCTAATGTTAAATTATCCTCTGATACTGTCTCTATTGCTGTAATGACACCATCGTAAGCCGAAGGCAATTTAATCAACAAATGAGACACTTTATACATCTCTTCTATTTTTGCACCTGCGGCCAACAACTCACTTATAAATTCATCAAAAATAGTAAAGTGGGACACTAGGGACATTTCACTTGATAGCTTAAGAGAAAGCAAGCGTTTGCGAACTGCCAACTGCGATGCCAGACTTTTTCGTTCATATACAGCGTCCAAATTTCCAAGAATTTGACGCGCAGTTATATCGCTTGTAGAAAAGTTCAAAAACGAATCGCTTAGGTACTCTATTAACGTACTTTTAGCACAACGCTCTGCCTTCTTCCACTGTTCATCCACTTTCTCAGGTATATCTTCATCAATGACCCTAAGTCAGTGGTCGGCAGCGGCCTATCTAGTGAGCATAGGGAAGTGTTCTGCCCATCCTCTGCTCGCTCACGTATAACGTACATGTTCGTGTGACTTCGGCATGGGTCTTCGGGTCATTTTTTCTCAACTTCGGCGCGCTTTTTTGTTGCTGCGGCAGAGGATCTCAGTGCAAAGCAGAGAAACGTCTCGCTACAGCACGCCGCGCGCAAACTTCGTGTTTGTTACACTCACACTAATGCAAGGCAAACTTGTGATGGTATGTGTGTGCCGACCACTGCCCTAAGTACATCCAGTTCGGTCAACAGAGCCCTAATTCTAAATTTCCAAATTGAGTACTTCTCGCCATCGAATGGCTTTATATTACGTTTTGCCCTGTCCATTTTACTGTACATACGTATGCTGTTGTACAAGTGTAGCTATAGACACGCGGAACTCAACTCAATGTAAATTCACAAGAAATCTCAATTTCACAAGAACTCTCAATTTCACAAGAACTAGAAATTTCTAAGAAATTGAAATTAGACTTTTGTATATAAACTGTTTCACAAATCAATTGTTCTTCTAGGCATGGACTGGGCCCATAACCTATTGTTATTGTTGTTTTATGTTCCCAATAATTACGCAGAAAGAACTATGTTTTATGTTTTATTTCACCGCAACACCAGCACCACAACTTAACTCAAGAAGATGTCACAAGGTAATAAAACGTATTTATATGAAAATAAAATAAAATAAATTTTAAAAAAATTTGTTATATTAATTTTTATTTAAATTTTGCGTTTGACATTATAATATCAAATTAACAATAATATTAATTTGGTATTTTTAATAACCAATCTACTACAATAAAATTATACTACAAATTATAATATCAAATTTACAATAATATCAAATTTACAATAATATCAAATTTACAATGTAATGTAAAATGATATTACCGAAATTTCGTTTTTACCATTTCAAACATATCAAATTGATATGTGTCGTTTCAAGGCCGAATTAATACTGGATTTCATCAAATTAACCATCATATCATATGAACTTTTCTTTCTGTGTAGCTTGAAAATAACTGTTGACCGTTTTTCTTCTTGCGCTCTCGTTGCGAGCACACCCGAAAAAGTTCATACTCTCTCGCTCTCGCTCTGAGCAAGAGACTCTTGCTGTCTTCATTTATGTTTTCTGTTGATCGCTTTTCGCTGAGCTCTTTGTATGTCGCTCTTTCAATGAGCAGTGCGTTAAGAGCGGAACGAGAAACGCTCGCACAATGAGAGTCAGCAAAAGACCGATTGACCGAAAAACTCAACGCAAACGGTCTACACATTTACAGTCAGCACAACATTTATTCGGACACCCCTGATTTTCAACTTGATTCATTAATAACTCAACAAAAACGTAACGTAAACAAACATTTTATATTTCATTGTGGAGACCAACTTTCTTACAGTCTATTTTAACAAAAAAAGAAGAAATTTTTAACATTAACATAAGGTATTTCTTCAAAAAAACAAAAAAAGTCAATATTTTACGCACAAAAATTATTCGAACACTTCATTGATATACCAAAAAAAAACATATTAGTTTTTGTTGGGGTGGTCTTAGTACTTGGTGGGTCCTCCCTTAGCATCTATAACAGCTTGTAAGCGTCGACCCATGCTTTTGACCAAGTTTTCGGTCTCATTCGCGCCAATTTGGTCCCATTCAGTCATCAATGCCGTTTTTAAGGACTCCTTCGACGAAATGACATGCTTCCTTATTCTTTTCTCCAGAATATCCCACACATGTTCTATCGGATTTAAATCCGGTGACTGGGGTGGTGTTTTTAGCTGTTTACAGTGATATACCAGCTACTCTTGCACCAAATATGACGAATGTTTCGGGTCATTGTCTTGCTGGAACAAGAATGACTTCGGATTGAGACCAAGTTTTAATGCACTGGGGATCAAATTTTGGCTTAAAATGTCCTTGTACATATTTTTGTTCATTCCCTTCAGTTCTGCAGTAGGGACGCGGTGACATGGCTCAAGGCAAAAAGCTTTTTTTGTGCCTAAAACGCTGTGCCGCTGTTGACGTCAGCAGAGCAGTCGGCGCAGCGTAGAAGACTGCCCACGAAAACGATCGTGCAACAAAGAGAGGCAGATATTCGGATATTTCCCTCTCTTTCTTGTCTTATAATCTGCCTGCACTCCGCGCTCGCAGAGACAAATTTCGGCTGGTCCGTTATTTTTTTTGCGTCTCTCCGTTATGTTCGGCTAGCGACTAATATTTCGGCGGAAAAATTTTCGTGGAGAAGCGACATGTGAATGCCCTAATATTTTAGGAGCATTATTGTGTATCGAAAAAAACAACTAATATTGTTTTATAAAAGTAAACTATTTGATTATAGTAAAATTTAGTAAATTGAATTTACTTATAATGTTATATTTACTTATTATACATTCTTATTACAATATAATTTTATAGTTAAGTTATAGAAACTTAGTCCGTTAAAATTGATTTAAGTATTTAAAATATTTAAGTATTAACATTTAAAAAAAAATCGTATTGTATTTTTTACTCAAGAAGTAAAAACTATATAGTCGGATATATTTTACTTTAGAAAGGGTATAGGTGCAGTGGCACGCGCCAACAGCGAAGAGAAAACAAAAGAAATCTAGTAAAGGGGTGAGAAGACTTGGTGCATTCTGTTTGAGTGATTGAAAGGGAAGCATCCATTTTAATGGTGCGCAGCAGAGTTACTTTAATCGTTTAGTTAATATAATAAAGTCAGGTAAGTGCTACATTAAGTTTAAGATGTTGTGCATTGATCTTAGTTTAAAGTACGTAAATTTTGAAGGTATTCAATGGGTTCCGTTAGCCGAAAGTGGATGACGAAATGTTTTGTGCCAATACAAATTCTGCAACAAGCTATAAAAGGTAAATATACAATTAAACAAATAAAACGCATTTTTTAAACATATGTTTTTCAGGAGCGTTGGCCAAGGATTCAGAGGACCCGGACAAAGGTTTAAGAACGGCGATGTCTAACGTTAAAAATAAGCTTACGAAGCAAAAAAACAGAAACAATAATTGTACAATTTTTGAAAATCTAAATAGTACCATATAATTAAAATGAATTAAAATGAAATAAATTAAATTCTATATTTTTTTAATTGAAAACTCAAGGAAAAATTCTGATTTTCACAAGTGATTCACTTGGGACGTGTCCCTTGCAAGTGATTTCACAAGTGAAAACTCAAGGAAAAATTCTGATTTTCCCAAGTGTTTCACTTGGGACGTGTCCCTTGCAAGTGATTTCACAAGTGAAAACTCAAGGAAAAATTCTGATTTTCCCAAGTGATTCACTTGGGACGAGTCACCGGCACGTCACAGGCCATACGAAAAATGAGTATAAGGAACAAGTGAAATCCCGTAGGACTTCGAAAAATTTTCATTTGAATTTTCACTTGTGAAAATGCGGACATCCCATACAATTTTCTATATGGAGCGTCACTTGTTCTTCACTTGTGCAAGAGGACATGTCCCACGGGATTCACAAGGTGATTCACAAGTGAAACTTTTTTTTTGGAACTGAAGGGTCCATATAGAAAATTGTATGGGATGTCCTCATTTTCACAAGTGAAAATTCAAATGAAAATTTTTCGAAGTCCTACGGGATTTCACTTGTTCCTTATACTCACTTTTCGTATGGCATGTCACGTGCCGGTGACTCGTCCCAAGTGAATCACTTGGGAAAATCAGAATTTTTCCTTGAGTTTTCACTTGTGAAATCACTTGCAAGGGACACGTCCCAAGTGAAACACTTGGGAAAATTAGAATTTTTCCTTGAGTTTTCACTTGTGAAATCACTTGCAAGGGACACGTCCCAAGTGAATCACTTGTGAAAATCAGAATTTTTCCTTGAGTTTTCAATTAAAAAAATATAGAATATAATTCATTTCATTTTAATTCATTTTAATTATATGGTACTATTTAGATTTTCAAAAATTGTACAATTATTGTTTCTGTTTTTTTGCTTCGTAAGCTTATTTTTAACGTTAGACATCGCCGTTCTTAAACCTTTGTCCGGGTCCTCTGAATCCTTGGCCAACGCTCCTGAAAAAACATATGTTTAAAAAATGAGTTTTATTTGTTTAATTGTATATTTACCTTTTATAGCTTGTTGCAGAATTTGTATTGGCACAAAACATTTCGTCATCCACTTTCGGCTAACGGAACCCATTGAATACCTTCAAAATTTACGTACTTTAAACTAAGATCAATGCACAACATCTTAAACTTAATGTAGCACTTACCTGACTTTATTATATTAACTAAACGATTAAAGTAACTCTGCTGCGCACCATTAAAATGGATGCTTCCCTTTCAATCACTCAAACAGAATGCACCAAGTCTTCTCACCCCTTTACTAGATTTCTTTTGTTTTCTCTTCGCTGTTGGCGCGTGCCACTGCACCTATACCCTTTCTAAAGTGAAATATATCCGACTATATAGTTTTTACTTCTTGAGTAAAAAATACAATACGATTTTTTTTTAATATTAATACTTAAATGTTTTAAATACTAAAATGTTTTAAATACTTAAATCAATTTTAACGGACTAAATTTCTATAACTTAACTAAAAAATTTTATTGTAATAAGAATGTATAATAAGTAAATATAACATTATAAGTAAATTCAATTTACTTAATTTTACTATAATCAAATAATTTACTTTTATAAAACAGTATTAGTTGTTTTTTTTCGATATACAATAATGCTCCTAAAATATTAGGGCACTCACATGTCGCTGCGCCACGAAAATTTTTCCGCCGAAACATTAGTCGCTAGCCGAACATAACGGAGAGACTCAAAAGAAATAACGGACCTGCCGAAATTTGTCTCTGAGAGCGCCGAGTGCAGGCAAATTATAAGACAAAGAAAAAAAAGGGAAGCTCCGAATATCTGCCTCTCTTTGTTGCACGATCGTTTTCATAGGCAGTCTTCTACGCTGCGCCGACTTCTCTGCTGACGTCAACAGCGGCACAGCGTTTTAGGCACAAAAAAAAAACAAAAAAGCTTTTTGCCTTGAGCCATGTCACCGCGTCCCTACTGCAGAACTGAAGGGGAGCGTCACTTGTTCTTCACTTGTGCAAGAGGACATGTCCCACGGGATTCACAAGGTGATTCACAAGTGAAACTTTTTTTTTTGGAACTGAAGGGTTTTTTCATCAATGAAGACCATTTGACCGACTCCACCTGCAGCTACACACCCCCAAACCATTACTTTGCCGCCACCATGCTTATTAGTTGAAATCAAGTTCTTCTCTTTCAAGGCTTCATTTGGTTTCCTCCATACTTTCGAAGGGCCGTCGTGTCCGAAAATGTTAAATTTCGATTCGTCACTAAAAATAACGTTCTCCCAAAACGAATCCGGCTGGTTAACATGCAGTTTTGCGAACTCCAAACGTTTTTTTTTGTTGATGGCAGAAATATATGGTTTTCGACGAGCAACTCTACCATGTAATCCGGCCTTGTGCAGGCAGTTTCGGATGGTTTGACCGCAAACGTAGCTTCCTCTACATTCTTCCGAATTATTGTAGATGTTGTTCTTGGATTTTGCAAGACTGTAGACACAATTTTTCGTTCCTCGCGTGGTGTTAGAATTTTTGGCCTTCCAGAATTCCCGTGATTTGCAGCTAATTCTCCAGTATTTAGTTATTTTTTGATCACACTATGTATTGTGGAAGGTGATTTGCCAATAATTCTACCGATTTCACGATAACTTTTATTCTCCAAATGTAATTTTAATATAGATTTTCGCAAATCAAGCGATAAATCTTGACCTCTGCCCATTTTGTCTAATCTTATCAAGAGACGCGCCGAAAGTAACCGAAAAACAGAAGAAAAAGCACACCGAAGCCTGATCTGAACTAATTCCAAGAAAAGTACCAAAAGGAGTCGGCGATTACCGTTGCATTCAGAAATATAAGTCGAAAAATAAGAAATGTCCGAATAATTTTTGTGCAGCATTTTGAGCAGTATTTTCGCTTTCCTTTCCATATTTTCGTGAGTAATACAAAAAAAAATATTATTTAATATAAATGTATTATGAAAATAACTGTTTCCATGATACGTAGAAAAAAAGTTGCTAAAATTACGAAAGTTTAAATAAATAAACCATTAAACTTGCTCATAGAGAGTGTCCGAATAAATGTTGTGCTGACTGTACTTTTGTTGTTATGAAATTGAAATAATATAATTTGTTTAAAAGAACAATTTAAATTTATTTTCAATTCACGATCGTAATTAATATATTTCGTCTGCAGACGCTTAACGATTTGCTTGCTTATGCGTGTTAATGTATACCAATACATACGCAAAAGACCTTTTGCTTCACTGCCCTTCAGTTCCAAAAAAAAAAGTTTCACTTGTGAATCCCGTGGGACATGTCCTCTTGCACAAGTGAAGAACAAGTGACGCTCCATATAGAAAATTGTATGGGATGTCCGCATTTTCACAAGTGAAAATTCAAATGAAAATTTTTCGAAGTCCTACGGGATTTCACTTGTTCCTTATACTCATTTTTCGTACGGCGGCACCAATTCCACACTATCGATGTACAGCGACTCATCATTTATCAGATGATCACTTGCACCGGAATCAAGAATAAATCCACAATTATCTACCGCGGGGTTTTCTTGCACTTCTTTTACCATGAATGCAATGCCTTGTGATGTTGCGGTTTTAGCTTGTTTATCGTAATTTTTATTATCTTTATTTCTTTTATTAAGAATTCTTTTATATTGGTAGCAATCCTTTTTAATGTGTCCCTCCTTGTCACAGTAGTGACATCTAACCCTATTTTTAAAATTTCCCTTAAATGTTTTCTTTTGTTTAGTTACACGATTTTTAAATGAATTGTTTTTATTATTGTAGTTTTTATTTTGAACAATCGTGTTTAAAGCTTTCCTACTAGTGTCATTATGATCATTTTTAATTTTAATTTCCTGGTCTAGCAATCTATTCTTAACTAATGCTAATGTTAAATTATCCTCTGATACTGTCTCTATTGCTGTAATGACACCATCGTAAGCCGAAGGCAATTTAATCAACAAATGAGACACTTTATACATCTCTTCTATTTTTGCACCTGCGGCCAACAACTCACTTATAAATTCATCAAAAATAGTAAAGTGGGACACTAGGGACATTTCACTTGATAGCTTAAGAGAAAGCAAGCGTTTGCGAACTGCCAACTGCGATGCCAGACTTTTTCGTTCATATACAGCGTCCAAATTTCCAAGAATTTGACGCGCAGTTATATCGCTTGTAGAAAAGTTCAAAAACGAATCGCTTAGGTACTCTATTAACGTACTTTTAGCACAACGCTCTGCCTTCTTCCACTGTTCATCCACTTTCTCAGGTATATCTTCATCAATGACCCTAAGTACATCCAGTTCGGTCAACAGAGCCCTAATTCTAAATTTCCAAATTGAGTACTTCTCGCCATCGAATGGCTTTATATTACGTTTTGCCCTGTCCATTTTACTGTACATACGTATGCTGTTGTACAAGTGTAGCTATAGACACGCGGAACTCAACTCAATGTAAATTCACAAGAAATCTCAATTTCACAAGAACTCTCAATTTCACAAGAACTAGAAATTTCTAAGAAATTGAAATTAGACTTTTGTATATAAACTGTTTCACAAATCAATTGTTCTTCTAGGCATGGACTGGGCCCATAACCTATTGTTATTGTTGTTTTATGTTCCCAATAATTACGCAGAAAGAACTATGTTTTATGTTTTATTTCACCGCAACACCAGCACCACAACTTAACTCAAGAAGATGTCACAAGGTAATAAAACGTATTTATATGAAAATAAAATAAAATAAATTTTAAAAAAATTTGTTATATTAATTTTTATTTAAATTTTGCGTTTGACATTATAATATCAAATTAACAATAATATTAATTTGGTATTTTTAATAACCAATCTACTACAATAAAATTATACTACAAATTATAATATCAAATTTACAATAATATCAAATTTACAATGTAATGTAAAATGATATTACCGAAATTTCGTTTTTACCATTTCAAACATATCAAATTGATATGTGTCGTTTCAAGGCCGAATTAATACTGGATTTCATCAAATTAACCATCATATCATATGAACTTTTCTTTCTGTGTAGCTTGAAAATAACTGTTGACCGTTTTTCTTCTTGCGCTCTCGTTGCGAGCACACCCGAAAAAGTTCATACTCTCTCGCTCTCGCTCTGAGCAAGAGACTCTTGCTGTCTTCATTTATGTTTTCTGTTGATCGCTTTTCGCTGAGCTCTTTGTATGTCGCTCTTTCAATGAGCAGTGCGTTAAGAGCGGAACGAGAAACGCTCGCACAATGAGAGTCAGCAAAAGACCGATTGACCGAAAAACTCAACGCAAACGGTCTACACATTTACAGTCAGCACAACATTTATTCGGACACCCCTGATTTTCAACTTGATTCATTAATAACTCAACAAAAACGTAACGTAAACAAACATTTTATATTTCATTGTGGAGACCAACTTTCTTACAGTCTATTTTAACAAAAAAAGAAGAAATTTTTAACATTAACATAAGGTATTTCTTCAAAAAAACAAAAAAAGTCAATATTTTACGCACAAAAATTATTCGAACACTTCATTGATATACCAAAAAAAAAACATATTAGTTTTTGTTGGGGTGGTCTTAGTACTTGGTGGGTCCTCCCTTAGCATCTATAACAGCTTGTAAGCGTCGACCCATGCTTTTGACCAAGTTTTCGGTCTCATTCGCGCCAATTTGGTCCCATTCAGTCATCAATGCCGTTTTTAAGGACTCCTTCGACGAAATGACATGCTTCCTTATTCTTTTCTCCAGAATATCCCACACATGTTCTATCGGATTTAAATCCGGTGACTGGGGTGGTGTTTTTAGCTGTTTACAGTGATATACCAGCTACTCTTGCACCAAATATGACGAATGTTTCGGGTCATTGTCTTGCTGGAACAAGAATGACTTCGGATTGAGACCAAGTTTTAATGCACTGGGGATCAAATTTTGGCTTAAAATGTCCTTGTACATATTTTTGTTCATTCCCTTCAGTTCTGCAGTAGGGACGCGGTGACATGGCTCAAGGCAAAAAGCTTTTTTTGTGCCTAAAACGCTGTGCCGCTGTTGACGTCAGCAGAGCAGTCGGCGCAGCGTAGAAGACTGCCCACGAAAACGATCGTGCAACAAAGAGAGGCAGATATTCGGATATTTCCCTCTCTTTCTTGTCTTATAATCTGCCTGCACTCCGCGCTCGCAGAGACAAATTTCGGCTGGTCCGTTATTTTTTTTGCGTCTCTCCGTTATGTTCGGCTAGCGACTAATATTTCGGCGGAAAAATTTTCGTGGAGAAGCGACATGTGAATGCCCTAATATTTTAGGAGCATTATTGTGTATCGAAAAAAACAACTAATATTGTTTTATAAAAGTAAACTATTTGATTATAGTAAAATTTAGTAAATTGAATTTACTTATAATGTTATATTTACTTATTATACATTCTTATTACAATATAATTTTATAGTTAAGTTATAGAAACTTAGTCCGTTAAAATTGATTTAAGTATTTAAAATATTTAAGTATTAACATTTAAAAAAAAATCGTATTGTATTTTTTACTCAAGAAGTAAAAACTATATAGTCGGATATATTTTACTTTAGAAAGGGTATAGGTGCAGTGGCACGCGCCAACAGCGAAGAGAAAACAAAAGAAATCTAGTAAAGGGGTGAGAAGACTTGGTGCATTCTGTTTGAGTGATTGAAAGGGAAGCATCCATTTTAATGGTGCGCAGCAGAGTTACTTTAATCGTTTAGTTAATATAATAAAGTCAGGTAAGTGCTACATTAAGTTTAAGATGTTGTGCATTGATCTTAGTTTAAAGTACGTAAATTTTGAAGGTATTCAATGGGTTCCGTTAGCCGAAAGTGGATGACGAAATGTTTTGTGCCACTAAAAATTCTGCAACAAGCTATAAAAGGTAAATATACAATTAAACAAATAAAACGCATTTTTTAAACATATGTTTTTCAGGAGCGTTGGCCAAGGATTCAGAGGACCCGGACAAAGGTTTAAGAACGGCGATGTCTAACGTTAAAAATAAGCTTACGAAGCAAAAAAACAGAAACAATAATTGTACAATTTTTGAAAATCTAAATAGTACCATATAATTAAAATGAATTAAAATGAAATAAATTAAATTCTATATTTTTTTAATTGAAAACTCAAGGAAAAATTCTGATTTTCACAAGTGATTCACTTGGGACGTGTCCCTTGCAAGTGATTTCACAAGTGAAAACTCAAGGAAAAATTCTGATTTTCCCAAGTGTTTCACTTGGGACGTGTCCCTTGCAAGTGATTTCACAAGTGAAAACTCAAGGAAAAATTCTGATTTTCCCAAGTGATTCACTTGGGACGAGTCACCGGCACGTCACAGGCCATACGAAAAATGAGTATAAGGAACAAGTGAAATCCCGTAGGACTTCGAAAAATTTTCATTTGAATTTTCACTTGTGAAAATGCGGACATCCCATACAATTTTCTATATGGAGCGTCACTTGTTCTTCACTTGTGCAAGAGGACATGTCCCACGGGATTCACAAGGTGATTCACAAGTGAAACTTTTTTTTTGGAACTGAAGGGTCCATATAGAAAATTGTATGGGATGTCCTCATTTTCACAAGTGAAAATTCAAATGAAAATTTTTCGAAGTCCTACGGGATTTCACTTGTTCCTTATACTCACTTTTCGTATGGCATGTCACGTGCCGGTGACTCGTCCCAAGTGAATCACTTGGGAAAATCAGAATTTTTCCTTGAGTTTTCAATTAAAAAAATATAGAATTTAATTCATTTTATTTTAATTCATTTTAATTATATGGTACTATTTAGATTTTCAAAAATTGTACAATTATTGTTTCTGTTTTTTTGCTTCGTAAGCTTATTTTTAACGTTAGACATCGCCGTTCTTAAACCTTTGTCCGGGTCCTCTGAATCCTTGGCCAACGCTCCTGAAAAAACATATGTTTAAAAAATGCGTTTTATTTGTTTAATTGTATATTTACCTTTTATAGCTTGTTGCAGAATTTTTATTGGCACAAAACATTTCGTCATCCACTTTCGGCTAACGGAACCCATTGAATACCTTCAAAATTTACGTACTTTAAACTAAGATCAATGCACAACATCTTAAACTTAATGTAGCACTTACCTGTGTTTAATATATTAACTAAACGATTAAAGTAACTCTGCTGCGCACCATTAAAATGGATGCTTCCCTTTCAATCACTCAAACAGAATGCACCAAGTCTTCTCACCCCTTTACTAGATTTCTTTTGTTTTCTCTTCGCTGTTGGCGCGTGCCACTGCACCTATACCCTTTCTAAAGTGAAATATATCCGACTATATAGTTTTTACTTCTTGAGTAAAAAATACAATACGATTTTTTTTTAAATGTTAATACTTAAATGTTTTAAATACTTAAATCAATTTTAACGGACTAAATTTCTATAACTTAACTATAAAATTATATTGTAATAAGAATGTATAATAAGTAAATATAACATTATAAGTAAATTCAATTTTCTAAATTTTACTATAATCAAATAGTTTACTTTTATAAAACAATATTAGTTGTTTTTTTCGATACACAATAATGCTCCTCAAATATTAGGGCATTCACATGTCGCTTCTCCACGAAAATTTTTCCGCCGAAATATTAGTCGCTAGCCGAACATAACGGAGAGACGCAAAAAAAAATAACGGACCAGCCGAAATTTGTCTCTGCGAGCGCGGAGTGCAGCAGATTATAAGACAAGAAAGAGAGGGAAATATCCGAATATCTGCCTCTCTTTGTTGCACGATCGTTTTCGTGGGCAGTCTTTTACGCTGCGCCGACTGCTCTGCTGACGTCAACAGCGGCACAGCGTTTTAGGCACAAAAAAAGCTTTTTGCCTTGAGCCATGTCACCGCGTCCCTACTGCAGAACTGAAGGGTATAGAAAATTGTATGGGATGTCCTCATTTTCACAAGTGAAAATTCAAATGAAAATTTTTCGAAGTCCTACGGGATTTCACTTGTTCCTTATACTCACTTTTCGTATGGCATGTCACGTGCCGGTGACTCGTCCCAAGTGAATCACTTGGGAAAATCAGAATTTTTCCTTGAGTTTTCACTTGTGAAATCACTTGCAAGGGACACGTCCCAAGTGAAACACTTGGGAAAATTAGAATTTTTCCTTGAGTTTTCACTTGTGAAATCACTTGCAAGGGACACGTCCCAAGTGAATCACTTGTGAAAATCAGAATTTTTCCTTGAGTTTTCAATTAAAAAAATATAGAATATAATTCATTTCATTTTAATTCATTTTAATTATATGGTACTATTTAGATTTTCAAAAATTGTACAATTATTGTTTCTGTTTTTTTGCTTCGTAAGCTTATTTTTAACGTTAGACATCGCCGTTCTTAAACCTTTGTCCGGGTCCTCTGAATCCTTGGCCAACGCTCCTGAAAAAACATATGTTTAAAAAATGAGTTTTATTTGTTTAATTGTATATTTACCTTTTATAGCTTGTTGCAGAATTTGTATTGGCACAAAACATTTCGTCATCCACTTTCGGCTAACGGAACCCATTGAATACCTTCAAAATTTACGTACTTTAAACTAAGATCAATGCACAACATCTTAAACTTAATGTAGCACTTACCTGACTTTATTATATTAACTAAACGATTAAAGTAACTCTGCTGCGCACCATTAAAATGGATGCTTCCCTTTCAATCACTCAAACAGAATGCACCAAGTCTTCTCACCCCTTTACTAGATTTCTTTTGTTTTCTCTTCGCTGTTGGCGCGTGCCACTGCACCTATACCCTTTCTAAAGTGAAATATATCCGACTATATAGTTTTTACTTCTTGAGTAAAAAATACAATACGATTTTTTTTTAATATTAATACTTAAATGTTTTAAATACTAAAATGTTTTAAATACTTAAATCAATTTTAACGGACTAAATTTCTATAACTTAACTAAAAAATTTTATTGTAATAAGAATGTATAATAAGTAAATATAACATTATAAGTAAATTCAATTTACTTAATTTTACTATAATCAAATAATTTACTTTTATAAAACAGTATTAGTTGTTTTTTTTCGATATACAATAATGCTCCTAAAATATTAGGGCACTCACATGTCGCTGCGCCACGAAAATTTTTCCGCCGAAACATTAGTCGCTAGCCGAACATAACGGAGAGACTCAAAAGAAATAACGGACCTGCCGAAATTTGTCTCTGAGAGCGCCGAGTGCAGGCAAATTATAAGACAAAGAAAAAAAAGGGAAGCTCCGAATATCTGCCTCTCTTTGTTGCACGATCGTTTTCATAGGCAGTCTTCTACGCTGCGCCGACTTCTCTGCTGACGTCAACAGCGGCACAGCGTTTTAGGCACAAAAAAAAAACAAAAAAGCTTTTTGCCTTGAGCCATGTCACCGCGTCCCTACTGCAGAACTGAAGGGGAGCGTCACTTGTTCTTCACTTGTGCAAGAGGACATGTCCCACGGGATTCACAAGGTGATTCACAAGTGAAACTTTTTTTTTTGGAACTGAAGGGTTTTTTCATCAATGAAGACCATTTGACCGACTCCACCTGCAGCTACACACCCCCAAACCATTACTTTGCCGCCACCATGCTTAATAGTTGAAATCAAGTTCTTCTCTTTCAAGGCTTCATTTGGTTTCCTCCATACTTTCGAAGGGCCGTCGTGTCCGAAAATGTTAAATTTCGATTCGTCACTAAAAATAACGTTCTCCCAAAACGAATCCGGCTGGTTAACATGCAGTTTTGCGAACTCCAAACGTTTTTTTTTGTTGATGGCAGAAATATATGGTTTTCGACGAGCAACTCTACCATGTAATCCGGCCTTGTGCAGGCAGTTTCGGATGGTTTGACCGCAAACGTAGCTTCCTCTACATTCTTCCGAATTATTGTAGATGTTGTTCTTGGATTTTGCAAGACTGTAGACACAATTTTTCGTTCCTCGCGTGGTGTTAGAATTTTTGGCCTTCCAGAATTCCCGTGATTTGCAGCTAATTCTCCAGTATTTAGTTATTTTTTGATCACACTATGTATTGTGGAAGGTGATTTGCCAATAATTCTACCGATTTCACGATAACTTTTATTCTCCAAATGTAATTTTAATATAGATTTTCGCAAATCAAGCGATAAATCTTGACCTCTGCCCATTTTGTCTAATCTTATCAAGAGACGCGCCGAAAGTAACCGAAAAACAGAAGAAAAAGCACACCGAAGCCTGATCTGAACTAATTCCAAGAAAAGTACCAAAAGGAGTCGGCGATTACCGTTGCATTCAGAAATATAAGTCGAAAAATAAGAAATGTCCGAATAATTTTTGTGCAGCATTTTGAGCAGTATTTTCGCTTTCCTTTCCATATTTTCGTGAGTAATACAAAAAAAAATATTATTTAATATAAATGTATTATGAAAATAACTGTTTCCATGATACGTAGAAAAAAAGTTGCTAAAATTACGAAAGTTTAAATAAATAAACCATTAAACTTGCTCATAGAGAGTGTCCGAATAAATGTTGTGCTGACTGTACTTTTGTTGTTATGAAATTGAAATAATATAATTTGTTTAAAAGAACAATTTAAATTTATTTTCAATTCACGATCGTAATTAATATATTTCGTCTGCAGACGCTTAACGATTTGCTTGCTTATGCGTGTTAATGTATACCCTTCAGTTCTGCAGTAGGGACGCGGTGACATGGCTCAAGGCAAAAAGCTTTTTTTGTGCCCAAAACGCTGTGCCGCTGTTGACGTCAGCAGAGCAGTCGGCGCAGCGTAGAAGACTGCCCACGAAAACGATCGTGCAACAAAGAGAGGCAGATATTCGGATATTTCCCTCTCTTTCTTGTCTTATAATCTGCCTGCACTCCGCGCTCGCAGAGACAAATTTCGGCTGGTCCGTTATTTTTTTTTGCGTCTCTCCGTTTTGTTCGGCTAGCGACTAATATTTCGGCGGAAAAATTTTCGTGGAGAAGCGACATGTGAATGCCCTAATATTTTAGGAGCATTATTGTGTATCGAAAAAAACAACTAATATTGTTTTATAAAAGTAAACTATTTGATTATAGTAAAATTTAGTAAATTGAATTTACTTATAATGTTATATTTACTTATTATACATTCTTATTACAATATAATTTTATAGTTAAGTTATAGAAATTTAGTCCGTTAAAATTGATTTAAGTATTTAAAACATTTAAGTATTAACATTTAAAAAAAAATCGTATTGAAGTTTTTACTCAAGAAGTAAAAACTTTATAGTCGGATATATTTCACTTTAGAAAGGGTATAGGTGCAGTGGCACGCGCCAACAGCGAAGAGAAAACAAAATAAATCTAGTAAAGGGGTGAGAAGACTTGGTGCATTCTGTTTGAGTGATTGAAAGGGAAGCATCCATTTTAATGGTGCGCAGCAGAGTTACTTTAATCGTTTAGTTAATATAATAAAGTCAGGTAAGTGCTACATTAAGTTTAAGATGTTGTGCATTGATCTTAGTTTAAAGTACGTAAATTTTGAAGGTATTCAATGGGTTCCGTTAGCCGAAAGTGGATGACGAAATGTTTTGTGCCAATAAAAATTCTGCAACAAGCTATAAAAGGTAAATATACAATTAAACAAATAAAACGCATTTTTTAAACATATGTTTTTTCAGGAGCGTTGGCCAAGGATTCAGAGGACCCGGACAAAGGTTTAAGAACGGCGATGTCTAACGTTAAAAATAAGCTTACGAAGCAAAAAAAACAGAAACAATAATTGTACAATTTTTGAAAATCTAAATAGTACCATATAATTAAAATGAAATGAATTAAATTCTATATTTTTTTAATTGAAAACTCAAGGAAAAATTCTGATTTTCACAAGTGATTCACTTGGGACGTGTCCCTTGCAAGTGATTTCACAAGTGAAAACTCAAGGAAAAATTCTGATTTTCCCAAGTGTTTCACTTGGGACGTGTCCCTTGCAAGTGATTTCACAAGTGAAAACTCAAGGAAAAATTCTGATTTTCCCAAGTGATTCACTTGGGACGAGTCACCGGCACGTGACAGGCCATACGAAAAATGAGTATAAGGAACAAGTGAAATCCCGTAGGACTTCGAAAAATTTTCATTTGAATTTTCACTTGTGAAAATGCGGGCATCCCATACAATTTTCTATATGGAGCGTCACTTGTTCTTCACTTGTGCAAGAGGACATGTCCCACGGGATTCACAAGGTGATTCACAAGTGAAACTTTTTTTTTGGAACTGAAGGGTACCAATACATACGCAAAAGACCTTTTGCTTCACTGCCCTTCAGTTCCAAAAAAAAAAGTTTCACTTGTGAATCCCGTGGGACATGTCCTCTTGCACAAGTGAAGAACAAGTGACGCTCCATATAGAAAATTGTATGGGATGTCCGCATTTTCACAAGTGAAAATTCAAATGAAAATTTTTCGAAGTCCTACGGGATTTCACTTGTTCCTTATACTCATTTTTCGTATGGCCTGTCACGTGCCGGTGACTCGTCCCAAGTGAATCACTTGGGAAAATCAGAATTTTTCCTTGAGTTTTCACTTGTGAAATCACTTGCAAGGGACACGTCCCAAGTGAAACACTTGGGAAAATCAGAATTTTTCCTTGAGTTTTCACTTGTGAAATCACTTGCAAGGGACACGTCCCAAGTGAATCACTTGTGAAAATCAGAATTTTTCTTTGAGTTTTCAATTAAAAAAATATAGAATTTAATTCATTTCATTTTAATTCATTTTAATTATATGGTACTATTTAGATTTTCAAAAATTGTACAATTATTGTTTCTGTTTTTTTGCTTCGTAAGCTTATTTTTAACGTTAGACATCGCCGTTCTTAAACCTTTGTCCGGGTCCTCTGAATCCTTGGCCAACGCTCCTGAAAAACATATGTTTAAAAAATGCGTTTTATTTGTTTAATTGTATATTTACCTTTTATAGCTTGTTGCAGAATTTTTATTGGCACAAAACATTTCGTCATCCACTTTCGGCTAACGGAACCCATTGAATACCTTCAAAATTTACGTACTTTAAACTAAGATCAATGCACAACATCTTAAACTTAATGTAGCACTTACCTGACTTTATTATATTAACTAAACGATTAAAGTAACTCTGCTGCGCACCATTAAAATGGATGCTTCCCTTTCAATCACTCAAACAGAATGCACCAAGTCTTCTCACCCCTTTACTAGATTTCTTTTGTTTTCTCTTCGCTGTTGGCGCGTGCCACTGCACCTATACCCTTTCTAAAGTAAAATATATCCGACTATATAGTTTTTACTTCTTGAGTAAAAAATACAATACGATTTTTTTTAAATGTTAATACTTAAATGTTTTAAATACTTAAATCAATTTTAACGGACTAAATTTCTATAACTTAACTATAAAATTATATTGTAATAAGAATGTATAATAAGTAAATATAACATTATAAGTAAATTCAATTTACTAAATTTTACTATAATCAAATAGTTTACTTTTATAAAACAATATTAGTTGTTTTTTTCGATACACAATAATGCTCCTAAAATATTAGGGCATTCACATGTCGCTTCTCCACGAAAATTTTTCCGCCGAAATATTAGTCGCTAGCCGAACAAAACGGAGAGACGCAAAAAAAAATAACGGACCAGCCGAAATTTGTCTCTGCGAGCGCGGAGTGCAGGCAGATTATAAGACAAGAAAGAGAGGGAAATATCCGAATATCTGCCTCTCTTTGTTGCACGATCGTTTTCGTGGGCAGTCTTCTACGCTGCGCCGACTGCTCTGCTGACGTCAACAGCGGCACAGCGTTTTAGGCACAAAAAAAGCTTTTTGCCTTGAGCCATGTCACCGCGTCCCTACTGCAGAACTGAAGGGTGGACACGACAAAACTGTATTGGAACAACCAGAACAAAACAGAATAGAAAAAAACGGTTTCGCTCTGAGCGAGAGCGAGCTCATTCAAGAACCCATAAATCGGTTGCTCTCTGAGTCATTTCGCAAAGAGTCAGGAAAAGACACTTATTTGCAGACAACGAGAAACGGTCGGCAGTTATTTGCGAGATCTGTTTTATAAACATAAAAAAATTATTATTATTTTTGAAAAGAAAATATTATTTTAATTATCAAACACATTTTTTAGACTGTAAAGTGCATTCAAGAAGTTTAAATCAACAGAAAAGAAATATAGACGTAACTCACGATTTTTACTCGGACCTATCTCTAATATCACAATTTAAATCGACGAGAAAATAAAATGATCTCTGGGGAACTGTGCAAGGGGACAAAGGGGTAATATTACAAAGGAACAAAGCCAATTGGTGAAATGGGTATCAAGAGATGGAGATATGCAAGCAGCAAAGCGAGATTGTAATGTGCCACCTACCACCTACCCGCTATTTCAATATATATTTATGTGGGCCGTGACAGGTTTAAGCGTTATGCGCGTTAGAAAGGGCGTGGCACTCTTTTGTCTTTGGGTCAATCGATAAGTATTGACGTGACTAATTTCAGTGAAAGCCATAGTTTTTGGCGTTAGAGTTGGCGTGGCCAACCTTTTTTGGGTTAATCGATAGGTTATAAAGAGACTAGTACGTTTCAGTTACAATTTTTTCTACCATGAGCATTGTGGGCGGCATAGGTTTGTGGGAGTTAAAGTGGGCTTGGCATATTCGCGTAACAAACTTACGCTGCGTTCTAGGCTATGGAATCTAAGTCACAAACCCCAATTCTCTATCTTTGATAGTTTCCGAGGTATCTGCGTTCATACTTACGATTTTTTGAAGTTTGTGGGAGGTCTGTGGGCGTGGCACACTATTTTTTTGGTCAATCGATAGGTATTGATTAGAATAATACATTTCACATTTTTGTTTTAGAGTTAAAAATTTAGGAGCCACAGTTTTGGGCGGTTTGTGGGCGTTAGAGTGGGCGTGGCACCCTGCTGAAACAAACTTGCGCTGCGCAGGAATCTCTAGAATCTGCATGCCAAATCCAGTATTGCAACTTTTATAGTTAACGAGATCACAGCGTTCATACGGACAGATGGACATGGCTAGATCAACTCGGCTAGTGATCCTGAACAAGAATTTATACACTTTATGTGGTCAAGTGGCAAGCGGTGATACCACATTCATAAGTTTGCTCTGCATGAATAAACGTAAACAATAGCCTTATAACCCATTTTCCCTGATTTCTTGTAGATGCAGTCTGCTTGTCCAGCTCCCAGCGAGTGTTAGAGCCCATCATGGAGGAGACCAGCGAGGACGAGGAAAGTGACCGGCGTAGCCAAGAGCACAGATCGACCATCTTGAGCTCCATAGAGTCCGAAATTTCCTCAGTTATACGTTTAGAAGAGATTAGGAATCAGATAATGGATATTAATCCTAAAAAAGGCAATCTTACTGGTTTTTCCGACGCAGATATCGATACCATGTCTGATCGGGAATTTTTTTGCCCACCCAAGCGACCGAGGCACTGCCTGGAGTCGGATCCTAGTCAGAGTCTTCAGGACAGCGTCCAACTGCGCCGGCTTCTCGATCCAGAACGCAATAGCAGCGTTGAGTGCGATCTGGTCACAGAAGCAGTTGTTCGAAACACCTCCGGAAGCCAGGGACAGCAGAGCAGCTCAGGCAGTCGGCGAGGCTGCACATTTAAGGACTTTTATTCCGAAAATTACTCCTACCACTCGCTATCGCGGAGCTCCTCCCTGATGCAGTTCGAGTCTCTGGAACGGCAATTTACGCTCCAGGAGCAACACCACAGTATGAACAGTCTGGGCAACAGCTCACCGTCGCTTACCTACGAGGTGGGTGCCGAAACTTGGACCACTAACAGCAATCCGGAAAGCCGAAAGGGATCGGCCTCTTCGCTGTCCCTGATGAAGCGGTTCGAGCCTAGCGACTATAGTCGCCTTCATCAAACATACTACGAGCTGAACAAACTTAACCTTGAGACCCAGCAGCCGCACGACTTGTTCTCAAAGGACCTGTACCAGGCGGACTTGAAACCTAACTTCGAGAACAGTTCCAGTTTCAGCTCTTGCAGCGATAGCAGAAGTCCCTGCCTTAGCTCGTGTCTCGTCAGTGTAGGTGCGCCGACAACTAAGTCCGGAACTGGAGTACAGTACATCGCTGCCGCCCTCTCGAAAGACTCTAGCTACTGCGACCCCAGGACGCAGCACGAAAAATCGAAATCCATGTCAAAGAATTTTGACAAGCTCTGCGAAGATGAAAAGCTGCTCCTGCTGGAGGAGGCCACACCGCATTCCCACATGAACATCATCATACATGATTTGTGCCAGCCCAAAATAGAGCAAACTGTGAACACAGTCGCAACACAGTGCTCTCCGTCGTCGTCTATTAATAGTTCACCGGTGGGGGACGGCTCTCAATCGGAATCTTCTTTGCCGCTGTCACCGCCGCCCAGATGGGCATCGACGTCGTCGTCCGCCTCGTTCACTTGGCTTCGCAACAGTTTGCCCGACATCTGCGAGTCGCGAGGTCTACTCTCAGTCGGAATCATCAACACGAAATCTAAAAACGAGGCAAACGGCTACGATCTGGCCGCCCCCAGCATCAGCAGCCGCCATCACACCCGGAGCAGCAGTTCCATTAACAGCTGCGGCGGCAAACCGCTCCTAGGCGCCTGTCACTCTGTCAATGAACTGCTGAAGCTTGGACAGCCGCGGAGTCTGTGTCATACTCTAAGTAGCCAACGCAACTGTCACAGCAATAACAGCGCAAGTAGCTCCTGTGAGGAGCTGCACTTTGAGCGGGAGACGAGGCGTAAAGACTTATTTCTTGACTGCAACAACCTTTCGAAAATCCTTAACGATCGCGCTTGGAGAGCAGTGGGTGCGGCAAATGCAGGATATTTAAACGCCAGTAACCAGAATCTCACGCTTCTGTCCTATAAGGATAAGCTGCCATCAGTAGAGCGTCTTCAGAATAAACACAAGAGAAGCCAACCAGAAGAGATGTCGGAGAGAAACAGCGTTGATGGACGATACTATAAGCAAGTGAATTGCAGGAGAAACTTTTTGTTGGATGAGATCAGCAAATTATACGACAAAAATGTGTCTATACTGACAGATAAGCGAGTCTTAGATGACCAATTCCCTTCGCCAGATTACTGCCATTTAAATACACCCGAGGAGTTCTCACAAGTGCACCACGTACAACTGACCATTAAGCCGCCACCGCGCCAAAAGTGCCCCCTCCAGATGGCAGTAAACCTGTCCATTAATAACGATGTCAAAACATTCGACGAGGACCCTACTAATTTGTGCACATCGTACGCCAAAAGCCTAGAGCAGTGCCACTTCGACGTGCAATGGGAGGCCAAGACGGACATATTGCAAAGGCCCCTAGCCACGCGCCGTTTCCAGACCCATTTGCAGAAGTTGGTGGACAAAGAGGGCATACTGGTCAGCAGCACCCCAAATCTCTCGGCCTGTGACGGCCGACATCAAGCAGAGGACATCTATGAGAGCAGTACTCACACTTCGATGCACCAATCAAAGCCGCTGAGTATTCTGCTGGCAGCACGATTGCGTAACTCCTTCGGAAAGGGGGTAAGCTTCTGCCCAGTGGTAAGCAAATACTCGTGGCAGGAGCAGTCCGCCGTGGAGCCCCCCGAGGACCACTTCAGTGAAGGCGAGCTAGGCCCGCCGATCGACGAGAAATTGCTGAACAATGCGGATAAAACTGTAGTGCACAACTCCAAAGATAACGAGAGTGTCGCCGCGCTCTTTGAACAAGAAAAGACGCAACTTTTAAGGGAGCAGGCAATCGCTCAAGGGGTATGTAACAAATGGCCATTGAATTGTATCAGTGTTTGGCGCTAGCCAGAATCGGGAGTCAGGGAGTTTCTCTGCCGACGCTCAGCCCCGAAACACGTTTCGAAATCCATCAATTTAAAAATGCAGCTAGATGCGTTCCAATTAAACACATTCTGGAACGTATTTATGTAGATTGCGCCTGTACCCAGGAATGCACCTATTTGCTTACTAATTAAACACATTGACTTTAAATGCGTCTGTAAACTCTACCTAAATGCTTTAAAAATATAATAATTAATAATAACATATAAAACAGGATTCCAATTTCATAATTGATTCGCTTCCCTAAAGTTAAATATTTCAAATATAGAGAAAAATTCTTAATTTTCTGGACCTGCCAATTTGCCTTGTAAAAGTAATTTGTTTGGCGCACAATAGTAGGAAAAAAGTCTTTTATGCAGTCCGTCAAAGTGTAACGGAAATTTATATAACTTAAACTGGGTACCAGCCTTTGATACATTTGGCACGCTTAGAACAAATGTAAATTAACATTGTGACAGTTTTAAGCAAAGCATATTTGTGTTTTTATATTTGAAATAGAATGTTCTGTTTTGATCGTGCATTGTAAATATTTAAATATATACATTTGTATGTATAAAACACCCAAAATAAAAATTCGAGTGTCAATTTGATAGGTGTGGGTGAAAATGACACTACACCTAGGATCAAAATTTTTGGCATCAATTTGGTCCTAAATGAGTGTCAAAAGTATACTACATTAGTGTCATTTTAGCCAAATCCAGGTTCTCGTCGATACCAATAATTGTATTTCTTTTTTCGAAATTCAAACTGCGCCTATCGTGCAAGCAAGCATAGTTATCGATAAATCATTGTGAGCTCGACATTGTGTAAATAAATAATATTAAAAAAATATAATTAAATAAATATTGTGGAATTAATTGTGTAACAGCAAACGAACCCGTTAAATTTGTTAGACATCCTTCGTCCAAATTGGTTTCTTTAACAAATTTAAGCAGCTTCTGCATAGCAACGTTGTCCTCGATAATGAACTTAAATGAAAAAAAAACAAATTGCATTCAAAAATGGCATACGATGTCATCGCAGTAACGAATAGATACACTTTCCTCCGTAAATACTTATTTATGTATGTAACCCCCAACTACATTCTTGTTCATTCTTGGAAACTGCGTTCTAAATATACATACAAATGTATATACATGTGCTGTTTCTGAGAATATTAATTATTATTATTATATATTAATTCCTATAAGATTAGCTTAAACTTAGCATAATAGTCCTATTAAATCTGTATTGCTCATAATGTAATGTGCATATGTACTCGTAATCGATCTAAATATTTTTTCCTTTTGCGCACTTTGCCTACACTTTTTTTTTAATTGCACACTCACATTCAAATAATGAATTTTGTACATATATATTATATTATTAGGAAAATACTTACCAGATTCAAAAAACACTAGCACCTTGCACCGAAATATTTGTCGTCTTTTACACAATGTCGAGCTCACAATGATTTATCGATAACTACGCTTGCTTGCACCATTGGCGCAGTTCGAACTCCGAAAATAGAAATACAACTATTGGTATCGACGAGACCCTGGATTTGCTCAAAGTGACACTAATTAGTATACTGTAGAGTCTCTCTCACCCACACTTATCAAATTCACACTGATCCCTAGAGGAGGGTCTTAACCCTCCTATGTTACCGCCACATCTCCTGTTATGGCATGTCCCATTTGGCTTATTAGGGGTCTCTATTAGGGGTCACGATTCATCATAAAATTCATTTATAATTGAAAAAATTTTAAATCTACTGCTGACATCATTTTTCGGGGCTTATGCCCTTAAAGGAATATAATTTTATAGATATAGGAATATAATAATTATTTAAAATATAAAAATATAAGCATAATGGCAATATATTCTTAAAATAGTACTATAGTAAAGGGAAAAAAATTTTCAATATATATATATATAAAGGAGAGTAACCCGTGTGAATGAAAAACGTAAATACAACCAGCGGCCGTAGCTGTGAAACCGAAGTGGTGTGCCTGCCTACCTGCGGCGAATTCGAATTACTGCTCCAGTTACTCTATTTTATTTTTCTACCGGTTACTCCATTTGGTTTACTTTCAATTCATTAACTTCATTTTTTTTCTTTGTTCCAATTTTCGATCAATTAATTTTATTTTAAATTTGTTTTCATTTTTAGTGTTTCAATAAAATTGTTATGTTAATTAGTCTGAAATTCTGGTCGGGGCTTTCTTTAGGCATATAAGAAAATTCTATAATATGAGTAGGGTGACTCACTCATTGAACATCCCGCGAGGAAAGCGCTTTCGTCGTTGAATGGTGTCACTGAAACTCACTGTAATGTAAAAGGGTATACTAGATTCGTCGGAAAGTTTGTAACAGGCAGAAGGAAGCGTTTTCGACCCCATAAAGTATATGTATTCTTGATCAGGATCACTAGCCGAGTCGATACAGCCATGTCCGTCTGTCTGTCCGTCCGGATGAACGCTGAGATCTCGGAAACTATAAGAGCTAGGCTGTTGAGATTTGGCATGCAGATTTCTGAGCTTCTTACGCAGCGCAAGTTTGTTTTAGCAGCGTGGCACGCCCACTCTAACGCCCACAAACCGCCCAAAACTGTGGCTCATACAGTTTCGATGCTAGAATAAAATTTTAACTGAAATGTATTGTTCTTATCAAAAAGTTTGCGACGCCCACAAACCGCCCAAACCTGTGGCATCCACAATTTTCATGCTAGAAAAAATTTTTAACTGAAATGTATTAGTCTCGTCAATACCTATCGATTGACCCAAAAAAAAGTTTGCCACGCCCACTTAAACGCCCATAACGCTTAAATCTGTCTACCGCCCACATAACCATATATTGTGAGCAGGGGTAGGTGGCGCATTTAAGTCTCGCTTTGCTGCTTGCATATCTCGAGGTACTCGACTATAGCGTTATTCCTTGTTTTTTTTCTAGGCTATTAGCTTTTGCGAATATTTTAAAGAATTTAAATTTAAGTAATCTAAGAAAATTATAAGTTAAATAATTAATAAAGCAGAGGGCCAGTACCCGGAGACAATAACTGGAGACACTACTGTTCGTTCATGTAGGTTAGTTATAAAGCGATTACATTATTGGTGGGGTGGTGTTCCTGCAGGTTATGTGTTTGTGCGGGTCTTTTTGTCTATTTAGACAGTTATTAGGTTTTCAAACACACAGAAAAAAACTTGGACACTGCCGGCAAATTTTTGTACGATGATGAGCGGGATTTTTCGATCGATTCTCCGCCGTTTTCCGATGTTTCAAGCGCGCTGCTCGGAGCTGCGATAGTTGTGTTTGCACTGGTAGTAAAAACTAAAGACCCTCTCCTCTCTGGCCACTGCTTTGGCCGACCTCTTTCGGAAAGTCTGAGCTTTGCCTGGAACGTCTGGAGGTCGGAGCGTTTCATCGATGAAAAAAAGCAATGGATGGGAGAATAAAGGTGTGCTTTTGCACCTAGGTACCTAATAAAATTGACTACTGTCAGCAGTCACTCACTTTAAAGATTGACCTTAGAGTTCACGTCTGCCTTGGTTGGCTTTTGAATTAGAAAAGGCCAAGACATGCGTGTCAGAACCTCAGGTAACCAAAGTATCAGCTGAACTTAACAGCTTAGTTCATAAAAAAACTAAAGTCTACTTCCAGGCTTATTTACTTTGTGGACAAGCGAGCGACAAGATACATTACTCGTAGAGTAAAAGGGTATAATAGACTCGTCGGAAAGCATGTAACAGGCAGAAGGAAGCGTTTCCGACCCCATAAAGTATATATACTCTTGATCAGGATCACTAGCCGAGTCGATCTAGCCATGTCCGTCTGTCTGTCCGTCCGGATGAACGCTGAGATCTCGGAAACTATAAGAGCTAGGCTGTTGAGATTTGGCGTGCAGATTCTTGAGCTTCTTACGCCGCGCAAGTTTGTTTCAGAAGCGTGCCACGCCCACTCTAACGCTGACAAACCGCCCAAAACAGTGGCTCCTACAGTTTTGATGCTAGAATAAAAATTTTAACTGAAATGTATTGTTCTCATCAATACCTATCGATTGACCCAAAAAGTTTGCCACGCCCACAAACCGCCCAAACCTCTAACGCCCATAACGCTTAAATCTGTCTACCGCCGGTAGGTGGCGCATTTTAATCTCGCTTTGCTACTTGCATATCTCCATTTCCCTTTGGTCCCATTAGCTGAGTGACGGGTATCTGATAGTCGAGGTACCCGACTATAGCGTTTTTTTTTGTTTTTCGTCTGTTATTGTCTTATATCTTTTGCATGAAACCAACCAGTTTGCCCTGTAAGTCTTCCAGTTCATAGTACGCCTGACCTAATTTTCTGCTCACACGCGCTTTAACAAATATTGGGGCTAACTTTGCGTTAAACTTTTTCACAAAACAACTCTTTTGGAAATTTCTACGAAAAACCCCATGACCAGGCCTGAAGGATACTATTCTGCTACGTGCATTGTAGGTCCTCTCATTGTGATCATGTTGTTTGCGCATTCCGTCAGTAGCAGCTTTTCTAAGGATTTCAAACGAATCCTCCTTTGAGAACTGTATGTCTCGGTCTTCTAACAGCTCCAATTCTTTTAGTAATTTGTATTTCTCTCCGTTGGTGACCATTTGCTGACCGAAAACTAATCGGTAAGGGCTAGATTTTACGGCGCTATGTGTGGACGATTGCAATGCGCAGGCAATGCTGCTTAGTTGGACGTCCCAAGTGGATTGATTAGTGTGTATATAAGCCTTTATGGCGGCCAGAATGGACCGATTCACTCTTGCTGAGGCCTTCGACTCCGGCGAATAAACGGCAGTATATGCATGCTGCGCACTATACTTTTGCAAAAAAGCGTTAAAGGCGTGGGACTTGTGCGCGTGGAATTGTTCCTCCTCAATGTAAGGCGAAATCGCAAATGTGGTAAATTTCTTTACCGGCTTATAAAAGGAAATTTCGATAGGTGGTGTAACACCACAAGGATGCTTATACTTCCCGCTTTACTTCTTGAATAGGGACCAAGAAAATCTACATATATTTTCTGAAAAAAACCTTTCAGTTTCCCCGGACCGAGCCAAAGGCACTGTTAAAGCCTTGTTTGGATGCTTAGTCCATTTACAAGTTTCACACGCATTTACGTATTCCCTAACCTCTCTCAGCAGATTTGGCCAAAAGTAGTATGCACGAATTCGGTCAAGGGTCTTGTTAATGCCACCGTGCGCGAATAGCCGGTGTTCATGAGCGTCTTTTAACGTGGTTGGTACTAGCCTTTTAGGGAGCCAGAGCTTCCAACATTTCTCATCGGCTATTTATTAGCTGTCATTTCCGAGCAGTCTTCGGTAAACAATCGGGGCAGCGCGTCGGGAACTATGATATCCTTGCAGTTTCAAGGCCCACCGAGCGAGTCTACTACTGAGATAGAATTGAGCACTGGGTAGTCTTTAATCGCCTGAATTATTTCTGAATCTATGCTAATGGATCCGTAGCCCTCTATACGTCCTAGTTAATGGACCTCGGGTACGCAAAATCTACTTTTCTGCATATTAATTGTTAGCCCTGCCTTAAACCAAACGGCATTACGGTGAACTGATACAGTGCTCGTCCTGGTACTGTAAAAGCCATTTTGTCCCTCGCTCCTGACTCTAAGGGAATTTGCTCTGGAATGGCTCTTTAGACAATGTTCTCTGACGCTCGGGCATTTCTAACTCATCACAATTGTGTATCTCGCCTTCGCCTGTCTTCTCTTCTATTAGATATAAGGATTGTACTAGTGACGGAACTATATATAACGTTATCAACTTATATTGATCCTTAAACTTAACATGAGTAGTAACTTTCCCGATGACTTTTTGGTTTTGGCCTCCGGCCGTTCGAACATCGGAAAATGAGATTCTTGTAAGTCTCTGGAAAATTCTCCTCCCATTGCAACTAATTAACCCCGTCAAGGTTCTACCTATCAGCGTAACTTCGGCATATGGTCTAACATCACGAGCTATTATGTCTGATACCATCGCCGCTTTCCTTGTTCTAGCCGTTTCGTGTTATCTTCTTTTCGCTATTTGGATCGAATTTTTCGTTTCGATAAGCCTGACAACTCCTTACTGATGGCCTCGCTTATATAAACTGGAGAATGTGAAAAGTTGATTACATACGAATGTTGTGAGATAGTCTTGGTTTTAGTTAATCCGTGTTGGTGGCTGTTAAAATCATTCGTTTGCGTGTACCTTTCTGAGGTACACGCCTTTGAATGTTTCTTGATGCGTTACACTTCATGGAAGTCGGCCGATAGGTATTCGCTTGGCCACAATCATAGCAGAATACTCGTCTATCATCAACGCAGTCCTGGTACCGGTGCCCGTCGCCTCGACAGTCCTAGAAAACCAGATTAAACGCCTCTGATTAGAGGTGATTAGATTCATCTATTTCTTCCGGTTCATGCTCTGTAGAATTTTCCAGTGCACTTACAAATTTCCTAACCGCGGGCCTAGACTTAATCGCTTGATTTGCTTTTACCGTCTGCATGAATACTTCCCTAGTCCTTACTAGATGGCGCAACAGTGAAATACTTAACACGCACTCATAAAGCAACTCGCGCTCGATAACAAATTAGCACGCAGGGATTCTAGTAACGAGGACTCTTACAATGGGATAGTTCATTTATAGAATTATAGAATAATGAAATTGACTACTGTCAGCATTACCTATTTTTGGGAAAAACAAAAAAACAAAACAAATTTCGGAAAAAGATCGTCACTTTTGTTTGGTCAACCCAAGGGACTCTCAACCAATTTTAATTCCCTAATTTCTCTTAAGCGCAACCTTGTTGAGCTGAGCTTAGCAGCTTAGTTGAATATAAAACTAAAGTCTATTTCTAGGCTTATTTACTTTGTGGACAAGTGGGCGACAAGATACATTACAAGATGAGCACGGTCCGCATAAAACCAGTTTGTTCCTTGTTTTATTTTCTGGATAACACGGAACATTTTATTATATACCCTTGCAGAGGGTTTGCAACGCATTGAAGGAGATGTATCCGACCCCATAAAGAGTATACATACACCCAGAAAAATTAAGAGAAAAATTAAAGAAAAAAACAGAGATCGGTTCTTCTCGGTTTTAGTATTGTGTCTTCTCACATTTTTCTTTTCGGTTTCATGACGGAAGCGATGTCGATTTTAGTAGTGCGGGGAATACGTAGACAAAATGATAGTGAGGGGAAAAAGACCGAACTCCTCTCTTGAAATTACCGCACAGTTATCGAAATAAGCGGCTTCTATATCGCTGCAAATGGATTTCTTTGTATATGGTGGAACTTTGCGGTTTAATGAGTGATAATGACCAAAAATTGAAGGATCTGCTCCAGGAAACCAACCTAATAAACGGACTTCCGGGTAATATTTATTTAATTAGTTGGCTAATTCATATAGAAATTAAATTAATTGACAATTACTTTTGATAGCGGAGTGTATCGAATTTACCACCTGTGAAGGTGCACACATCAGCAAAATGCTGACTATTCACGACTACAAACGTCGCTCAGAGGGCTCTTGCAATTGTCATACAATTTCAAGGCTGATACTCGCCGCTGAAAAATTAACATTTAATTATTATATATAAAAATATAAAATATATAAAAAGAGGAAAGTATATCTAAATGATTATATAAATATATATTATAAATAATTACTGTATATGGTTCTTATTATATGAATTCCTAACAAATTAATTATTGGTCTCAGATAGAGAGATAATGATTGCCTTTTCGGTCTTGTTACAGTGGCCAAGTGGTGAAAAATCTAGACGGAAGGTCTCAATATATAAGTTCTCTAATTCATGCACAGTTATTGGTAGGGTTGCTTTTGATAACAAGTATAGAATTCTTACGTTAAATTGTGGATCATTGTCTATAGTCTTTGCTAAAGCTTCTGAGTGATCATGGTGCACGGATATATATATATGTATTTATAAGAAAGGAACCGTATTCCGACAAACTTACCCATCTTTTGATCCTTGGCGATGAGATCTCGACGCTCCGGTTCCTGGGCTTTGGAAGATGTTATAATTGGTTTATATATATATATACGTGCATTGTTGGATGGCGGTTCACAAAAGCATAACACAAAAATTACGTTACACAAAAAAAATAACACTATGGCTGTATAGATATGTATGTATGTATTCATCGTATGGGAGTTCCACTGCGGCACACGTCAGTTCCAATGCTCGGGCTGGGGCTGGTCGATGCAGCTCCAATTTCTTGTTCAACGTATGAACTTGGGGGTTCTGTTACACCTGCATTCAGAAATGAATGCACTCGCAGATTGTTTGAAATGCACTTTTTGTTTAAAACTTTGAATTCGATTTATTCGCCTTTTATTGTTTGTATTGTCTTTTTGCGGCTTCACTTCACTGTATCTCCTCGGCTTATGCTCCGATGTGGGTCACCACTTTCTCCAGGGCGTGATGTTGTACATCTTAACCACCTTAAGGATCACTAGAACTAGGAGTAGTCCAACGATGAGCTTCATGGTCCTGTTGACATCCTGAATATCGTCCTGGTGGTCAACGATCTCTACGGTGTTAATCACATTGGCGGTGCTGCCGGCCACTTTGAATGTTTTGCTGCCCATCTTGGGGTTCTTAGGCCATACACTTGGTTCACTAGCTCTTTTCGTCCTTCGGAATTTTGCAGGTTGACTTTCTTCCGAGTGTGGTCGATCGTAGGACCGGTAATCAGGTCGTTCTCCTGGGTGAAGTTGATCCTAGGGAAACGGTCAAGACATCCTTCTGGACACCAGCCTTCTTTCAGTCGTGGTCTGTGTGATGAGAGTTGAACTTCTAGACCACTTTCATGGAGATTAGAACAATTTCTGTCCGTCTTCTCTATTTGGCTGTGGTCTTTTATACCGGATTAGAGCTTTCGCTAGCCCCCCATATTGGATGAATTAACTAGGTGTTCCCACCTAGAGGTACTGTTTCTCCATTTCCCCTATCTTAGGAGTCAACGGCCGGCTGGTGCACTTTGCCACCTTACTAGAGTACGGTTACGAGCAGGTCGATCGTGGTCGTTGTTCTGGCCACGCGACACCCGTGATTTGACGAATTGTATTTCTGTTTTGCCCTTATCAATCTGAGTGTGGTTAATCATTAGCGGCCCCTGCCTTCAACTTAAGACAGTTGTTTTGCCGGGGCTAATCTTTCTATGGGGGAGGGCGTACGTAACACTAGGCTTTTGAGATTTGGCATTCAGATTCCTGAGCTTCTTACGCAGCGCCAGTTTGTTTCAGCAGCGTGCCACGCCCACTCTAACGCCCACAAACCGACCAAAACTGGGGCTCATAAAGTTTTGATGCTAGAATAAAAATTTTAACTGAAATGTATTGTTCTCATCAATACCTATTGATTGACCCAAAAAGTTTGCCACGCCCACTCTAACGCCCACAAACCGCCCAAACCTATAACGCCCACAGTTTTCATGCTAGAAAAAAATACCTATCGATTGACCCAAAAAAAAAGTTTGCCACGCCCACTATAACGCCCATAACGCTTAAATCTGTCTACTGCCCACAAAACCATATATTGAGATCAGGGGTAGATGGCGCATTTCAGTCTCGCTTTGCTGCTTGCATATCTCCATTTCCCCTTTGTCCCTTTAGCTGAGTAACGGGTATCTGATAGTCGAGGTACTCGACTATAGCATTCTTCCTTGTTTTTTTCTAGGCTATTAGCTTTTGCGAGTTTTTTTAAGAATTTAAATTTAAGTAATCTAAGAAAATTATAAGTTGAATAATTAATTAAGCAGAAGGCCAGTACCCGGAGACAATAACAGTTATAAAGCGATTACATAATTGGTGGCATGGTGTTCTTGCAGGTTATGTGTGTGTGCGGGTCTTTTTGTCTATTTAGACAGTTATTAGGCTTTCATACACACAGAAAAAAAACTTGGACACTGCCGGAAAATTTTCGTGCGATGAGCGGGATTTTCCGATCGATTTTCCGCCGTTGTCCGATGTTTTGAGCGCGCTGCTCGGAGCTGCGATTGTTGCGTTTGTGCTGGTATTAAAAACTATAGACTCTCCCCTCTCTGAATCTGAGCTTTGCCTGTAACGTCTGGAGCTCGGAGCGTTGTATCGATGGAAAAATTAAGGGAGAATAAAGGTGTGCTTTTGCACCTGGGTACCTAATAAAATTGACTACTGTCAGCATGTCACTTCCTTTAAAGATTGACCTTAGAATGCACGTCTGCCTTGGCTGGCGTTTGAATTAGAAAAGACCAAGACATGCGTGTCAGAACCTCCGGTAACCAAAACTTCACCTAAATTTAGAAAAAGATCGCCATTTTTTTCGGTCAACGCCCGGGACTCTCAACCAATTTTAATTCCCTAATTACTATTGAGTGCAACCTTATTGAGCTGAACTTAATAGCTTAGTTGAATAAAAAACTAAAGTCTACTACCAGGCATATTTACTTTGTGCACAAGCGAGCGACAAGATACACTACAAACCCCCCCACCAAAATCACATTTTGGGGCAAAAACAAGGCCTTCAAATTATATAAGTTTTTTTTCTTCTGTTTTTATTTAATATCTTTTGCATGAAACGTACCAACCAGTTTGCCCTGTAAGTCTTCCAGTTCATAGTACGCCTGATCTAGTTTTCTTCTCACACGCGCTTTAACAAATATTGGGGCTAACTTTGCGTTAATTTTTTTTACAAAACAACTCTGTTGGAAATTTCTACGAAAAACCTCCTAACCAGGCCTGAAGGATACTATTCTGCTACGTGCTATGTGTGGACGATTGCAATTACAATTGCGCAGGCAATGCTGCTTAGTTGGACGTCCCAAGTGGATTGATCATGGTGTATATAAGCCTTTATGGCGGCAGAATGAACCGATTCACTTTTGCTGAGGCCTTCGACTCCGGCGAATAAACGGCAGTATACGCATGCTGCGCACCATACTTTTGCAAAAAGGCGTTAAAGGCGTGGGACTTAAGTTGTACACCGTTGTTCGACAGAACTACCTCAGGCACCCCCAAGCAGTGGAATTGTTCCTCCTCAATGTAAGGCAAAATTATAAAAGGAAATTTCGATAGGTGGTGTAGCACCACAAGGATGCTTATACTTCCCGCTTTACTTCTTGAATAGGGACCAAGAAAATCTACATATATTTTCTGAATAAAACCTTTCAGTTTCCCCGGAGCGAGCCAAAGGCGCTCTTAAAGCCTTGTTTGGATGCTTAGTCCATTTACAAGTTTCACACGCATTTACGTATTCCCTAACATCTCTCAGCAGATTTGGCCAAAAGTAGTATGCACGAATTCGGTCAAGGGTCTTGTTAATGCCACCGTGCGCGAAAACCCGGTGTTCATGAGCGACTTTTAACGTGGTTGGTACTAGGCTTTTAGGGAGCCAGAGCTTCCAACATTTCTAATCGGCTATTTATTAGCTGCCATTTCCGAGCAGTCTTCGGTAAACACTCGGGACAGCGCGTCGGGAACTATGTTCTGGGAACCTTTTTGGTGTTTAATTGTAAAGGAATATCCTTGCAGTTTCAAGGCCCACCGGGCGAATCTACTACTGAGATAGACTTGAGCACTGGGTAGTCTTTAATCGCCTGAATTATTTCTGAATCTATGCTAATGGATCCGTAGCCCACTATACATCCTAGGTAATGGACATCGGGAACGCAAAATCTACTTTTCTGCATATTAATTGTTAGCCCTGCCTTAAACCAACCGGCATTACGGTGAACTGATACAGTGCTCGTCCTGGTACTGTAAAAGCCATTTTGTCCCTCGCTCCTGACTCTAAGGGAATTTGCTCTGGAATGGCTCTTCAGACAATGTTCTCTGACGCTCGGGCATTTCTAACTCATCGCAATTGTTTATCTCGCCTTCGCCTTCTTCGTCTTCTCTTCTATTAGATATAAGGATTGTACTAGTAACGGAACTATATATAACGTTATCAACTTATATTAATCCTTAAACTTAACATGAGTAGTAACTTTCCCGATGACTTTTTGGTTTTGGCCTCCGGCCGTTCGAACATCGGAAAATGAGATTCTTGTAAGTCTCTGGAAAATTCTCCTCCCATTGCAACTAATTAACCCCGTCAAGGTTCTACCTATCAGCGTAACTTCGGCATATGGTCTAACATCACGAGCTATTATGTCTGTTACCATCGCCGCTTTCCTTGTTCTAGCCGTTTCGTGTTATCTTCTTTTCGCTATTTGGATCGAATTTTTCGTTTCGATAAGCCTGACAACTCCTTACTGATGGCCTCGCTTATATAAACTGGAGAATGTGAAAAGTTGCCTACATACGAATGTTGTGAGATAGTCTTGGTTTTAGTTAATCCGTGTTGGTGGCTGTTAAAATCATTTGTTTGCGTGTACCTTTCTGAGGTACACGCCTTTGAATGTTTCTTGATGCGTTACACTTCATGGAAGTCGGCCGATAGGTATTCTCTTGGCCACAATCATAGCAGAATACTCGTCTATCATCAACGCAGTCCTGGGACCGGTGCCCGTCGCCTTGACAGTCCTAGAAAACCAGATTAAACGCCTCTGAATAGAGGTGATTAGATTCATCTATTTCTTCCGGTTCATGCTCTGTAGAATTTTCCAGTGCACTTACATATTTCCTAACCGCGGGCCTAGAATTAAGCGCTTGATTTAGTCCTAACTAGATGGCGCAACTGTGAAATACTTAACACGCACTCATAAAGCAACTCGTGCTGGATTTCCGATAACAAATTAGAATTAGAATTCATTAAATGATTAATTTTGTTTTTGCATTCTCCTATCTATAGCAGCACGAATATTGACATCGGTTCTTTTGTCTTTGAACTGAACTAACAGAGCCCGTTTAAACTCAGGCCACTCAATATTTCTAGCACTCTTTTGATACCGCCAGTACCAGTCGCTGGCACTGCCTTCAAATAGATTACCTATGTAGCGTGTCAACAACTCAAAGTTGCCACCCAATGTCTGATACGTCAGGACCTTTATTCTATATATAAACTCATCCACCGACATAGGGCCACGTCCAGAATTTCTTAATTTCCGACTAACAAGTTCTGGCCTAATATTCATCGGCATTGGTACCTTAGAGCCTATTGCGTTTGAGTCTACGAATGGTGCTGGTTGCGGAATTAAGGGTGGTGAAGGTTACCGACTTCAGTTTCTCATCTGAGGTGGGAGGGAGGCCATTGTCTCTCGAAACCCTGTTAATATGGATTTCAACAGTAGCTCTGTCTCTAGGTATTGGATAGAACCTCGGGCTGTCTAAGCGATGCGGATGCCATAGCAACCGCTGTTGTTTGTTGGAGCTGATGCAAAGATGGGGATGGACTTAGACTTTTCTGACCTGCGTTGATATCCACCTCCTCAGATGAGCTGCCATCCACTGGGGTTTGAACACCTGCTCCTAAATCTTTCGGGCCGGCTGAATTTTGGAACGCGTTTCTTGACCCGAAGGACCTACCGTCGAACTACCTGATGCAGCCGAGTCCAGGTCCTGAACTTGATTTGCTCTCGTACTAACTAGCATTTCTGGATTGAACACAGACTTAATTAACTCTCATCTTGATTCGTTAAGCAAACTACTTGTAGAAGTCTGAAACGAAGTCGAGCATACAGGACAAACTTTTCTATAACCACACCCTGTTGTCAACAGTTGTGCTGAAAAATCAATTATCTTTGAGTAAAGATAACACTCTTGACTTCCTGTGTTTCCAGAATTTCCTACAATGGATACATTTTCACAACTGCGCGATACTGGCATATCTGAGGGTACTGGAATAACTTTATTTTGATTTGTTTTCCAATACTGTGCTATCGTTTTTCAAAGGCTCAATTTCAGTAAGCTTCTGCCTAAACAAGGTATAAATTATAATGTATAAATGATAAATATTTATGTTAAGCTTATGAGGACACTGCCAAACTAACAGGATTTTGTATGGTAACCTTTTTCTTGCTGCTTCTTTTTCTTATTTTGTTTTTAAGTGTCGGATTCCAAATTTTTTTTTTCGTAACACCAAGTTGGGAGGTAAATTGTGCCAATATTGTAAGTGGTTAGCACGGCCGAAGAAGGTTTATAAACACCTATCATCTATCATCTTATCCTTTGCTATCTTGGAGCATTTAGGTTATTATTTGGAATAGGAAAAATAACTGGATCAGACAATAAAAATTGTAGTCCACTGACTGCAGACACTTGAGCAGTTAAATACGACTAACACCATAAAAATTCCAAAACAAGTTTACTCCACTGCTTGTTTAAAATGCAATACTACTTGAGCGGATGGTGTCAACCTGCAAAGTGTCAAATATATATTCCAAGAAGTTCTCCTACTAGTCTTTAATGATCTGAAGTTGGTATGGAAACGGTGTTTATGTAACTAAACATAGTTATCCAATACTCCTGCCTACCCTCGGATAAAAAGGTTTCTTTTTCATTAATGCTCGGTTTATCACAAGTTGAGCCAAATGAAAAATTTTCCAGAGCTATTATTGATCTTTCCGATTTCAGAACATTTGCAACTAGTTAATTTGAAAATGCGTATTAATGCTTTATGACAGTAACATTTCAACAACTATTTTTGATTGTGGAATTGCTTGTTGAATTGCTTGCTATAACAATTCTTGCTCCACGTTTAGGGCGCCAGATTTATAAATATATGTACTATATTTACTGTACCATATAACATACAGGGGGAGATCCTATAAAAACTTTAGATTTTCCACAAGGTAGAGCAGATTACAATTGGTATATCGGTCGTAGCACTTGAGGTTTCCGGCTAGTCGGCGAATCCAAGGATATACAGCTCACTATCTCCACAAAAAAATTCCATAAATATATCATTATTAAATCGATCACGTGCAAGAATAAGTCGACGGATATTTCGGAGATTTTGAGAAAAATAAAATTGGTTTTATTGGGTCACAAAAAAAGAACAAACAAGTATATGGCACGAGGTTGTTGCGGCCACAAATGCCCACCCTTCCATGATCACACCGTCCCATAGATAAAGTGTGATCCCTAGAGGAGGGTCTTAACCCTCCTATGCTACCGCCACATTTCCTGTTATTGGCATGTCCCATTTGGCTCACGATTCATAATAAAATTCATTTATTATTGTAAAATATTTAAATCTACTGCTGATATCATTTTCCAGGGCTTATGCCCACCCAAAATAGCTATTTTACAGAAGGAATTAAAGGAATATAGTTTTATAGATATAGGAATATAATAGATATTTAAAATATAACAAGGAAGAACGCTATAGTCGAGAACCTCGACTATCAGATACCCGTTACTCAGCTAAAGAGACGAAAGGGAAATGAAGATATGCAAGCAGCAAAGCGAGATTGAAATGCGCCACCTACCGGCAGTAGACAGATTTAAGCGTTATGGGCGTTAGAGTGGGCGTTGCAAACTTTTTTTTGGATCAATCGGTAGGTATGGACGAGACCAATACATTTTAGGTTTTTATCTATTATTGTGGGCGCCACAGGCTTGGGCGGCTAGGGGGCGTTAGAGTGGGCGTGGCATATTCGCGTAACAAACTTGCGCTGCGTTCAAGGCTACGGAATCTACATTTGAGATCCCCATTCTCTATCTTTGATAGTTTCCGAGATATCGACGTTCATATCTACGATTTTTTGAGGATTGTGGGCGGTTTGTGTCCGTTAAGTGGGCGTGGATGGTTGGTTTGGGTTAATCAATAGGTACTGATGAGGACAATACATATCAGTTAAAATTTTTATTCTAGCATCAAAACTGTAGGAGCCACAGTTTTGGGCGGTTGGTGGGCGTTTGAGTGGACGTGGCACATTGCTGAAACAAACTTGCGCGGCGTAAGAAGCTCAGGGATCTGAATGCCAAATCTCAATAGACTAGCTCTTATAGTTTCCGAGATCTCAGCGTTCATCCGGACGGACAGACAGAAGGACTTGGCTAGATCGATTTGGCTAGTGATCCTGATCAAGAATATATGTACTTTATGGGGTCGGAAACGCTTCCTTCTGCCTGTTACATACTTTCCGAAGAATCTAGTATACCCTTTTACTCTACGAGTAACGGGTATAAAAATATAAGCATAGTGGCAATACATTATTAAAACAGTACTAAAGTATATATATATATAAAAAGGAGAGTAACCCGTGTGTATGAAAAACGTAAGTACAACCAGCGGCCGTAGCTGTGAAACCGAAGTGGTGTGCCTGCCTACCTGCAGCGAATTCGAATTACTGCTCCAGTTACTCTATTTTAATTTTCTACCGGTTACTCCATTTGGTTTACTTTCAATTAATTTTCTCTTGGTAACTGTAACTCGTTCCCTTCATTTTTTTTCTTTGTTCCAATTTTCGATCAATTAATTTTATTTTAAATTATGTTGTTTTTATTTTATTAGTTAGTTATGTTAGTTCGTCTGAAATTCTGGTCGGGGTTTTCTTTAGGCATATAAGAAAATTCTTTATTATAAGTAGGGTTATTCACTCATTGAACATCCCGCGAGGAAAGCGCTTTCGTCGTTGACGACAAAGAACCTCACCAAATTAACCGACAAGCCTTCTTTTAATTTAAATTCTTTCTCATGACTAAGTTTATAATTTTACTTGATTTTTTTCATTCTTCTGATATTCAATGTTTTTTTTTGGTAAACTTCACTGGTGTTCTGGCTTTGCTATACAGGTCGCATACTTACTCACAATGGGGCTTTTATTATACCCGTTACTCGTAGAGTAAAAGGGTATACTAGATTCGTCGGAAAGTTTGTAACAGGCAGAAGGAAGCGTTTTCGACCCCAAAGAGTATATATATTCTTGATCAAGATCACTAGCCGAGTCGATCTAGCCATGCCCGTCTGTCCATATGTCTTTCCGTCCGGATGAACGCTGAAATCTCGGAAACTATAGGAGCTAGTGTTACGTGGGCATATTAGTGCCCGAGTCTTGACAAGGGCTTGGGCCGAGGGAGAGGCGTCCGATATTCAGGCACCATTTGCCGGCATAAGCTACGTCGTATTCGGGTCGTCGGATCTTGGTAAGCCTCTCTCCACCCATCATAACGAGAATAAATATTAAAAGTGCCTGGAAAATAATATTAGTCATAATGTCTGTCAGTCATCAGTCCACACTGCCCAACAAGCTAAGCTGTCGCTTGAGTGCAATACGATCGGGCTGTGTTTTTGGCCATATTCCCTCCCCTTCACACATTCGTGTGCCAATGGATCGTCGCGGGCCGCGCAATACGATCCCCTATTGTCAAGGTTGTCCGTCGAAAGTTATGTCATTGTTCTTGACCTACTCCACTTCTCGCGCCAGAACACCCCCTTAATAAAGCTCTGGCACTTCATGTTTTGATATTCTTCCACATTACAAATTTATTGAGTAATATTTATATCGGCGTACGCCGTGGATGAGTAACATAATGTTGGCTAATTCATATGGAAATTAAATTAATTGACAATTACTTTTGTTAGCGGAGAGTATCGAATTTACCACCTGTGAAGGTGCACACATCAGCAAATCTGCTGACTATTCACGACTACAAACGTCGCTCAGAGGGCTCTTGCAATTGTCATACAATTACAAGGCTGAAAAATTAACATTTAATTATTATATATAAAAATGTAAAATGTATAAAAAGAGGAAAGTATATCTAAATGATTATATATATGAAATAATTACTGTATATGGTTCTTATTATATGAATTCCTAAAAGATTAATTCTTGGTCTTAACTAGGTAGGTATTAACATTGCCCAAAAATAAATTCTTATTTAAACGGTAAAGGACAATGACCGTTGGAACGGTAGAGATAATGATTGCCTTCTCGGTCTTGTTACAGTGGGCAAGTGGTGAAAAATCTGGACGGAAGGTCTCAATATATAAGTACTCTAATTCATGCTCAGTTATTGGTAGGGTTGCTTTTGATAACAAGTATAGAATTCTTACGTTAAATTGTGGATCATTGTCTATAGTCTTTGCTAAAGCTTCTGAAGTGATCATGGCGCACGGATATATATATATATGTATTTATAAGAAAGGAACCGTGTTCTGACAAACTTACCCTCCTTTTAATCCTGGGCGATGAGATCTTTACGCTCCGGATCCTGGGCTTTGGGAGATGTTATAATTGGTTTATATATATATATACGTGCAAGATTTGATGGAGGTTCACAAAAACATAACACAAAAATTACGTTACACAAAAAAAATAACACTATCGCTGTATAGATATGTATGTTTGTATGCATCGTATGGGAGTTCCACTGCGGCACACGTCGGTTTCAATGCTCGCCCTGGGGCTGGTCGGTGCAGCTCCTATTTCTTGTTCAGCGTATGTATTTGGGGGTTCTGTTTACACTTGCATTCAGAAATGCATGTACTCGCAAATTGTTTGAAATTGTTTTTGGCGATCACTTTTTATTTATAACTTCAACTTAAGACAGTTGTTTTGCCGGTGTTAATCTTTCTATGGGGGAGGGCGTACGTAACAGGCTCGAAGTGATCGATGCGGCAACGCATGGAATGACTTCGCAAAATAAATCTACGTACGGCCATCTCTTTAGATATCCTTCTTCTCCCTTATTTTTATCTTAGGCGCCCACTAACGTGTGGCTTCGACTCAATACTTTAACCCAGTCTCAGAAGAGCTAGTTGGGCTTATTATTTTAATATTTAAGTATTGTACTTATTTATTATGTTATTATTGTTGCTGAAAAAGAAAAAGCTTTCCGGCCTCGCACGGAAACATTCATACATACATATTTATACCTGTAAATAAAAAAAAAGGAAGAACGCTATAGTCGAGTACCTCGACTGTCAGATACCCGTTACTCAAAGGGAAATGGAGATATGCAAGCAGCAAAGCGAGATTAAAATGCGCCACCTACCGGCGGTAGACAGATTTAAGCGTTATGGGCGTTAGAGTGGGCGTGGCAAATTTATTTTTGGATCAATCGATAGGTATTGACGACACCAATACATTTCAGTTAAAATTTTGTATCTAGCATGCAAATTGTGGGCGTCACAGGTTTTCGCGGTTTGTGGGCGTTTAAGTGGGCGTGGCAAACTTTTTAGGTCAATCGATAGGTATTGATGAGAACAATACATTTCAGTTAAAATTTTCTATCTAGCATCAAAACTGTAGGAGTTACCGTTTTGGGCGGTTTGTGGGCGTTAGAGTGGGCGTGGCAGTCTACTGAAACAAACTTGCGCTGCGTAAGAAGCTCAGGAATCTGTACGCCAAATCTCAATAGCCTAGCTCTCATAGCTTCCGAGATCTCAGCGTTCATCCGGACAGACAGACGGACAGACGGACATGGCTAGATCGACTCGGCTAGTGATCCTGATCAAGAATATATATACTTTATGGGTTCGGAAACGCTTCCTTCTGCCTGTTACATACTTTCCGACGAGTCTAGTATACCCTTTTACTCTACGAGTAACGGGTATAAATATGGCTCACAATGATAATAAAATATGGTTAAGTGAGAATAATATAAATAAAATATAGAAGTGTGTAAAAGCTAAGAATGGCTAAGAACAAAATTGCTGAGTGTGCCGTAACCACGGTTTTTTGACCGGGGGCTACTCAGCGCTGCTGGATACACTTCTCATCGATGTTGATGCTCCTGCAGAGCCCACTCATCCATTCCGTGAGGACCGTTAGATAAGAGGCCCTGCCCTCGTATGCCTTCCGGAGCCCTCTGAGCCGGCGAGCAGCTTCGATTGCCTGTTCATAGGCCGGGAAGGCGCTCATTATGTCTGGTTAATTTTCGGCCCCTGGCTGTGGCTTTTATATCGGAATCAGGGTAGTTCTGATTACATGTTCACCTCATCATGTGATCGGGACCTTCTATGAACTCGTGCAATCCCACAGTTCTAAGTTTGTCGCCTTCTGGAGTCGTCGGATTACGTTCAGAGCGATCAATATCTATGCATCGATCACTTCGAGCCTGTTACGTACGCCCTCCCCCATAGAAAGATTAACACCGGCAAAACAACTGTCTTAAGTTGAAGTTATAAATAAAAAGTGATCGCCAAAAACAATTTCAAACAATTTGCGAGTACATGCATTTCTGAATGCAAGTGTAAACAGAACCCCCAAATACATACGCTGAACAAGAAATAGGAGCTGCACCGACCAGCCCCAGGGCGAGCATTGAAACCGACGTGTGCCGCAGTGGAACTCCCATACGATGCATACAAACATACATATCTATACAGCGATAGTGTTATTTTTTTTGTGTAACGTAATTTTTGTGTTATGTTTTTGTGAACCTCCATCAAATCTTGCACGTATATATATATATAAACCAATTATAACATCTCCCAAAGCCCAGGATCCGGAGCGTAAAGATCTCATCGCCCAGGATTAAAAGGAGGGTAAGTTTGTCAGAACACGGTTCCTTTCTTATAAATACATATATATATATATCCGTGCGCCATGATCACTTCAGAAGCTTTAGCAAAGACTATAGACAATGATATACATACAGGTCTTTAGCATGAAATACTCCGACACTTTTCCTAAGCTTGGCATTATATCCGTCAGCTTTGTTACTCTGCTTGTACTTTTTTCTATAGACAACTTGTCCTACGGAAAACTCTACGAGCTTGCTACGGGTGTTATATGCCTTTTCCGCGCGCTCATGAGTTCGGTTCAATCCTTGGGTCACCTTTTGTCGGATGAGTTCCATCTTGTCTGGGAGACTTATCTGTGGATCTCCTGCCTGTATTCCCCCCAGTTTTCGTAGAATCGGATAGGCTGTTCCATGGGTAACCATCCGCGATCCGAACATTGCGTAATATGGTTCCATGCCTATCGACTCGTGTAGGCCATTCCTAAGGGCGCACTCTATTCGACTTAGTTGGGTATCCCAATTTCGCTGATCGGTGGCAATTGTCGGTCGCAAAATTTGGAGAACCGATCGGTTTACCCTCTCAGCCGCGTTCGCTTGCGGGGAGTAAAGTCCAGTCTTTACGTGTCGAATACCGTAGCGGGTCATTAGCTCGCCAAAAATTGGAGACACAAACTGCTTGCCGTTGTCCGAGTGTATGAACTCGGGGACCCCATATTGATGGAAAATTTTGGTCTCAAGGAATTTGATGACCTCTGCAGCTACTGCACGTCTCATCGGCTGCAGCCAGACAAACTTGGAGAAATGATCTAGTCATACAAATATCACCGAACTCCCAGCTTTGGTCCTCGGGTATGGATTCATAAAGTGGATGAACAACCTTTGGCCAGCCCGCTCCGAAACACGCTGTTCTCCCATGGGTCGGTCATTTCGGTCATTTTTGTTGGCGGTCTTGGTGATCTTACAGACCTCGCATTCCTTCACTACTTTTTGAACATCTAGAGCCTGATCAGCAGAGTCACGACCGCTGAAGAGAGTGGACGTGTCTTGTGCGAGCTCCGCGAAAAGTGCAAGAAAGTTGATAAATTAAATGCAAACAAAACACAAAAACTAAACTGGTTAATTTTAAATAAGCGAAAAGACGCTAAAACCCAAAGAAATTTGGTTTTCAACACAAAATTGGTGTAATGACTTTAACTAGCACATACATTTTTTTCATCTTATAATAATAAATAAGTGCCACGCTAATAAAAGCTCAATGAGCTACGAACAGAATAAAGAGCGACTCAGCTCCGCGAGTCGAAGAGACGGTTACTTTTCGTATGTCTCAACGCGTGATAGCGAAGTGCAAAAAACGACCCTACTGTCGGTCGCTGGCCAAAGAGCACGATCTTGCTTACCATGCTTACTTACGGCTACCCCTACTCCGACGGCGTGGAGTCAACAATGCAAAACCCCCCCACCATCAGTTTCGACCCCTAGCGCACCAACAACATGCAACGGTAAAACTTCTGCATCCGCACTAAATTTGTCAGCAACAACTACAGCTACGGCAAAAAAACCAACGACAACCACAGCTACGACTATTATTTCGGAATCGACTGCAACCGCAGCTCTAAATACAACGGCAACAAAAACCACGACAACAAATCAAAACCAAAACAAAATTCAGCAAGCGGGTCCGGCCATACAGACCGGACTAGATCGGTACATCCATATCAAGCGTAAGCTTAGCCCGCAGAACGCCGCGGTAGGTGACAAGTCAAAAATAAACCGTGTCCAAGTAGAAGATATATTACCCGGGAGATCCGACAGCGCTTCTAGCAGAAAATGAATCAGGACGGGCTCAGGAGACCCAACCGAAACCTAAGCCCCCACCAATTTACATTAGGGAGAAAATCTCGAACGCCCTGGTCAACAAAATTGTTGCGCTGACCGGAGACGGAAACTTTCATGTTGTTCCGGTCACAAAAGGGGATATCCATGAAACCAAGCTTCAGAACAAATCTGAAGAACATTTCCGAGCAGTATCCAAATACCTGGAGGAAGCTAGGAAAAGCTACTACACGTACCAACTAAAAAGCAGCAAGGGCCTGCAAGTGAAGGCCAAGGAAGTTATCGATGCTCTCAAGGAAAAAGGGTTTTCTGCAAAGAACGTCAGTAACATTATAAACAGGAAAAAAGAGCCGCAACCACTCTTCAGGGTCGAGCTGGAGCCAGACAGCAGAGTCTTGAAGAAAAATGAAGTGCACCCCATTTATAACCTGCAATACTTATTGCACCGAAGAATTAACATGGGAGAGCCACATAAAAGGAACGGGCCAGTGCAATGCACAAATTGTCGTGAGTATGGACACACCAGGGCATACTGTTCGCTTCGATCAGTCTGTGTAGCTTGTGGAGACTTCCCCAATTCGGCTAACTGCCCTGCCAACAAAGAAGACCCCAAAAAGAAGAAATGCGTTAACTGCCAAGGTAACCACACGGCAAACTACAGGGGCTGTCCGGTCTACAAGGAGATGAAGGACCGCATGCGAAAAGTGATAGCAACGCGTCATCAGAATACCCAAAATGCGTACACTTACTCGCGTACGACGCCGGAAGTATTTTTCGGCACGGCTGCAAGATCCTCCTTTGGTCAACTAAATACCCAGAAGGCATTCTCATACGCCGATGCCCTTCGATCGGGGACGGAAAACCCACTCCAATCTAATCTAGGAAACGCTCAGCAGATCCAAGAACAGTCGCAAAGCACTCTGGAAACTATGATGGTCACCATGCAACAAAGTATGATGGAACTCATGTCATTCATGAAAACGACCATGCAAACACTGGTTCAAAACCAGAACATGGTGTTACAGCTACTTGCAGCTAAGCAGTCCAAATAATCAGATGGCAAATCTACGAATAACAATGTGGAACGCCAATGGCGTTTCACGGCACAACCTTGAAGTAACACAGTTCCTGAATGAAAATCATATCGACATTATGCTACTGGTAGAGACGCACCTCACAAACAAATACAACTTCCAAATAAGAGGCTACACTTTCTACCGCACAGACCATCCAGATGGTAAAGCCCACGGCGGAACCGGCATCCTAATCAGGGAACGCATCAAGCACCACTTTCACCAAAGGTTTTCAACTAATTACCTGCAAGCCACGTCTATCAAAGTGCAGTCAGGCAACGGAAACCTCACCATAGCCGCTGTCTACTGCCCGCCTCGCTTTACAATTTCTGAAGGACAATTCATGGACTTCTACAACTTGCTTGGAGACCGCTTTATAGCTGCAGGGGACTATAATGCCAAACACACGCACTGGGGATCACGCCTTGTGACTCCCAAAGGAAGGCAATTATACAATGCAATCATAAAACCGAACAACAAATTAGACTATGTTTCCCCTGGCAGCCCCACATACTGGCCAACAGACCCCAGGAAAGTTCCAGACCTAATAGACTTTGCGGTGACAAAAAACATTCCCCGCAATATAATAAGCGCCAAAGCGCTTTCGGACCTGTCGTCAGACCATTCGCCAGTGCTAATAACTCTTCTTCAAAGCACAAGAACCACAGATCACCCCCTCAGGCTGACGTCGCACAGAACCAACTGGTTAAAATATAAAAAGTATGTAAGCTCACACATCAAATTAACACCTCACTTCAACATCGAAGCGGACATCGACTGCTCTACCGATGCTCTTGAAGAAGTATTCGTGGAGGCAGCCACTGTCTCAACACCACAAGGCAGGGACGTGCGAACCAACCACTTCAAAACTAATCTGCAAATTGAACGGTTAGTCCTAAAAAAAGAGGCGCCTGCGACGTGCCTGGCAAACCAACAGATCGCCGTCATCAAAACAACGTCTTAAGAAAGCCACTCGCTCACTAAATCGAGCTCTAAAGAAACAGAAAATGCACAGCTGCAGTACATTAAAAAAACTATCGCCAACCAGTACAAAACATCCTCTGTGGAGGGCTCACCCAAATCTGAGCTCTCCAATCGAAACAGTCACTCCGATAAGAAACTCATCTGGCGTCTGGGCCCGCAGCGACGAAGATAGAGCCGAAACTTTTGCTTTACATCTAAGAAACGTCTTCCAGCCGAACCCTGCCACTGGTTCATTTTTCCTACCACAAATTGAATCTGAATCTATTTCCCTACCACCATTGTTTCAGCCAAAGGAGATCGCGAAAGTCATTGGGGAACTGAAACCGAAAAAGGCCCCTGGCGGTGACCAAATAACCCCAAAAATGTTAATTGAACTTCCAAACTGTGCCATTGAGGTTATTTGTAAGCTCTTCAATGGGATTATAACTCTCGGCTACTATCCGAAAAAATGGAAAAAATCTATTATCATTATGATACCGAAGCCCGGAAAAGTCCACACAATTCCGTCATCCTACAGACCAATTAGTCTATTATCGTGTCTGTCTAAGCTGTTCGAAAAATGCCTTCTAACTCGCATAACCCCATATCTAGGAGCACACAATGTTATCCCTGCTCATCAATTTGGATTTCGTCAAAACCATGGAACAATCGAACAAGTTAACAGATGTATCTCAAGCCTTCGATCGAGTATGGCTAGATGAACTCATGCACAAAATCAAAACACACTTACCTGATTACACTCACAAGCTTCTTGAGTCGTATCTATTATTATTGTTGAACGTTGATGCACTAAGAGCAGTACAAACAAGTGGCCCAAACGTCACCAAGCACGTGCTTGTTACGCGCGGGCCCATTTTTATTTCGGGCAAATACGGTTCGCGAGGAAGGTACATAGAACAAATAAATACAGGACAAAACATAGATCAACAAGATTAAAGCAAATGAGCTAAGATTTTAGTTTTTAGTACAGGGATAGAAGTTGAGGAACAAATTAAATGATACAGGTTGTTATAATTATTAGAAAGAACGCGAAAGGGCTCATGCTGACTAAAATTAGATGAACATCGTGGCAAGTTATTAGGATGGTAGTTTCGCATTAGCCTAACAGGAACATTGAAACTTATGCGGCTTACCAAATCAACAGAATCAATATCGCCTCTAATAAGATTATTCATAAAAATAGTACCAAGCATAATTCTACGGCTTACTAGAGTAGGCAAATTAATTAATAGCAATCTACTCGAGTAAGAAGGCAACCTGACGTTTTGATCCCAGTTCAAACCACGTAAGGCAAAAAGAAGAAAATGTTTCTGTACGGACTCTATACGGTCAATGTGCACTTGATACTGAGGACTCCAAACGGAAGAACAGTATTCTAAGTTAGGTCGGACAAGTGAGGTAAATAATAATTTGGTAGTGTATGGATCATCAAATTCTTTAGACCAACGCTTTATAAACCCAAGAACACTCATAGCTTTATTTACAGTAGAGGTTATGTGGGAGTCAAATTTAAGTTTAGGATCTAGGAGAACACCTAAATCGTTTACTGAGTATATTCGATTCTGAAGAGAGTAACTCATGAACGTTGGCGTACCCCTATAAAAAGTCATAACGTTGCATTTAAGATAGTTTAAATTCAAAAGGTTGTACTGACACCATTCCTGAAATCTATTTATGTCTGACTGCAAGCAGAAACCAGATTCAATATTATTATATGAAAAACAAAGCTTAACATCATCAGCATATATTAGTACACGAGAGTGATTTACGATAGAAGGAAGATCATTTATAAACAGAGTAAACAGCAAAGGGCCTAAATTACTGCCCTGAGGCACTCCAGATGTCACGTTGATCATCTTGGAAATAGCGTTTTTGAATAAAACCCTCTGAGATCTACCATTCAAACAACTTGAAATCCAAGTTAACAGATTATTCGGAAACCCAAGCAGATCTAATTTGAATAAAAGAAGAGAGTGGTTAACAGAGTCAAAGGCTTTACTAAAATCTGTATATATAACGTCCGTCTGTAATTTTTTGTTAAATCCATCTAGTACAAAAGATGTCAATTCGAGCAGGTTAGTGGTGGTCGATCTATGCTTAACAAAACCATGTTGACACGGCGATATTAAAGAGGAGCACAAATGTTGCAACTGAGAGGTAATAATGCGTTCAAAAGTTTTAAAAATTGCAGACAATTTGGAGATTCCTCTACAGTTCTGAGCATTAACCTTCGCACCCTTTTTGTGGAGTGGAATAATAAAAGAATCTTTCCAGATAGTAGAAAAAACAGATGATGAGATAGACAAATTAAAAAGTTTAAGAATGGGTTTACAAATAGTTCGGGCACAAAACTTAAGAACACACCCAGGGAGTCCATCTGGCCCCGGAGAATAGGTTGGTGTTATAGTTTCTAAATCCCTTAAGAGAGAACTCTCGGTGATTACAGGAGAAACAAGGAAGAACGCTATAGTCGAGTACCTCGACTATCAGATACCCGTTACTCAGCTATATGGAGATATGCAAGCAGCAAAGAGAGATTAAAATGCGCCACCTACCGGCGGTATACAGATTTAAGCGTTATGGGCGTTAGAGTGGGCGTGGCAAATTTTTTTTTGGATCAATCGATAGGTATCGACGAGACCAATACATTTCAGTTAAAATTTTTTATCTAGCATGAAAATTATGGGCGTTACAGGTTTTCGCGGTTTGTGGGCGTTAAAGTGGGCGTGGCAAACTTTTTTTTGGGTCAATCGATAGGTATTGATGAGAACAATACATTTCAGTTAAAATTTTTATTCTAGCATCAAAACTGTAGGAGCCACAGTTTTGGGCGGTTTGTGGGCGTTAGAGTGGGCGTGGCACTGTGCTGAAACAAACTTGCGCTGCGTAAGAAGCTCAGGAATCTGCACGCCAAATCTCAATAGCCTAGCTCCCATAGTTTCCGAGATCTCAGCGTTCATCCGGACAGACGGACAGACGGACATGGCTAGATCGACTCGGCTAGTGATCCTGATCAAGAATATATATACTTTGTGGGGTCGGAAACGCTTCCTTCTGCCTGTTACATACTTTCCGACGAATCTAGTATACCCTTTTACTCTACGAGTAACGGGTATAAAAAGGAGAAAGGAAGCTAACTTCGGCACGCCGAAGTTTCTATACTCTTGCAGGTCGTTGCCGTGGGAACATTGTATATACAGAGCCTTCCCATTTTAAGAAAACTAAAAACAAACTACATTAATTTTAAGATGATGTTCCATTTCAATTTACTACCGAATATGTTTTCCGAAAACGAAAAATAATGGTCTTTGTATTATTTTGATACTTCTGTATATGCTTACCAAAAACGAAAATTTATGGATTTCTTTTAAATTTTTTTTGAAATTCTGAAATATTAAAAGAACGAGAATATTGTTTAGTAGAAGTTTATATGTTTAAAAACACCAAAATTACAGTTTTTAAAATTTTTTTTTAGGTACACACATTTTTGTTCACTTTGATGTTTAATTAAAATTCTCCTTAAGTTTTCCATTAAATGCATTTAAATAATAAGCAACCATTACCAGTAAATTTTTTTAAATGCCAGAAAGCGAGACAGAAAGATGTGTAGGCCATGACGTCATAATAGACAAAGCGGAATAGAAAAAAATGGGGAAAATTGGTTAAAAGTGATTAATTTAAAAAAAAATGTATGCTGTTATTTCCGGGTGTGTCTTAAGATTATGAACTGAACATTTTAAAACCACTTTGGAAAAATGTATAACAGAGAAAAGGAAAAAAAAAATTTTTTCACAAAGGCAATTTGCGGCTGGTTGTACCATTTGACACTTAGTAAGCGTTTTCGAATTGAAACCGAATTTTTTTTGCTGCAGGAGCTACTTGCCATTTGTTTAGGTGCTCCTTTTTAGTATATACAGTGTAATTGTACCCAAATAAATACATTTTATGTGAGTAATCTCCATCGTCTTGATCGCTAAAAATGTGTAAATCGAGGTAAACTGGTACGGAGAAAACTCGGGTGAACTGTGATGTACCAGCAGAAAAGCGAGATTGTAATGCGCCACCTACCCGCAATCTCAATATGTGAATATGTGGGCGGCAAACAGTTCTAATTGTTATGGGCGTTAGTGTGGGCGTGGCAAACTTTTGTTGGGTCGATCGATAGGCATTGACGAGACTAATACACTTCACTTAAATTTTATTTTTTAGCATAAAGTTTGTGGGCGTTAGAATGGGCGTGCCATATTCGCGTGACAAAGTTGCGCTGCGTACAAAGCTTCGAAATCTAAGCCTAAAATGTTTCTACCTGATAATTTCCGAGATATCCGTGTCCATATCTACGATTTTTTTAAGTTTTTGGGCGGCTTGTGGCCATTAGAGTGGGCGTGGAAAATGTTTTTGGGTCAATCGATTGGTATTGATGAGAACGTAAATTGAGCTAAAATTTGTATTCTAGCCATAAAACTGTAGGAGCCACAGTTTTAGGCGGTTTGTGGGCGTTAGAGTAGAAACAAACTTGCGATGCGCAGGGATCTTTAGTATCTGCATTCCAAATCTCAGTATTGCAGCTTTTATAGTTATCGAGATCGTCATCCGATTTGCAGACCATTGCAGAGGCTATAATGATTTTAGTCAGATGTTTGCAACGCAGTGAAGGTGACGTTTCCGACCCCATAAAGTAGGGGAGTGTAGGGTAAGGAGACGAGTAGTGTAAGGCAACGAACTCGTCAAATCTCTTATGTGAACTCACGTCGAAAATCCCAAATAATTGTATTCGATTTCTCTTGTTGTGCCGACAATGTGTGTAAAATAATATTACTAAGAGTTTGCGTAAGGTCTATGTAAGATAGTTTTTACAAAAAAGTGGAGCAAAAATTTAAAAAGCTTTTCAATTTATTTGTATTTCAGCAGTGCCAGAGCAAAGATTTGTGTGAAGCAAGTCAGATAAATATATAAAAGTATTAAGATATATATTGTTGAACGTTGATGCACTAAGAGCAAAACAAACAAGTGGCCCAAACGACACCAAGCTCGTGCTTGTTACGCTCGGGCCCATTTTTATTTCAGGCAAATATGGTTCGCGAGGAAGGTACGTAGAACAAATAGAGACAGGACAAAACATTGATCAACAAGACTAAAGCAAATGAGCTAAGAATTTAATTTTTAATACAGGAATAAAAGTTGAGGAACAAATTAAATGATATAGGGTTCTATAATTATTAGAAAGAACTCGAAAGGGCTCGTGCTGACTAAAATTAGATGAACATCGTGGCAAGTTGATAGAATAGTAGTTAGTTAACATTAAAAGTTAGACGGCTTACCAAACCTACAGAATCAGTATCGCCTATGATAAGATTATTCATAAAAATAGTACCAAGCATAGTTCTGTACAGACTCTATACGGTCAATGTGCACGGACAAGGGAGGTAAATAATAATTTGGTAGTGTATGGATCATCAAATTTTTTAGACCAACGCTTTATAAACCGAAGAACACTCATAGCTTTATTTACGGTAGAGGTTATGTGGGAGTCAAATTTAAGTGTAGGATCTAGGAGAACACCTAAATCGTTTACTGAGTATATTCGGTCCAAGGACATGTTCTGAAGAGAGTAACTCATGAACGTTGGCGTACCCCTATAAAAAGTCATAACGTTGCATTTAAGATAGTTTAAATTCAAAAGGTTGTACTGACACCATTCCTGGAATCTATTTATGTCTGACTGCAAGCAGAAACCAGATTCAATATTATTATATGAAAAACAAAGCTTAACATCGTCAGCATATATTAGTACACGAGAGTGATTTACGATAGAAGGAAGATCATTTATAAACAGAGTAAACAGCAAAGGGCCTAAATGACTGCCCTGAGGCACTCCAGATGGCACGTTGATCATCTTGGAAATAGCGTTTTTGAATAAAACCCTCTGAGATCTACCATTCAAATAACTTGAAATCCAAGTTAACAGATTATTCGGAAACCCAAGCAGATCTAATTTGAATAAAAGAAGAGAGTGGTTAACAGAGTCAAAGGCTTTACTAAAATCTGTATATATAACGTCCGTCTGTAATTTTTTGTTAAATCCATCTAGTACAAAAGATGTCAATTCGAGCAGGTTAGTGGTGGTCGATCTATGCTTAACAAAACCATGTTGACACGGCGATATTAAAGAGGAGCACAAATGTTGCAACTGAGAGGTAATAATGCGTTCAAAAGTTTTAAAAATTGCAGACAATTTGGAGATTCCTCTACAGTTCTGAGCATTAACCTTCGCACCCTTTTTGTGGAGTGGAATAATAAAAGAATCTTTCCAGATAGTAGAAAAAACAGATGATGAGATAGACAAATCAAAAAGTTTAAGAATGGGTTTACAAATAGTTCGGGCACAAAACTTAAGAACACACCCAGGGAGTCCATCTGGCCCCGGAGAATAGGTTGGTGTTATAGTTTCTAAATCCCTTAAGAGAGAACTCTCGGTGATTACAGGAGAAACAAGGAAGAACGCTATAGTCGAGTACCTCGACTATCAGATACCCGTTACTCAGCTATATGGAGATATGCAAGCAGCAAAGAGAGATTAAAATGCGCCACCTACCGGCGGTATACAGATTCAAGCGTTATGGGCGTTAGAGTGGGCGTGGCAAATTTTTTTTTGGATCAATCGATAGGTATCGACGAGACCAATACATTTCAGTTAAAATTTTTTATCTAGCATGAAAATTATGGGCGTTACAGGTTTTCGCATTTTGTGGGCGTTAAAGTGGGCGTGGCAAACTTTTTTTGGGTCAATCGATAGGTATTGATGAGAACAATACATTTCAGTTAAAATTTTTATTCTAGCATCAAAACTGTAGGAGCCACAGTTTTGGGCGGTTTGTGGGCGTTAGAGTGGGCGTGGCACTGTGCTGAAAGAAACTTGCGCTGCGTAAGAAGCTCAGGAATCTGCACGCCAAATCTCAATAGCCTAGCTCCCATAGTTTCCGAGATCTCAGCGTTCATCCGGACAGACGGACAGACGGACAGACGGACAGACGGACATGGCTAGATCGACTCGGCTAGTGATCCTGATCAAGAATATATATACTTTGTGGGGTCGGAAACGCTTCCTTCTGGCTGTTACATACTTTCCGACGAATCTAGTATACCCTTTTACTCTACGAGTAACGGGTATAAAAATACAATTTGCCCTGTTTAAGTGATTAGGGTAGCTAGAATTAGACCATGAAACAGAACTATAAGTAGATTGGAAGAATTCAGCAAATAAATCTGCAATTTCGGGATCCGTAGATGCCTCAATAGAGTTTAATCGTACGGATGATGGCAATGCTGAAGACTTTCGCTTAGCATTGACAAAGTTATAAAATTGCCTCGGATCCTTTGAAAATTCAAATTTACATCGGTTCAAATACATGGAATAGCAATGACTGTTAAGTACATTAAAATTAGTACGAGCCACCACATATCTTGAAAAATCGGATGGCCTACCCGACTTTATGTACTTCTTATAGAAGTTTGTTTTTAGGTTTCTAAGTCTTTGCAACTGATTGGTAAACCAAGGTGGCCTGTCTAACTTAGGAGGAGAACTGTTAGGAACACATTCACTGAAAAAAGAGTTTAGGACACTATAAAATAGTTCCGTAGCACTTTCAATGTCCAAGCAATTATATAAATTTGTCCAGTTATATTGTGAAATCAAGTTGTTGAGTTTACTAAAGTCACATTTACGAAAGCACCTACATTTATTTGGAGAAAGTGAAGGAGAAAGGGTATCAACGCTGGGAAGACAAATTGTTAGTTCTAATGTGGGATGATACTGGTCTTCAGGCACAACTAGTGGGTCAATTCTAGATACAGTGACTTCAGACGGATCTAAAACAATACTAGATCTAATTGTCTGTTTAGTGAATTACGTATAAAGCTAACTTGCTGTAATGATAATTCTAACAGACCGTCAACGAAGTCATGGTCAGATAAAGGGGTAGAGACAAGTGAGTCAGTGGAAAGGGACCAAGAAATGTCAATGAGATTGAAATCACCCAAAACAATTAAAAGATCTCTTTCGGAAAGATGAGATAAAACAGTTTTTATTGCAGACAAATGTTGCTCATAAATTGTTAAGTCGGATCCAGGTGGAATATAAGAACAAGTTACATAAATAGAAAAAGATTTCAAAGAAACTTTAACACCAACGAACTCTATGTCATTGGGATTAAGAAAGTATATTCTCTCCGATGATAAAGTAGAGGTATACAACAGGACCTTCGCAGTAAGGTACAATACAACAACATCCGACGACTACATTATCAAAGCTGGAGTCCCGCAAGGAAGCGCGCTAGGGCCTACTCTGTTCCTCCTATCACAGCGGATATTCCCACGAACGAGCAGCTAACAACATCTACCTTCGCTGACGACACCGCAATTTTAAGTCGCTCGAGGTGCCCAGGCCGAGCCACAACACAGCTAGCAAACCACCTCCTCGTAGTAGAGAATGAACAAGAATGTAAACACATAACGTTTACTCTCAACAGGCAAACATGCCCTCCACTATTATTGAATAATTCGCAGATTCCCCAAGTCAACGATGTAACGTATCTTGGCGTCCACCTTGACAGACGACTAACTTGGAAAAGACACATCGAACGCAAGAAAGTACATCTAAAACTAAAGGCCAGCAGCTTCCACTGGATTCTTAACCCTCGTTCGCCCCTGCGTCTGGACTACAAGGTTTTGCTCTACAACTCCACTCTCAAGCCCATCTGGACATATGGCTCAGAGCTATGGGAGAACGCCAGCAGAAGCAACATAGACATTCAGTTCAATCGAAAATCCTGCGAACTATCACTGGGGCACCATGGTATATTCGCAACCAAAACATCCACAGGGACCTAAACATTCTTACCGTAAAAGATGAAATAGACAAACAAAAAGCGCCTACAACGAAAAACTCTCTGTGCACCCCAATCGCCTCGCAAGAGGCTTGACTTGGGTTTCCAGCCGATCCCGTCTACAACGCAACGACCTGCCAAGCCAGCTATAACTTTCGGGCCCCTTTAGCACAACATCAGTCATATGACTGTGAGTTAGATTAATTAGTCTAAGATTTGATACACTTATTGTTAGTATCCAAAGGGAGAAGATTCAAAAAATAAATAGCAAAGCATTAAAAAAAAAGAAAAAAAAAAAAAATCTAGAGCCATCCCTGGCCAATAGTAGAACTGTCTTAACTTGGCTAGTGATTTGTGCAACCCCCATGCCCTGCGGTTATGGCATGATGTGCTCTCCAGACTAAATCGGGTCGCAGCTCGGCGGGAACCCAGAGCTTCCATGCTCGAGTTTCATCCACGGCGTCGTTTAGGCAGAATCCCATCCGTTTATATACATAGCCTTCTGATGTTTGATGGTCTGGACTTTTACCTAAATTTTCGTCCACCGCTTGCACTAGGTTGACATAATCCGATGACTGGAACGCTGTCGAATCGAGATTGATGTGTATGTCCTGTTCTTCCGCACCAGCCTTTTGTAGCTCGTCCATATGAACTCGTGAGAGAGCATCTGGGACTACATTTAGTGACCCTTTCCTGTGTTCTATGGTGACGTCAAACGCTTGTAGCTTCAAACTCCATCGCGCAAGCCTGCCTGATAAGTCTTTCTGACCCATCAGCCATTTTAGACTAGCGTGGTCAGTGATCACTTTGAAGGGCATACCATCTACGTAGGCACGGAATTTGGTAATGCTGAGGATAGCGGCATAGGATTCCAACTCGGTTATGCTGTAGTTCCGCTGTGCTTGGATCAATTTGGCTGACGTATAGGCAATTGGATGTTCTCCGCCCCCGTCATCGGATTGGAACAAAACTCCCCCCACTCCAGTGGTCGAGGCAACACATTGGATGGTAAATGGTTTTTTAAAATGTGGGGTGACGAGTACAGGTGCTGTTGCCATGCTGGTTTTTAAAAGTTCAAACGCCTTGATTGCCTCTTCTGACAATTCAAATTTCATTATGCGGTCTTTCTTCAAACAGTCGTGAAGCGGTGCCGCTGTCTGGGCGTAGTTTTGGATGAACCTTCTGTACCAGCCTGTCATTCCCAGGAACCTCCGCATCTGTTTGGCGGAGCTAGGGTGGGGAAATTCCTGGATCGATTGTATTTTCGCATCATCCGTTCGGATGCATCCTCCCCCAACTACATATCCTAAATATCTTGCCTGGCTGTAGCAAAACTTGCTCTTGTCTACATTTGTTGTTAGCTCTGCCCGCTGTAAGCAGGCACTGACCTGGCTCAACATATCCATGTGGGCTTCAAATGTAGGTGAACAGACCAGTAAGTCATCCAGATACACAAATACATTCTCGCGTAGCGCCGCTGGTATAACTTTATCCATTAGTCGGCACATTCGCTGCGCGGCATTGCACAAGCCGAACGGCATGACTGTAAACTGATATAAACGGCAGGCCGGGCACTGTAAACGCGGTTTTCTCTCTGCTTTTGGTTTCGAGAGGTATTTGCCAAAAGGCGTCTTTTAAGTCAATTGCGGAAATGTAATACGTTTCCTATAGTCGACTCAACAGACCCTCGATATGTGGTAGTGGATACGATTTTTCGGCCCTTTTTGCACCAGTGTTACCGGTGAACTCCAGCTACTATTGCTCTCTTCGATCACGCCTAGACCTAGCATGCGATCTAGTTCGGCGTACACCAGCTTTTGTTTAGCTGGGGATATCGGGTAATGTCGCTGATTGGTAGGTCCTCGTTGGTCACTTTAATTATATGTTGCTCTGAGCTGGTCTTTCCTAATCCTTTTTCTAGACAAGAAGGGTATGTGTCAATCACTTACTGCAGCTTACAATGTTGTTCTGGGGTATAGGCGGTCTCAGGCTTGAGCGTATTGTTCATGTCTAGGTCTCCGGTCATAAGGTCGAAATCCGGAGTTGTTTCAAATGCTGCAACCTCGCGTTCACCTTTACCGAGGAATGTGAGGCCGAACGTATCCCAGAAATTAATTCCGAAATAAAATCGTTGTGTCAGACCTGGCACTATCAAAAACTCTAGGTCCTTGGATTCTACTTCCAATTCCACAGGTAACGTTATGGCTCCGGTTACTTGGGTTTCACCACCGCTTGCTGTGCGTACACATTCTTCACTTAGCTTCCTTATCGGCCTCGTCCGGTTTTTTAAGAAAGCGTGCGCTCCTCTGCCAATACAGTTCGCACTGGCGCCTGTGTTCAGTAATGCGAGTATCTCTTCTCCATCGACCTTCGCTTTGGCAAAGAAACGGTTGTCATTTTGCACGCTCACCACCGTGTCCACCCCCTTTTGCTTGAGTCGGCGATAGTCTGCTCCGGTATCATATAATTTTAGTATTTTCCGTGTTGTTCGTGTCTCGCTGTCTCCATCTTCCGAGCCAGTAAAGATACGTTCACGAGCAAGTTCGTACTCCCTCTCTCGTTGTTCTAGGCTCTTATGGGGGAGATTTGGTTGGGCTTCGGTGTTTTTACCGGAAAGGGTTGGTCCTGGTCCGCCCGGCTATCCCGGTCTTGCCTGACGGAATCCGCGCAAAAGCCGCTGGGTTAGCATCCGTCCCGACTTTCGTCCTTCGAAGGATGCTTCCTGTAGAAATCTGCTCCTTTTCCATACTTATAACACACCAGCGCGTGTAATGGGCCTCGGCATCCTTGTCCATCCTCATAACGCCCTCTTGTGTCTTTCCGCTGCCGGTTAAATTCTTCTACCGTGACCGCGTCCAGTAAGTCCTCCAGTGTCTGGAATTCCTCTATTTCGTTGACCGCCGCTCGGCTGCGCATGTTTCTTCCTGTGTTCCTCAGCCAGCGATCAATTCGGAGACCCTCTCTTTTGAGCTCCGCTAAAGAGGTTATTGGGGATGTTAACAGCAGTTCCCCCATCTGGGAGTTCATATTGTCCTTCAAGAGCTCAACGAATTCATCTTCAGCGATTTTGCTCTTGCGCTTGAAATGCAAGCTATGCATGTCCGAGACATAATCGCTAAAGGTTTCGTGTGGCCCTTGCTTGCGTTCCATGAATTCCTTGACTTTCATAAGGTCACTTCCGGTAGTGGAAAATGCCCGTCTCATTTCCTGGGTCAATGAATGGTAGTCAAAATCGTAATCTTCTGCCTTGTCCTCCATTAACTGCCAATACCATTTTGTGGCTGCACCTGCCAACAGAAGATGGAATTCACAAAAGACTTGTTGACGGCTGAGGTCATACAATTCTTGCAATCGGTCCACACGGAACAGGAAACTCTCAACTGTCATGCCGCGTCCGCTTCCATCTAACTTTAGGTTCCACCTGTCTAGTCTGACATCTTTTGGTCTTGGTTCCTGAAGTGATGAGTTCCGATCGATCTGGATGCAGTTGGTGGCTCGACTCCCTCTCGTTTGTTCTGGATTGCCTGTGTGACGGAGTATCATCTGGCTATTGAGCAAGTCCTGTGTAACCGATTCCAGAGGCGGAGTCTCTTGGTACCTCAAGAAACTGTCAGTGGGATTTGGAGCAGTTCGGGGCGATGAAGGCAGTCCGTTCTGTTCGGGTCTCCTGGATGTCGGAGACTGCAATTTGGTAATTTGTGCTTTCAGCGCTTCTATCTGGGCGCTCATACCACGTTGCATTTCGTTGCTCTGCCTTAAGAGCTCCATCCATCTTTGTTCCCGCCGCTCGGCTGCCTCTAAGTTGTCCTCTTCATGCCTCTGAAATTGGGAAAGCATACTTGATCTCCCCTTCGGCGGTCCTAGGGGTAGATTCTCCCCACCGGCAGCTCCTTCCGTATCAGTATATTGGTCCATCGTATGGGAGTTCCACTGCGGCACACGTCAGTTCCAATGCTCCGGCTGGGGCTGGTCGATGCAGCTCCAATTTCTTGTTCAACGTATGAACTTGGGGGTTCTGTTACACTTGCATTCAGAAATGAATGCACTCGCAGATTGTTTGAAATGCACTTTTTGTTTAAAAGTTTGAATTCGATTTATTCGCCTTTTATTGTTTTTATTGTCTTTTTGCGGCTTCACTTCACTGTATCTGCTCGGCTTATGCTCCGATGTGGGTCACCACTTTCTCCAGGGCGTGATGTTGTACATCTTAACCACCTTAAGGGTCACTAGAACTAGGAGTAGTCCAACGATGAGCTTCATGGTCCTGTTGACATCCTGAATATCGTCCTGGTGGTCAACGATCTCTACGGTGTTAATCACATTGGCGGTGCTGCCGGCCACTTTGAATGTTTTGCTGCCCATCTTGGGGTTCTTAGGCCATACACTTGGTTCACTAGCTCTTTTCGTCCTTCGGTGTTTTGCAGGTTGACTTTCTTCCGAGTGTGGTCGATCGTAGGACCGGTAATCAGGTCGTTCTCCTGGGTGAAGTTGATCCTAGGGAAACGGTCAAGACATCCTTCTGGACACCAGCCTTCTTTCAGTCGTGGTCTGTGTGATGAGAGTTGAACTTCTAGACCACTTTCATGGAGATTAGAACAATTTCTGTCCGTCTTCTCTATTTGGCTGTGGTCTTTTATACCGGATTAGAGCTTTCGCTAGCCCCCCATATTGGATGAATTAACTAGGTGTTCCCACCTAGGGGTACTGTTTCTCCATTTCCCCTATCTTAGGAGTCAACGGCCGGCTGGTGCACTTTGCCACCTTACTAGAGTACGGTTACGAGCAGGTCGATCGTGGTCGTTGTTCTGGCCACGCGACACCCGTGATTTGACGAATTGTATTTCTGTTTTGCCCTTATCAATCTGAGTGTGGTTAATCATTAGCGGCCCCTGCCTTCAACTTAAGACAGTTGTTTTGCCGGGGCTAATCTTTCTATGGGGGAGGGCGTACGTAACACTAGGCTTTTGAGATTTGGCATTCAGATTCCTGAGCTTCTTACGCAGCGCAAGTTTGTTTCAGCAGCGTGCCACGCCCACTCTAACGCCCACAAACCGCCCAAAACTGTGGCTCATAAAGTTTTGATGCTAGAATAAAAATTTTAACTGAAATGTATTGTTCTCATCAATACCTATTGATTGACCCAAAAAGTTTGCCACGCCCACTCTAACGCCCACAAACCGCCCAAACCTATAACGCCCACAGTTTTCATGCTAGAAAAAAATACCTATCGATTGACCCAAAAAAAAAGTTTGCCACGCCCACTATAACGCCCATAACGCTTAAATCTGTCTACTGCCCACAAAACCATATATTGAGATCAGGGGTAGATGGCGCATTTCAGTCTCGCTTTGCTGCTTGCATATCTCCATTTCCCCTTTGTCCCTTTAGCTGAGTAACGGGTATCTGATAGTCGAGGTACTCGACTATAGCATTCTTCCTTGTTTTTTTCTAGGCTATTAGCTTTTGCGAGTTTTTTTAAGAATTTAAATTTAAGTAATCTAAGAAAATTATAAGTTGAATAATTAATTAAGCAGAGGGCCAGTACCCGGAGACAATAACAGTTATAAAGCGATTACATAATTGGTGGCGTGGTGTTCTTGCAGGTTATGTGTGTGTGCGGGTCTTTTTGTCTATTTAGACAGTTATTAGGTTTTCATACACACAGAAAAAAAACTTGGACACTGCCGGCAAATTTTCGTACGATGAGCGGGATTTTCCGATCGATTTTCCGTCGTTGTCCGATGCTTTGAGCGCGCTGCTCGGAGCTGCGATTGTTGCGTTTGCGCTGGTATTAAAAACTATAGACCCTCCCCTCTCTGAATCTGAGCTTTGCCTGTAACGTCTGGAGCTCGGAGCGTTGTATCGATGGAAAAATAAAGGGAAAATAAAGGTGTGCTTTTGCACCTGGGTACCTAATAAAATTGACTACTGTCAGCATGTCACTTCCTTTAAAGATTGACCTTAGAATGCACGTCTGCCTTGGCTGGCGTTTGAATTAGAAAAGACCAAGACATGCGTGTCAGAACCTCCGGTAACCAAAACTTCACCTAAATTTAGAAAAAGATCGCCATTTTTTTCGGTCAACGCCCGGGACTCTCAACCAATTTTAATTCCCTAATTACTATTGAGTGCAACCTTATTGAGCTGAACTTAATAGCTTAGTTGAATAAAAAACTAAAGTCTACTACCAGGCATATTTACTTTGTGGACAAGCGAGCGACAAGATACACTACAAACCCCCCCACCAAAATCACATTTTGGGGCAAAAACAAGGCCTTCAAATTATATAAGTTTTTTTTCTTCTGTTTTTATTTAATATCTTTTGCATGAAACGTACCAACCAGTTTGCCCTGTAAGTCTTCCAGTTCATAGTACGCCTGATCTAGTTTTCTTCTCACACGCGCTTTAACAAATATTGGGGCTAACTTTGCGTTAATTTTTTTTACAAAACAACTCTGTTGGAAATTTCTACGAAAAACCTCCTAACCAGGCCTGAAGGATACTATTCTGCTACGTGCTATGTGTGGACGATTGCAATTACAATTGCGCAGGCAATGCTGCTTAGTTGGACGTCCCAAGTGGATTGATCATGGTGTATATAAGCCTTTATGGCGGCCAGAATGAACCGATTCACTTTTGCTGAGGCCTTCGACTCCGGCGAATAAACGGCAGTATACGCATGCTGCGCACCATACTTTTGCAAAAAGACGTTAAAGGCGTGGGACTTAAGTTGTACACCGTTGTTCGACAGAACTACCTCAGGCACCCCCAAGCAGTGGAATTGTTCCTCCTCAATGTAAGGCAAAATTATAAAAGGAAATTTCGATAGGTGGTGTAACACCACAAGGATGCTTATACTTCCCACTTTAATTCTTGAATAGGGACCAAGAAAATCTACATATATTTTCTGAATAAAACCTTTCAGTTTCCCCGGACCGAGCCAAAGGCGCTCTTAAAGCCTTGTTTGGATGCTTAGTCCATTTACAAGTTTCACACGCATTTACGTATTCCCTAACATCTCTCAGCAGATTTGGCCAAAAGAAGTATGCACGAATTCGGTCAAGGGTCTTGTTAATGCCACCGTGCGCGAAAACCCGGTGTTCATGAGCGTCTTTTAACGTGGTTGGTACTAGGCTTTTAGGGAGCCAGAGCTTCCAACATTTCTCATCGGCTATTTATTAGCTGCCATTTCCGAGCAGTCTTCGGTAAACACTCGGGACAGCGCGTCGGGAACTATGTTCTGGGAACCTTTTTGGTGTTTAATTGTAAAGGAATATCCTTGCAGTTTCAAGGCCCACCGGGCGAGTCTACTACTGAGATAGACTTGAGCACTGGGTAGTCTTTAATCGCCTGAATTATTTCTGAATCTATGCTAATGGATCCGTAGCCCACTATACATCCTAGGTAATGGACATCGGGAACGCAAAATCTACTTTTCTGCATATTAATTGTTAGCCCTGCCTTAAACCAACCGGCATTACAACTGATACAGTGCTCGTCCTGGTACTGTAAAAGCCATTTTGTCCCTCGCTCCTGACTCTAAGGGAATTTGCTCTGGAATGGCTCTTCAGACAATGTTCTCTGACGCTCGGGCATTTCTAACTCATCGCAATTGTTTATCTCGCCTTCGCCTTCTTCGTCTTCTCTTCTATTAGATATAAGGATTGTACTAGTAACGGAACTATATATAACGTTATCAACTTATATTAATCCTTAAACTTAACATGAGTAGTAACTTTCCCGATGACTTTTTGGTTTTGGCCTCCGGCCGTTCGAACATCGGAAAATGAGATTCTTGTAAGTCTCTGGAAAATTCTCCTCCCATTGCAACTAATTAACCCCGTCAAGGTTCTACCTATCAGCGTAACTTCGGCATATGGTCTAACATCACGAGCTATTATGTCTGATACCATCGCCGCTTTCCTTGTTCTAGCCGTTTCGTGTTATCTTCTTTTCGCTATTTGGATCGAATTTTTCGTTTCGATAAGCCTGACAACTCCTTACTGATGGCCTCGCTTATATAAACTGGAGAATGTGAAAAGTTGCCTACATACGAATGTTGTGAGATAGTCTTGGTTTTAGTTAATCCGTGTTGGTGGCTGTTAAAATCATTTGTTTGCGTGTACCTTTCTGAGGTACACGCCTTTGAATGTTTCTTGATGCGTTACACTTCATGGAAGTCGGCCGATAGGTATTCGCTTGGCCACAATCATAGCAGAATACTCGTCTATCATCAACGCAGTCCTGGTACCGGTGCCCGTCGCCTTGACAGTCCTAGAAAACCAGATTAAACGCCTCTGAATAGAGGTGATTAGATTCATCTATTTCTTCCGGTTCATGCTCTGTAGAATTTTCCAGTGCACTTACATATTTCCTAACCGCGGGCCTAGAATTAAGCGCTTGATTTAGTCCTAACTAGATGGCGCAACTTTGAAATACTTAACACGCACTCATAAAGCAACTCGTGCTGGATTTCCGATAACAAATTAGCACGCAGGGATTCTAGTAACGAGGACTCTTACAATGGTATAGTTAATTTATCTGCTAACATCACTATTGCTTTATAGAATTCATTAAATGATTAATTTTGTTTTTGCATTCTCCTATCTATAGCAGCACGAATATTGACATCGGTTCTTTTGTCTTTGAACTGAACTAACAGAGCCCGTTTAAACTCAGGCCACTCAATATTTCTAGCACTCTTTTGATACCGCCAGTACCAGTCGCTGGCACTGCCTTCAAATAGATTACCTATGTAGCGTGTCAACAACTCAAAGTTGCCACCCAATGTCTGATACGTCAGGACCTCTATTCTATATATAAACTCATCCACCGACATAGGGCCACGACCAGAATTTCTTAATTTCCAATTCACCAAAATCTGACTAACAAGTTCTGGCCTAAGATTCATCGGCATTGGTACCCTAGAGCCTATTGCGTTTGAGTCTACGAATGGTGCTGGTTGCGGAATTAAGGGTGGTGAAGGTTACCGACTTCAGTTTCTCATCTGAGGTGGGAGGGAGGCCATTGTCTCTCGAAACCCTGTTAATATGGATTTCAACAGTAGCTCTGTCTCTAGGTATTGGATAGAACCTCGGGCTGTCTAAGCGATGCGGATGCCATAGCAACCGCTGTTGTTTGTTGGAGCTGATGCAAAGATGGAGATGGACTTAGACTTTTCTGACCTGCGTTGACATCCACCTCCTCAGATGAGCTGCCATCCACTGGGGTTTGAACACCTGCTCCTAAATCTTTCGGGCCGGCTGAATTTTGGAACGCGTTTCTTGACCCGAAGGACCTACCGTCGAACTACCTGAAGCAGCCAAGTCCAGGTCCTGAACTTGATTTGCTCTCGTACTAACTAGCATTTCTGGATTGAACACAGACTTAATTAACTCTCCTCTTGATTCGTTAAGCAAACTACTTGTAGAAGTCTGAAACGAAGTCGAGCATACAGGACAAACTTTTCTATAACCACACCCTGTTGTCAACAGTTGTGCTGAAAAATCAATTCTCTTTGAGTAAAGACAACACTCTTGACTTCCTGTGTTTCCAGAATTTCCTACAATGGATACATTTTCACAACTGCGCGATACTGGCATATCTGAGGGTACTGGAATAATTTTATTTTGATTTGTTTTTCAATACTGTGCTACCGTTTTTCAAAGGCTCAAGTTCAGTAAGCTTCTGTCTAAACAAGGTATAAATTATAATGTATAAATGATAAATATTTATGTTTAGCTTTTGAGGACACTGCCAAACTAACAGGATTTTGTATGGTAACCTTTTTCTTGCTGCTTCTTTTTCTTATTTTGTTTTTAAGTGTCAGATTCCAAATTTTTTTTTTCGTAACACCAAGTTGGGAGGTAAATTGTGCCAATATTGTAAGTGGTTAGCACGGCCGAAGAAGGTTTATAAACACCTATCATCTATCATCTTATCCTTTGCTATCTTGGAGCATTTAGGTTATTATTTGGAATAGGAAAAATAACTGGATCAGACAATAAAAATTGTAGTCCACTGACTGCAGACACTTGAGCAGTTAAATACGACTAACACCATAAAAATTCCAAAACAAGTTTACTCCACTGCTTGTTTAAAATGCAATACTACTTGAGCGGATGGTGTCAACCTGCAAAGTGTCAAATATATATTCCAAGAAGTTCTCCTACTAGTCTTTAATGATCTGAAGTTGGTATGGAAACGGTGTTTATGTAACTAAACATAGTTATCCAATACTCCTGCCTACCCTCGGATAAAAAGGTTTCTTTTTCATTAATGCTCGGTTTATCACAAGTTGAGCCAAATGAAAAATTTTCCAGAGCTATTATTGATCCCTCCAATTTCAGAACATTTGCAACTAGTTAATTTGAAAATGCGTATTAATGCTTTATGACAGTAACATTTCAACAACTATTTTTGATTGTGGAATTGCTTGTTGAATTGCTTGCTATAACAATTTTTGCTCCACGTTTAGGGCGCCAGATTTATAAATATATGTACTATATTTACTGTACCATATAACATACAGGGGGAGATCCTATAAAAACTTTAGATTTTCCACAAGGTAGAGCAGATTACAATTGGTATATCGGTCGTAGCACTTGAGGTTTCCGGCTAGTCGGCGAATCCAAGGATATACAGCTCACTATCTCCACAAAAAAATTTCATAAATATATCATTATTAAATCGATCACGTGCAAGAATAAGTCGACGGATATTTCGGAGATTTTAAGAAAAATAAAATTGGTTTTATTGGGTCACAAAAAAAGAACAAACAAGTATATGGCACGAGGTTGTTGCGGCCACAAATGCCCACCCTTCCATGATCACACCGTCCCATAGATAAAGTGTGATCCCTAGAGGAGGGTCTTAACCCTCCTATGCTACCGCCACATTTCCTGTTATTGGCATGTCCCATTTGGCTCACGATTCATAATAAAATTCATTTATTATTGTAAAATATTTAAATCTACTGCTGATATCATTTTCCAGGGCTTATGCCCACCCACAATAGCTATTTTACAGAAGGAATTAAAGGAATATAGTTTTATAGATATAAGAATATAATAGATATTTAAAATATAACAAGGAAGAACGCTATAGTCGAGAACCTCGACTATCAGATACCCGTTACTCAGCAAAAGGGACGAAAGGGAAATGAAGATATGCAAGCAGATATGCCTACCGGCAGTAGACAGATTTAAGCGTTATGGGCGTTAGAGTGGGCGTTGCAAACCTTTTTTTGGATCAATCGATAGGTATTGACGAGACCAATACATTTCAGGTTTTTATCTATTATTGTGGGCGCCACAGGCTTGGGCGGCTAGGGGGCGTTAGAGTGGGCGTGGCATATTCGCGTAACAAACTTGCGCTGCGTCCAAGGATACGGAATCTACATTTGAGATCCCCATTCTCTATCTTTGATAGTTTCCGAGATATCGACGTTCATATCTACGATTTTTTGAAGTTTGTGGGCGGTTTGTGTCCGTTATAGTGGGCGTGGATGGTTGGTTTGGGTTAATCAATAGGTACTGATGAGGACAATACATATCAGTTAAAATTTTTATTCTAGCATCAAAACTGTAGGAGCCACAGTTTTTGGCGGTTGGTGGGCGTTTGAGTGGACGTGGCACATTGCTGAAACAAACTTGCGCGGCGTAAGAAGCTCAGGGATCTGAATGCCAAATCTCAATAGACTAGCTCTTATAGTTCCCGAGATCTCAGCGTTCATCCGGACGGACAGACAGACGGACATGGCTAGATCGATTTGGCTAGTGATCCTGATCAAGAATATATGTACTTTATGGGGTCGGAAACGCTTCCTTCTGCCTGTTACATACTTTCCGAAGAATCTAGTATACCCTTTTACTCTACGAGTAACGGGTATAAAAATATAAGCATAGTGGCAATACATTATTAAAACAGTACTAAAGTATATATATATATAAAAAGGAGAGTAACCCGTGTGTATGAAAAACGTAAGTACAACCAGCGGCCGTAGCTGTGAAACCGAAGTGGTGTGCCTGCCTACCTGCGGCGAATTCGAATTACTGCTCCAGTTACTCTATTTTAATTTTCTACCGGTTACTCCATTTGGTTTACTTTCAATTAATTTTCTCTTGGTAACTGAATTACAGTTACCAAGAGAAAATTAATTGAAAGTAAACCAAATGGAGTAACCGGTAGAAAATTAAAATAGAGTAACTGGAGCAGTAATACGAATTCGTTCCCTTCATTTTTTTTCTTTGTTCCAATTTTCGATCAATTAATTTTATTATAAATTTTGTTTTCATTTTATTAGTTAGTTATGTTAGTTCGTCTGAAATTCTGGTCGGGGTTTTCTTTAGGCATATAAGAAAATTCTTTAATATAAGTAGGGTGATTCACTCATTGAACATCCCGCGAGGAAAGCGCTTTCGTCGTTGACGACAAAGAACCTCACCAAATTAACCGAAAAGCCTTCTTTTAATTTAAATTCTTACTCATGACTAAGTTTATAATTTTACTTGAATTTTTTTCATTCTTCTGATATTCAATGTTTTTTTTTGGTAAACTTCACTGGTGTTCTGGCTTTGCTATGCAGGTCGCAAACTTACTCACAATGGGGCTTTTATTATACCCGTTACCCGTAGAGTAAAAGGGTATACTAGATTCGTCGGAAAGTTTGTAACAGGCAGAAGGAAGCGTTTTCGACCCCAAAAAGTATATATATTCTTGATCAAGATCACTAGCCGAGTCGATCTAGCCATTCCCGTCTGTCCATATGTCTTTCCGTCCGGATGAACGCTGAAATCTCGGAAACTATAGGAGCTAGTGTTACGTGGGCATATTAGTGCCCGAGTCTTGACAAGGGCTTGGGCCGAGGGAGAGGCGTCCGATATTCAGGCACCATTTGCCGGCATAAGCTACGTCGTATTCGGGTCGTCGGATCTTGGTAAGCCTCTCTCCACCCAACATAACGAGAATAAATATTAAAAGTGCCTGGAAAATAATATTAGTCATAAAGTCTGTCAGTCATCAGTCCACACTGCCCAACAAGCTAAGCTGTCGCTTGAGTGCAATACGATCGACCTGTGTTTTTGGCCATATTCCCTCCCCTTCACACATTCGTGTGCCAATGGATCGTCGCGGGCCGCGCAATACGATCCCCTATTGTCAAGGTTGTCCGTCGAAAGTTATGTCATTGTTCTTGACCTACTCCACTTCTCGCGCCAGAACACCCCCTTAAAAAAGCTCTGGCACTTCATGTTTTGATATTCTTTCACATTACAAATTTATTGAGTAATATTTATATCGGCGTACGCCGTGGATGAGTAACATAATGTTGGCTAATTCATATGGAAATTAAATTAATTGACAATTACTTTTGTTAGCGGAGAGTATGGAATTTACCACCTGTGAAGGTGCACACATCAGCAAATCTGCTGACTATTCACGACTACAAACGTCGCTCAGAGGGCTCTTGCAATTGTCATACAATTACAAGGCTGATACTCGCCGCTGAAAAATTAACATTTAATTATTATATATAAAAATGTAAAATGTATAAAAAGAGGAAAGTATATCTAAATGATTATATATATGAAATAATTACTGTATATGGATCTTGTTATATGAATTCCTAACAGATTAATTCTTGGTCTTAACTAGGAAGGTATTAACATTGCCCAAAAATAAATTCTTATTTAAACGGTAAAGGACAATGACCGTTGGAACGGTAGAGATAATGATTGCCTTCTCGGTCTTGTTACAGTGGGCAAGTGGTGAAAAATCTGGACGGAAGGTCTCAATATATAAGTACTCTAATTCATGCACAGTTATTGGTAGGGTTGCTTTTGATAACAAGTATAGAATTCTTACGTTAAATTGTGGATCATTGTCTATAGTCTTTGCTAAAGCTTCTGAAGTGATCATGGCGCACGGATATATATATATATGTATTTATAAGAAAGGAACCGTGTTCTGATAAACTTACCCTCCTTTTAATCCTGGGCGATGAGATCTTTACGCTCCGGATCCTGGGCTTTGGGAGATGTTATAATTGGTTTATATATATATATACGTGCAAGATTTGATGGAGGTTCACAAAAACATAACACAAAAATTACGTTACACAAAAAAAGTAACACTATCGCTGTATAGATATGTATGTTTGTATGCATCGTATGGGAGTTCCACTGCGGCACACGTCGGTTTCAATGCTCGCCCTGGGGCTGGTCGGTGCAGCTCTTATTTCTTGTTCAGCGTATGTATTTGGGGGTTCTGTTTACACTTGCATTCAGAAATGCATGTACTCGCAAATTGTTTGAAATTGTTTTTGGCGATCACTTTTATTTATAATTAATATCACTTCACTGCAACTGCTCTGCTTATGCTCCGATGTGGGTCACCACTTTCTCCAGGGCGTGATGTTGGTCGCGGCGTCTCTGAACAGAGCGCTTGTACATCTTAACCACCTTAAGGATCACTAGAACTAGGAGTAGTCCAACGATGAGCTTCATGGTCCTGTTGACATCCTGAATATCGTCCTGGTGGTCAACGATCTCTACGGTGTTAATCACATTGGCAATGCTGCCGGCCACTTTGAATGTTTTGCTGCCCATCTTGGGGTTCTTAGGCCATACACTTGGTTCACTAGTTCTTTTTGTCCTTCGGAATTCCAAAACAAGTTTACTCCACTGCTTGTTTAAAATGCAATACTACTTGAGCGGATGGTGTCAACCTGCAAAGTGTCAAATATATATTCCAAGAAGTTCTCCTACTAGTCTTTAATGATCTGAAGTTGGTATGGAAACGGTGTTTATGTAAATAAACATAGTTATCCAATACTCCTGCCTACCCTCGGATAAAAAGGTTTCTTTTTCATTAATGCTCGGTTTATCACAAGTTGAGCCAAATGAAAAATTTTCCAGAGCTATTATTGATCCCTCCAATTTCAGAACATTTGCAACTAGTTAATTTGAAAATGCGTATTAATGCTTTATGATAGTAACATTTCAACAACTATTTTTGATTGTGGAATTGCTTGTTGAATTGCTTGCTATAACAATTTTTGCTCCACGTTTAGGGCGCCAGATTTATAAATATATGTACTATATTTACTGTACCATATAACATACAGGGGGAGATCCTATAAAAACTTTAGATTTTCCACAAGGTAGAGCAGATTACAATTGGTATATCGGTCGTAGCACTTGAGGTTTCCGGCTAGTCGGCGAATCCAAGGATATACAGCTCACTATCTCCACAAAAAAATTCCATAAATATATCATTATTAAATCGATCACGTGCAAGAATAAGTCGACGGATATTTCGGAGATTTTAAGAAAAATAAAATTGGTTTTATTGGGTCACAAAAAAAGAACAAACAAGTATATGGCACGAGGTTGTTGCGGCCACAAATGCCCACCCTTCCATGATCACACCGTCCCATAGATAAAGTGTGATCCCTAGAGGAGGGTCTTAACCCTCCTATGCTACCGCCACATTTCCTGTTATTGGCATGTCCCATTTGGCTCACGATTCATAATAAAATTCATTTATTATTGTAAAATATTTAAATCTACTGCTGATATCATTTTCCAGGGCTTATGCCCACCCACAATAGCTATTTTACAGAAGGAATTAAAGGAATATAATTTTATAGATATAGGAATATAATAGATATTTAAAATATAACAAGGAAGAACGCTATAGTCGAGAACCTCGACTATCAGATACCCGTTACTCAGCTAAAGGGACGAAAGGGAAATGAAGATATGCAAGCAGATATGCCTACCGGCAGTAGACAGATTTAAGCGTTATGGGCGTTAGAGTGGGCGTTGCAAACTTTTTTTGGATCAATCGATAGGTATTGACGAGACCAATACATTTCAGGTTTTTATCTATTATTGTGGGCGCCACAGGCTTGGGCGGCTAGGGGGCGTTAGAGTGGGCGTGGCATATTCGCGTAACAAACTTGCGCTGCGTTCAAGGCTACGGAATCTACATTTGAGATCCCCATTCTCTATCTTTGATAGTTTCCGAGATATCGACGTTCATATCTACGATTTTTTGAAGTTTGTGGGCGGTTTGTGTCCGTTATAGTGGGCGTGGATGGTTGGTTTGGGTTAATCAATAGGTACTGATGAGGACAATACATATCAGTTAAAATTTTTATTCTAGCATCAAAGCTGTAGGAGCCACAGTTTTGGGCGGTTGGTGGGCGTTTGAGTGGACGTGGCACATTGCTGAAACAAACTTGCGCGGCGTAAGAAGCTCAGGGATCTGAATGCCAAATCTCAATAGACTAGCTCTTATAGTTCCCGAGATCTCAGCGTTCATCCGGACGGACAGACAGACGGACATGGCTAGATCGATTTGGCTAGTGATCCTGATCAAGAATATATGTACTTTATGGGGTCGGAAACGCTTCCTTCTGCCTGTTACATACTTTCCGAAGAATCTAGTATACCCTTTTACTCTACGAGTAACGGGTACAAAAATATAAGCACAGTGGCAATACATTATTAAAACAGTACTAAAGTATATATATATATAAAAAGGAGAGTAACCCGTGTGTATGAAAAACGTAAGTACAACCAGCGGCCGTAGCTGTGAAACCGAAGTGGTGTGCCTGCCTACCTGCGGCGAATTCGAATTACTGCTCCAGTTACTCTATTTTAATTTTCTACCGGTTACTCAATTTGGTTTACTTTCAATTAATTTTCTCTTGGTAACTGTAATTCGTTCCCTTCATTTTTTTTCTTTGTTTCAATTTTCGATCAATTAATTTTATTATAAATTTTGTTTTCATTTTATTAGTTAGTTATGTTAGTTCGTCTGAAATTCTGGTCGGGGTTTTCTTTAGGCATATAAGAAAATTCTTTAATATAAGTAGGGTGATTCACTCATTGAACATCCCGCGAGGAAAGCGCTTTCGTCGTTGACGACAAAGAACCTCACCAAATTAACCGAAAAGCCTTCTTTTAATTTAAATTCTTACTCATGACTAAGTTTATAATTTTACTTGAATTTTTTTCATTCTTCTGATATTCAATGTTTTTTTTTGGTAAACTTCACTGGTGTTCTGGCTTTGCTATGCAGGTCGCAAACTTACTCACAATGGGGCTTTTATTATACCCGTTACCCGTAGAGTAAAAGGGTATACTAGATTCGTCGGAAAGTTTGTAACAGGCAGAAGGAAGCGTTTTCGACCCCAAAAAGTATATATATTCTTGATCAAGATCACTAGCCGAGTCGATCTAGCCATTCCCGTCTGTCCATATGTCTTTCCGTCCGGATGAACGCTGAAATCTCGGAAACTATAGGAGCTAGTGTTACGTGGGCATATTAGTGCCCGAGTCTTGACAAGGGCTTGGGCCGAGGGAGAGGCGTCCGATATTCAGGCACCATTTGCCGGCATAAGCTACGTCGTATTCGGGTCGTCGGATCTTGGTAAGCCTCTCTCCACCCAACATAACGAGAATAAATATTAAAAGTGCCTGGAAAATAATATTAGTCATAAAGTCTGTCAGTCATCAGTCCACACTGCCCAACAAGCTAAGCTGTCGCTTGAGTGCAATACGATCGACCTGTGTTTTTGGCCATATTCCCTCCCCTTCACACATTCGTGTGCCAATGGATCGTCGCGGGCCGCGCAATACGATCCCCTATTGTCAAGGTTGTCCGTCGAAAGTTATGTCATTGTTCTTGACCTACTCCACTTCTCGCGTCAGAACACCCCCTTAAAAAAGCTCTGGCACTTCATGTTTTGATATTCTTTCACATTACAAATTTATTGAGTAATATTTATATCGGCGTACGCCGTGGATGAGTAACATAATGTTGGCTAATTCATATGGAAATTAAATTAATTGACAATGACTTTTACATTACATTTAATTATTATATATAAAAATGTAAAATGTATAAAAAGAGGAAAGTATATCTAAATGATTATATACAATATATGAAATAATTACTGTATATGGATCTTATTATATGAATTCCTAACAGATTAATTCTTGATCTTAACTAGGAAGGTATTAACATTGCCCAAAAATAAATTCTTATTTAAACGGTAAAGGACAATGACCGTTGGAACGGTAGAGATAATGATTGCCTTCTCGGTCTTGTTACAGTGGGCAAGTGGTGAAAAATCTGGACGGAAGGTCTCAATATATAAGTACTCTAATTAATGCACAGTTATTGGTAGGGTTGCTTTTGATAACAAGTATAGAATTCTTACGTTAAATTGTGGATCATTGTCTATAGTCTTTGCTAAAGCTTCTGAAGGGATCATGGCGCACGGATATATATATATATATATGTATTTATAAGAAAGGAACCGTGTTCTGACAAACTTACCCTCCTTTTAATCCTGGGCGATGAGATCTTTACGCTCCGGATCCTGGGCTTTGGGAGATGTTATAATTGGCTTATATATATATATACGTGCAAGATTTGATGGAGGTTCACAAAAACATAACACAAAAATTACGTTACACAAAAAAAGTAACACTACCGCTGTATAGATATGTATGTTTGTATGCATCGTATGGGAGTTCCACTGCGGCACACGTCGGTTTCAATGCTCGCCCTGGGGCTGGTCGGTGCAGCTTTTATTTCTTGTTCAGCGTATGTATTTGGGGGTTCTGTTTACACTTGCATTCAGAAATGCATGTACTCGCAAATTGTTTGAAATTGTTTTTGGCGATCACTTTTATTTATAATTAATATCACTTCACTGCAACTGCTCTGCTTATGCTCCGATGTGGGTCACCACTTTCTCCAGGGCGTGATGTTGGTCGCGGCGTCTCTGAACAGAGCGCTTGTACATCTTAACCACCTTAAGGATCACTAGAACTAGGAGTAGTCCAACGATGAGCTTCATGGTCCTGTTGACATCCTGAATATCGTCCTGGTGGTCAACGATCTCTACGGTGTTAATCACATTGGCAATGCTGCCGGCCACTTTGAATGTTTTGCTGCCCATCTTGGGGTTCTTAGGCCATACACTTGGTTCACTAGTTCTTTTCGTCCTTCGGAATTTTGCAGGTTGACTTTCTTCAAAGTGTGGTCGATCGTAGGACCGGTAATCAGGTCGTTCTCCTGGGTGAAGTTGATCCTAGGGAAACGGTCAAGACATCCTTCTGGACACCAGAGAGTTGTACTTCTAGACCACTTTCATGGAGATTAGAACAATTTCTGTCCGTCTTCTCTATTTGGCTGGGGTCTTTTATACCGGATTAGAGCTTTCGCTGGCCCCCATATTGGATGAATTAACTAGGTGTTCCCACCTAGGGGTACTGTTTCTCCATTTCCCCTGTCTTAGGAGTCAACGACCGGCTGGTGCACTTTGCCACCATACTGCAGTACGGTTACGAGCAGGTCGATCGTGGTCGTTGTTCTGGCCACGCGACACCCGTTATTTGTCGAATTGTATTTCTGTTTTGCCCTTTTCAATATGAGTGTGGTTAGACATTAGCGGCCCCTGCCTTCAACTTAAGACAGTTGTTTTGCCGGTGCTAATCTTTCTATGGGGGAGGGCGTACGTAACAGGCTCGAAGTGATCGATGCGGCTACGCATGGAATGACTTCGCAAAATAAATCTTCGTACGGCCATCTCTTTAGATATCCTTCTTCTCCCTTATTTTTATCTTAGGCGCCCACTAACGTGTGGCTTCGACCCAATACTTTAACCCAGTCTCAGAAGAGCTAGTCGGGCTTATTATTTTATTATTTAAGTATTGTACTTATTTATTATGTTATTATTATAAATATATTTTTTCTATTAAAAATATTTGTTGCTGAAAAAGAAAAAGCTTTCCGGCCTCGCACGGAAACATACATACATACATATTTATACCTGTAAATAAAAAATATGGCTCATAATGATAATAAAATATGGTTAAGTGAGAATAATATAAATAAAATGTAGAAGTGTATAAAAGCTAAGAATGGCTAAGAACAAAATTGCTGAGTGTGCCGTATCCACGGTTTTTTGACCGGGGGCTACTCAGCGCTGCTGGATACACTTCTCATCGATGTTGATGCTCCTGCAGAGCCCACTCATCCATTCCGTGAGGACCGTTAGATAAGAGGCCCTGCCCTCGTATGCCTTCCAGAGCCCTCTGAGCCGGCGAGCAGCTTCGATTGCCTGTTCATAGGCCGGGAAGGCGCTCATTATGTCTGGTTAATTTTCGGCCCCTGGCTGTGGCTTTTATATCGGAATCAGGGTAGTTCTGATTACATGTTCGCCTCATCATGTGATCGGAACCTTCTATGAACTCGTGCAATCCCACAGTTCTAAGTTTGTCGCCTTCTGGAGTCGTCGGATTACGTTCAGAGGTTCAGGCGACATACAGGTCTTTAGCATGAAATACTCCGACACTTTTCCTAAGCTTTTCATTATATCCGTCAGCTTTGTTACTCTGCTTGTACTTTTTCCTATAGACAACTTGTCCTACGGAAAACTCTACGAGCTTGCTACGGGTGCTATATGCCTTTTCCGCGCGCTCATGAGTTCGGTTCAATCCTTGGGTCACCTTTTGTCGGATGAGTTCCATTTTGTCTGGGAGACTTATCTGTGGATCTCCTGCCTGTATTCCCCCCAGCTTTCGTAGAATCGGATAGGCTGTTCCATTCCTAAGGGCGCACTCTATTCGACTTAGTTGGGTATCCCAATTTCGCTGATCGGTGGCAATTGTCGGTCGCAAAATTTGGAGAACCGATCGTTTTACCCTCTCAGCCGCGTTCGCTTGCGGGGAGTAAAGTCCAGTCTTTACGTGTCGAATACCGTAGCGGGTCAGTAGCTCGCCAAAAATTTGAGACACAAACTGCTTGCCGTTGTCTGAGTGTATAATCTCGGGGACCCCATATTGATGGAAAATTTTGGTCTCAAGGAATTTGATGACTTCTGCAGCTACTGCACGTCTCATCGGCTGCAGCCAGACAAACTTGGAGAAATGGTCTAGTCATACAAATACCACCGAATTCCCAGCTTTGGTCCTCGGGTATGGATTCATAAAGTGGATGAACAACCTTTGGCCAGCCCGCTCCGAAACCCGCTGTTCTCCCATGGGTCGGTCATTTCGGTCATTTTTGTTGGCGGTCTTGGTGATCTTACAGACCTCGCATTCCTTCACTACTTTTTGAACATCTAGAGCCTGATCAGCAGAGTCGCGACCGCTGAAGAGAGTGGACGTGTCTTGTGCGAGCTCCGCGAAAAGTGCAAGAAAGTTGATAAATTAAATGCAAACAAAACACAAAAACTAAACTGGTTAATTTCAAATAAGCGAAAAGACGCTAAAACCCAAAGAAATTTAGGTTTCAACACAAAATTGGTGTAATGACTTTAACTAGCACATACATTTTTTTCATCTTATAATAATAAATAAGTGCCACGCTAATAAAAGCTCAATGAGCTACGAACAGAATAAAGAGCGACTCAGCTCCGCGAGTCGAAGAGACGGTTACTTTTCGTATGTCTCAACGCGTGATAGCGAAGTGCAAAAAACGACCCTACTGTCGGTCGCTGGCCAAAGAGCACGATCTTGCTTACCATGCTTACTTACGGCTACCCCTACTCCGACGGCGTGGAGTCAACAATGCAAAACCCCCCCACCATCAGTTTCGACCCCTAGCGCACCAACAACATGCAACGGTAAAACTTCTGCATCCGCACTAAATTTGTCAGCAACAACTACAGCTACGGCAAAAAAACCAACGACAACCACAGCTACGACTATTATTTCGGAATCGACTGCAACCGCAGCTCTAAATACAACGGCAACAAAAACCACGACAACAAATCAAAACCAAAACAAAATTCAGCAAGCGGGTCCGGCCATACAGACCGGACTAGATCGGTACATCCATATCAAGCTTAAGCTTAGCCCGCAGAACACCGCGGTAGGTAACAAGTCAAAAATAAACCGTGTCCAAGTAGAAGATATATTACCCGGGAGATCCGACAGCAATCGATTTGCGCTTCTAGCAGAAAATGACTCAGGACGGGCTCAGGAGACCCAACCGAAACCTAAGCCCCCACCAATTTACATTAGGGAGAAAATCTCGAACGCCCTGGTCAACAAAATTGTTGCGCTGACCGGAGACGGAAACTTTCATGTTGTCCCGGTCACAAAAGGGGATATCCATGAAACCAACCAAATCTGAAGAACATTTCCGAGCAGTATCCAAATACCTGGAGGAAGCTAGGAAAAGCTACTACACGTACCGGCATCCTAATCAGGGAACGCATCAAGCACCACTTTCACCAAAGGTTTTCAACTAATTACTTGCAACCCACGTCTATCAAAGTGCAGTCAGGCAACGGAAACCTCACCATAGCCGCTGTCTACTGCCCGCCTCGCTTTACAATTTCTGAAGAACAATTCATGGACTTGTACAACTTGCTTTGAGACCGCTTTATTCCAGACCTAATAGACTTTGCGGTGACAAAAAACATTCCCCGCAATATAATGAGCGTTAAAGCGCTTTCGGACCTGTCGTCAGACCATTCGCCAGTGCGAATAACTCTTCTTCAAAGCACAAAAACCACAGATCACCCCCTCAGGCTGACGTCGCACAGAACCAACTGATTAAAATATAAAAAGTATGTAAGCTCACACATCAAATTAACCCGTTCGCTTGCGGGGAGTAAAGTCCAGTCTTTACGTGTCGAATACCATAGCGGGTCATTAGCTCGCCAAAAATTTGAGACACAAACTGCTTGCCGTTGTCTGAGTGTATAATCTCGGGGACCCCATATTGATGGAAAATTTTGGTCTCAAGGAATTTGATGACTTCTGCAGCTACTGCACGTCTCATCGGCTGCAGCCAGACAAACTTGGAGAAATGGTCTAGGCATACAAATATCACCGAATTCCCAGCTTTGGTCCTCGGGTATGGATTCATAAAGTGGATGAACAACCTTTGGCCAGCCCGCTCCGAAACCCGCTGTTCTCCCATGGGTCGGTCATTTCGGTCATTTTTGTTGGCGGTCTTGGTGATCTTACAGACCTCGCATTCCTTCACTACTTTTTGAACATCTAGAACCTGATCAGCAGAGTCGCGACCGCTGAAGAGAGTGGACGTGTCTTGTGCGAGCTCCGCGAAAAGTGCAAGAAAGTTGATAAATTAAATGCAAACAAAACACAAAAACTAAACTGGTTAATTTCAAATAAGCGAAAAGACGCTAAAACCCAAAGAAATTTAGGTTTCAACACAAAATTGGTGTAATGACTTTAACTAGCACATACATTTTTTTTATCTTATAATAATAAATAAGTGCCACGCTAATAAAAGCTCAATGAGCTACGAACAGAATAAAGAGCGACTCAGCTCCGCGAGTGGAAGAGACGGTTACTTTTCGTATGTCTCAACGCGTGATAGCGAAGTGCAAAAAACGACCCTACTGTCGGTCGCTGGCCAAAGAGCACGATCTTGCTCACCATGCTTACTTACGGCTACCCCTACTCCGACGGCGTGGAGTCAACAATGCAAAACCCCCCCAACAACATGCAACGGTAAAACTTCTGCATCCGCACTAAATTTGTCAGCAACAACTACAGCTACGGCAAAAAAACCAACGACAACCACAGCTACGACTATTATTTCGGAATCGACTGCAACCGCAGCTCTAAATACAACGGCAACAAAAACCACGACAACAAATCAAAACCAAAACAAAATTCAGCAAGCGGGTCCGGCCATACAGACCGGACTAGATCGGTACATCCATATCAAGCGTAAGCTTAGCCCGCAGAACGCCGCGGTAGGTGACAAGTCAAAAATAAACCGTGTCCAAGTAGAAGATATATTACCCGGGAGATCCGACAGCAATCGATTTTCGCTTCTAGCAGAAAATGAATCAGGACGGGCTCAGGAGACCCAACCGAAACCTAAGCCCCCACCAATTTACATTAGGGAGAAAATCTCGAACGCCCTGGTCAACAAAATTGTTGCGCTGACCGGAGACGGAAACTTTCATGTTGTTCCGGTCACAAAAGGGGATATCCATGAAACCAAGCTTCAGAACAAATCTGAAGAACATTTCCGAGCAGTATCCAAATACCTGGAGGAAGCTAGGAAAAGCTACTACACGTACCAACTAAAAAGCAGCAAGGGCCTGCAAGTGGTAATAAAAGGAATCGAGCCCGACGTAACCGCCAAGGAAGTTATCGATGCTCTCAAGGAAAAAGGGTTTTCTGCAAAGAACGTCAGTAACATTATAAACAGGAAAAAAGAGCCGCAACCACTCTTCAGGGTCGAGCTGGAGCCAGACAGCAGTGTCTTGAAGAAAAATGAAGTGCACCCCATTTATAACCTGCAATACTTATTGCACCGAAGAATTAACATGGGAGAGCCACATAAAAGGAACGGGCCAGTGCAATGCACAAATTGTCGTGAGTATGGACACACCAGGGCATACTGTTCGCTTCGATCAGTCTGTGTAGCTTGTGGAGACTTCCCCAATTCGGCTAACTGCCCTGCCAACAAAGAAGACCCCAAAAAGAAGAAATGCGTTAACTGCCAAGGTAACCACACGGCAAACTACAGGGGCTGTCCGGTCTACAAGGAGATGAAGGACCGCATGCGAAAAGTGATAGCAACGCGTCATCAGAATACCCAAAATGCGTACACTTACTCGCGTACGACGCCGGAAGTATTTTTCGGCACGGCTGCAAGATCCTCCTTTGGTCAACTAAATACCCAGAAGGCATTCTCATACGCCGATGCCCTTCGATCGGGGACGGAAAACCCACTCCAATCTAATCTAGGAAACGCTCAGCAGATCCAAGAACAGTCGCAAAGCACTCTGGAAACTATGATGGTCACCATGCAACAAAGTATGATGGAACTCATGTCATTCATGAAAACGACCATGCAAACACTGGTTCAAAACCAGAACATGGTGTTACAGCTACTTGCAGCTAAGCAGTCCAAATAATCAGATGGCAAATCTACGAATAACAATGTGGAAAGCCAATGGCGTTTCACGGCACAACCTTGAAGTAACACAGTTCCTGAATGAAAATCATATCGACATTATGCTACTGGTAGAGACGCACCTCACAAACAAATACAACTTCTAAATAAGAGGCTACACTTTCTACCGCACAGACCATCCAGATGGTAAAGCCCACGGCGGAACCGGTATCCTAATCAGGGAACGCATCAAGCACCACTTTCACCAAAGGTTTTCAACTAATTACTTGCAAGCCACGTCTATCAAAGTGCAGTCAGGCAACGGAAACCTCACCATAGCCGCTGTCTACTGCCCGCCTCGCTTTACAATTTCTGAAGGACAATTCATGGACTTCTACAACTTGCTTGGAGACCGCTTTATAGCTGCAGGGGACTAAAAAGCCCAAACACACGCACTGGGGATCACGCCTTGTAACTCCCAAAGGAAGGCAATTATACAATGCAATCATAAAACCGAACAACAAATTAGACTATGTTTCCCCTGGCAGCCCCACATACTGGCCAACAGACCCCAGGAAAGTTCCAGACCTAATAGACTTTGCGGTGACAAAAAACATTCCCCGCAATATAATGAGCGCCAAAGCGCTTTCGGACCTGTCGTCAGACCATTCGCCAGTGCGAACAACTCTTCTTCAAAGCACAAAAACCACAGATCACCCCCTCAGGCTGACGTCGCACAGAACCAACTGGTTAAAATATAAAAAGTATGTAAGCTCGCACATCAAATGAACCCCTCACTTCAACATCGAAGCGGACATCGACTGCTCTACCGATGCTCTTGAAGAAGTATTCGTGGAGGCAGCCACTATCTCAACACCACAAGGCAGGGACGTGCAAACCAACCACTTCAAAACTAATCTGCAAATTGAACGGGTAGTCCTAGAAAAGAGGCGCCTGCGACGTGCCTGGCAAACCAACAGATCGCCGTCATCAAAACAACGTCTTAAGGAAGCCACTCGCTCACTAAATCGAGCTCTAGGTTAGGTTAGGTTAGGTTTGGGCGGCTGTCGGACTATAGTCCGACACACTTAGACCTCAATGGGTCCGTTGTGATACCGCATGATCTCGTTTCTTCCTTCTCTAGGGTCCCGTTTCTAGTAGTTTCGGCCTGTGTTAAGCTGATCAGCATGTTTTCCACCCGGAAGATTTAATAAAGGCACTTATGCTTTTGAGATTAATCTCCGATATTTCGGTAAGATCGTCGATGAAGGGGCTTCCTAAGTGTTTCAGTCTGAGTCTGCATAGGGCTGGGCAGAAGCAGAGAAGGTGTTCTACCGTTTCCACTTCTTCCTCATCCCTACAGCTTCTGCAGAAATCATTTTGCGGGGCTTTTAGCCTGCCGGCATGCGCGCCAACAAGCCAGTGGCCTGTAAGAGCTCGGATCAACATGCCACACTCTGTGCGGCTGAGCTTGAGTAACTCCGAGGTTTTCTTGTTGTTTATCACAGGCCATGTCTGGTGAGAGATGCGACACTGTGGTGCGTTTTGCGAATGGGTGTTGGCTAGTGTGTTGAAGTGGTTTTTTATGTTTAGCTTGCAAGTAGCCATGGGCATACCGACATTTTCCTCTCCTGGTAGGAGAGGCTTGGTGGCCTGGTAGCCTGGCTAATTCGTCCGCTATGCAGTTGCCTACGATGTCCCGGTGACCCGGAACCCATATTAGGCTGATAGTAAACTGATTTGCCATCTCGTGGAGAGATCTGCGACAGTCTGCTATTGTACGAGAATTGGTGTTTGTCGAGTAGATCGACTTAATAGCCGCTTGGCTGTCACTATATATGTCTAGGTGTCCTCTCTGGAGGCTAAGGTTCCTTAAACAGGTTAGTGCTTCTTTTATAGCGTGGACCTCCGCCTGAAAGACGCTACAGTGGTTCGGGAGCCTGAATGACTTCCTGATATCTAATTGTTCGGAGTATACACCTCCGCCTACTTGTCCTTCTAATTTGGAGCCATCTGTATAGAAACAGATTGCGTCCGTCGTGCCCGGTCGGCCCTGTTCCCATTGCTCTCTATCAGGAATCAGGGCCTCAATGGGTGTGTGACTATATTCAATAGATTTGCATAGATCCGTGATTTTCGGAATCGATTTATCATGCTGGAGAATTTTAGCATGGCCATATAATTGGGCATTCCACTGCCCTGTGTCCCACAGTCGAATAGCTGCCGATTTGGCCCTTTCCATGCCTGCTTAGTCCAGGCTAGGGAGGTTCAAGATCGCATTCAGCGCTACATTCGGGGTGGTTCGAAGGGCTCCACTAATACACAAAGCCGCCATTCGCTGTACTTTGTTTAGAGGAGTCAGTATGCATTGTTTGTGTAAGGCGGTCCACCACAGAGCCACTCCGTACAGTAGGATTGGCTTGACTACCGCTGTGTATATCCAGTTAACTATTCTTGGGGACATGCCCCATCTTAGCCCGATCGCTTTTTTACAGGAGTAAAGTGCAATGGTCGCTTTTTCGGTTCTCTCTTGGTTGTTTAAGCCCCATTTGAGGCGTTTATCTAGTACTAACCCCAAGTACCTGGCGTGATCGCTAAAGGAGAGATTACAATTGTTTAAAATGGGTGGGTTAAGTTGAGGAATTTTGTACCTATTCGTAAGTAGAACAAGTTCTGTTTTCGAGGGATTTACCCCGAGTCCGCTCGCTATCGTCCATTCCGATAGCATTTTAAGTTTAGCGGTCATAAGATCGCAAAGTGTTTGTGGATATTTTCCATTAAAGATGATGGCAACGTCTATTTCGATTCCCTCTCCTGTTCCTCTTTCAGGTGGATGACCTGCTTGTTGGCTCCCCGGGAAGTGAGCGTCTAGGAGCAGGTCCAAGGACTCTTTACTGGAGTCTGACCATGATCCATCTGCTTTTTGAAGATAGCCCAAAGGCGCGGCTGTCTTAGAGAGTATTTTCCTGAGCCTTGCGGCATCAGTTGTTTTTTCTATGTCAGAGCAGAAGGTCTGCCATGCCATTCGTTTTGCTCTTCTAATGGCCTTTTTGTAAGAGGCTAGTTCAAACTTGGAGTTCAGCCAATTGGTGTCCTCATTTCCCGCCTTTGCTCTGTTAAACAGGCATCTGCAGTTGGTTCTGAGGATAGATAGTTGTTGGGTCCACCAGGGGGTTTCTCTGTGGGGCATGCCACTTTGAAGGCAGTGTTGCATGCCTCTGTGAATTTGTATACTGTTTCGTCCAGCTCATGTGGGTTTGTGATGCTTTCTGACGGTTCCATGGGGAGGATATTTGTCAGAACTTATTTGTACCTGTGCCAGTCTGCTCGTCTGGGGTTGGCGAAGCTGACCGGCAAGGGCGAATCAAGGGACAATACGGTTTCTATGAATCTATGGTCCGAGAAGGAGTGCTCGTCAGAGACTGCCCAGTTTTTGACTGCGCCTACGAGTGAATCTGATACCAAAGTTATATCTATGATCGTTTGGCAAGCTTTAGTTATGAAAGTAGGGGCATTGCCCCTATTGCATAAGAATAGGTTCGAATTTAGAATAAAATCAAAAAGAGACTCACCTCTGTCGTTGTTGTTTGGGCAACCCCACTGGGTGTGATGGGCGTTGGCGTCACAGCCTATTACCAATCCGTACTTGAGCTTTTCGCATTGCTCTGCTAGTCCTCTGACCAGCGCATCTGGGGGGTTTTCCTTCTCAAAGGCCAAATAGGCCGATAGAACCCTTATAGAGCCACTCTGCAGCTCCAGGCTTACTGCGGTGTTGTCTCCGTTGCTGTAATTGCGAAGTAGAAATATACTAAGATGCCTTTTGGCTAATATGCAGGTTCGAATTTTACCTTCTTTGGGGTCAAGCATAAGCTTGTATTCCTTTGTTCCTAGTCCAGCAACCTTGCCTCCTACCACCCAAGGTTCCTGTACGAGGACTAGGTCGGCTCCGCCTTCTGTCAGGCGAAGCAGAAGTGCAGCAGACGCTGCTTTACTGTGGTGAAGGTTTATTTGTAGAAGTCTTAGTGACATCTACATCTTCAACCTCCACCACAGTGACGTCGGCCTCCTCTGTGTCGCTGAGGTCCACGTCCTCGATTGCCGGTCCGAGCGCACGCATCTCTCTGCTCAGCGACGAATCGGTAGAGTAGCCGTCCTCCGGCCCACCAGGTGCCTCCAACTCCTCAGCAAGCACCTGCTCGGCTGGGTTGCCGGCAGAGCTGCTAGCGGCGTTGGAGTCGCCCTTATACACTTTGATGTGTATCGCACTGAACCCGAAGTTCAGCACTCGATCGGAGCTATTGACTCCTTGTTCAGGACCAAAACCGCCTGGTTGACGTCCCCTTCATGCTCCTCCACCTTGACGACCTTCCAGTCCTTCGTGGGGAGGTGCGGGTTGCATTGTTGCAACATGAAGAGGATGTCCTCCGGCGTCTTGATCGCTGCTGGAATCCAGATCCTGGCTCGGGGTCTACTGGGGACATCGCACCAGTCAAGCCCAACGATGTTCGCCCCTTCGTAAACCTCGCCGAGCTTGCTTGTCGCCTCTTTGTACATATCAGCCGACCGCTGACTGTCGCATGCTACCACCTTGACGCTGCCCTGGTACCAGCCCGCGTCCATGCAACAGGGCGAGGTGCCTGGCTTCTCTCGTACCATGCGCAGGCAAATGAGGGAAAGGTGGGACTCCACTGCCTTCCACTTGTTTCTGGGGATCCTGCTCTCCGGATTTCCCCTGTCAATCAGGCCGAGTAGTACACGATTCTTCGTGATTTCGGCGAAAGAGACCGATGGCTGGATCTTTGATCTCTTAGCCGATGGCCCGGGTAGTTCGAGGGATCGCTGCCTTTTCGCCTGAGTCGCCTCTTGAGTGGGCTTTTCCTGCCCGTAGTTTGGGAGCACCTTCCTTGCCCACTCTACCTTCTTTAGCCATTCAGGCGAAGGCGTGGCAACGATGCTCCTGGTGTGTGAGCGCAGAGTCTGGGCGGCAGTCCGCCAATCGAGCTCTAAAGAAACAGAAAATGCACAGCTGCAGTACATTAAAAAAACTATCGCCAACCAGTACAAAACATCCTCTGTGGAGGGCTCACCCAAATCTGAGCTCTCCAATCGAAACAGTCACTCCGATAAGAAACTCATCTGGCGTCTGGGCCCGCAGCGACGAAGATAGAGCCGAAACTTTTGCTTTACATCTAAGAAACGTCTTCCAGCCGAACCCTGCCACTGGTTCATTTTTCCTACCACAAATCGAATCTGAATCTATTTCCCTACCACCATTGTTTCAGCCAAAGCAGATCGCGAAAGTCATTTAAGAACTGAAACCGAAAAAGGCCCCTGGCGGTGACCAAATAACCCCAAAAATGTTAATTGAACTTCCAAACTGTGCCATTGAGGTTATTTGTAAGCTCTTCAATGGGATTATAACTCTCGGCTACTATCCGAAAAAATGGAAAAAAATCTATTATCATTATGATACCGAAGCCCGGAAAAGACCACACAATTCCGTCATCCTACAGACCAATTAGTCTATTATCGTGTCTGTCTAAGCTGTTCGAAAAATGCCTTCTAACTCGCATAACCCCATATCTAGGAGCACACAATGTTATCCCTGCTCATCAATTTGGATTTCGTCAAAACCATGGAACAATCGAACAAGTTAACAGAATAACATCAGAAATACGCACAGCCTTTGAGCATCGGGAATACTGCAGCGCAATATTCCTCGATGTATCTCAAGCCTTCGATCGAGTATGGCCTTATGCACAAAATCAAAACACACTTACCTGATTACACTCACAAGCTTCTTGAGTCGTATCTATACAACAGGACCTTCGCAGTAAGGTACAATACAACAACATCCGACGACTACAATATCAAAGCTGGAGTCCCGCAAGGAAGCGCGCTAGGGCCTACTCTGTTCCTCCTATCACAGCGGATATTCCCACGAACGAGCAGCTAACAACATCTACCTTCGCTGACGACACCGCAATTTTAAGTCGCTCGAGGTGCCCAGGCCGAGCCACAACACAGCTAGCAAACCACCTCCTCGTAGTAGAGAATGAACAAGAATGTAAACACATAACGTTTACTCTCAACAGGCAAACATGCCCTCCACTATTATTGAATAATTCGCAGATTCCCCAAGTCAACGATGTAACGTATCTTGGCGTCCACCTTGACAGACGACTAACTTGGAAAAGACACATCGAACGCAAGAAAGTACATCTAAAACTAAAGGCCAGCAGCTTCCACTGGATTCTTAACGCTCGTTCGCCCCTGCGTCTGGACTACAAGGTTTTGCTCTACAACTCCACTCTCAAGCCCATCTGGACATATGGCTCAGAGCTATGGGAGAACGCCAGCAGAAGCAACATAGACATTCAGTTCAATCGAAAATCCTGCGAACTATCACTGGGGCACCATGGTATATTCGCAACCAAAACATCCACAGGGACCTAAGCATTCTTACCGTAAAAGATGAAATAGACAAACAAAAAGCGCCTACAACGAAAAACTCTCTGTGCACCCCTATCGCCTCGCAAGAGGCTTGACTTGGGTTTCCAGCCGATCCCGTCTACAACGCACCGACCTGCCAAGCCAGCTATAACTTTCGGGCCCCTTTAGCACAACATCAGTCATATGACTGTGAGTTAGATTAATTAGTCTAAGATTTGATACACTTATTGTTAGTATCCAAAGGAAGAAGATTCAAAAAATAAATAGCAAAGCATTAAAAAAAAAGAAAAAAAAATCTAGAGCCATCCCTGAACCAATAGTAAAACTGTCTTAACTTGGCTAGTGATTTGTGCAACCCCCATGCCCTGCGGATATGGCATGATGTGCTCTCCAGACTAAATCGGGTCGCAGCTCGGCGGGAACCCAGAGCTTCCATGCTCGAGTTTCATCCACGGCGTCGTTTAGGCAGAATCCCATCCGTTTATATACATAGCCTTCTGATGTTTGATGGTCTGGACTTTTACCTAAATTTTCGTCCACCGCCTGCACTAGGTTGACATAATCCGATGACTGGAACGCTGTCGAATCGAGATTGATGTGTATGTCCTGTTCTTCCGCACCAGCCTTTTGTAGCTCGTCCATATGAACTCGTGAGAGAGCATCTGGGACTACATTTAGTGACCTTTCCTGTGTTCTATGGTGACGTCAAACGCTTGTAGCTTCAAACTCCATCGCGCAAGCCTGCCTGATAAGTCTTTCTGACCCATCAGCCATTTTAGACTAGCGTGGTCAGTGATCACTTTGAAGGGCATACCATCTACGTAGGCACGGAATTTGGTAATGCTGAGGATAGCGGCATAGGATTCCAACTCGGTTATGCTGTAGTTCCGCTGTGCTTGGATCAATTTGGCTGACGTATAGGCAATTGGATGTTCTCCGCCCCCGTCATCGGATTGGAACAAAACTCCCCCCACTCCAGTGGTCGAGGCAACACATTGGATGGTAAATGGTTTTTTAAAATGTGGGGTGACGAGTACAGGTGCTGTTGCCATGCTGGTTTTTAAAAGTTCAAACACCTTGATTGCCTCTTCTGACAATTCAAATTTCATTATGCGGTCTTTCTTCAAACAGTCGTGAAGCGGTGCCGCTGTCTGGGCGTAGTCTTGGATGAACCTTCTATACCAACCTGTCATTCCCAGGAACCTCCGCAACAGTTTGGCAGAGCTAGGTTGGGGAAATTCCTGGATCGATTGTATTTTCGCATCATCCGTTCGGATGCATCCTCCCCCAACTACATATCCTAAATATCTTGCCTGGCTGTAGCAAAACTTGCTCTTGTCTACATTTATTGTTAGCTCTGCCCGCTGTAAGCAGGCACTGACCTGGCTCAACATATCAATGTGGGCTTTAAATGTAGGTGAACAGACCAGTAAGTCATCCAGATACACAAATACATTTTCGCGTAGCGCCGCTGGTATAACTTTATCCATTAGTCGGCACATACGCTGCGCGGCATTGCACAAGCCGAACGGCATGACTGTAAACTGATATAAACGGCAGGCCGGGCACTGTAAACGCGGTTTTCTCTCTGCTTTTGGTTTCGAGAGGTATTTGCCAAAAGGCGTCTTTTAAGTCAATTGCGGAAATGTAATACGTTTCCTGTAGTCGACTCAACAGACCCTCGATATGTGGTAGTGGATACGATTTTTCGGCCCTTTTTGCACCAGTGTTACCGGTGAACTCCAGCTACTATTGCTCTCTTCGATCACGCCTAGACCTAGCATGCGATCTAGTTCGGCGTACACCAGCTTTTGTTTAGCTGGGGATATCGGGTAATGTCGCTGCTTGATTGGTAGGTCCTCGTTGGTCACTTTAATTATATGTTGCTCTAAGCTGGTCTTTCCTAATCCTTTTTCTAGACAAGAAGGGTATGTGTCAATCACTTGCTGCAGCTTACAATGTTGTTCTGGGGTATAGGCGGTCTCAGGCTTGAGCGTATTGTTCATGTCTAGGTCTCCGGTCATAAGGTCGAAATCCGGTGTTGTTTCAAATGCTGCAACCTCGCGTTCACCTTTACCGAGGAATGTGAGGCCGAACGTATCCCAGAAATTAATTCCGAAATAAAATCGTTGTGTCAGACCTGGCACTATCAAAAACTCTAGGTCCTTGGATTCTACTTCCAATTCCACAGGTAACGTTATGGCTCCGGTTACTTGGGTTTCACCACCGCTTGCTGTGCGTACACATTCTTCACTTAGCTTCCTTATCGGCCTCGTCCGGTTTTTTAAGAAAGCGTGCGCTCCTCTGCCAATACAGTTCGCACTGGCGCCTGTGTTCAGTAATGCGAGTATCTCTTCTCCATCGACCTTCGCTTTGGCAAAGAAACGGTTGTCATTTTGCACGCTCACCACCGTGTCCACCCCCTTTTGCTTGAGTCGGCGATAGTCTGCTCCGGTATCATATAATTTTAGTATTTTCCGTGTTGTTCGTGTCTCGCTGTCTCCATCTTCCGAGCCAGTAAAGATACGTTCACGAGCAAGTTCGTACTCCCTCTCTCGTTGTTCTAGGCTCTTATGGGGGAGATTTGGTTGGGCTTCGATGTTTTTACCGGAAAGGGTGGGTCCTGGTCCGCCCGGCTATCCCGGTCTTGCCTGACGGAATCCGCGCAAAAGCCGCTGGGTTAGCATCCGTCCCGACTTTCGTCCTTCGAAGGATGCTTCCTGTAGAAATCTGCTCCTTTTCCATACTTATAACACACCAGCGCGTGTAATGGGCCTCGGCATCCTTGTCCATCCTCATAACGCCCTCTTGTGTCTTTCCGCTGCCGGTTAAATTCTTCTACCGTGACCGCGTCCAGTAAGTCCTCCAGTGTCTGGAATTCCTCTATTTCGTTGACCGCCGCTCGGCTGCGCATGTTTCTTCCTGTGTTCCTTAGCCAGCGATCAAATCGGAGACCCTCTCTTTTGAGCTCCGCTAAAGAGGTTATTGGGGATGTTAACAGCAGTTCCCCCATCTGGGAGTTCATATTGTCCTTCAAGAGCTCAACGAATTCATCTTCAGCGATTTTGCTCTTGCGCTTGAAATGCAAGCTATGCATGCGAGACATAATCGCTAAAGGTTTCGTGTGGCCCTTGCTTGCGTTCCATTAATTCCTTGACTTTCATAAGGTCACTTCCGGTAGTGGAAAATGTCCGTCTCATTTCCTGGGTCAATGAATGGTAGTCAAAATCGTTATCTTCTGCCTTGTCCTCCATTAACTGCCAATACCATTTTGTGGCTGCACCTGCCAACAGAAGATGGAATTCACGAACGACTTGTTGACGGCTGAGGTCATACAATTCTTGCAATCGGTCCACACGGAACAGGAAACTCTCAACTGTCATGCCGCGTCCGCTTCCATCTAACTTTAGGTTCCACCTGTCTAGTCTGACATCTTTTGGTCTTGGTCCCTGAAGTGATGAGTTCCGATCGATCTGGATGCAGTTGGTGGCTCGACTCCCTCTCGTTTGTTCTGGATTGCCTGTGTGACGGAGTATCATCTGGCTATTGAGCATGTCCTGGCCAATAGTAAAACTGTCTTAACTTGGCTAGTGATTTGTGCAACCCCCATGCCCTGCGGTTATGGCATGATGTGCTCTCCAGACTAAATCGGGTCGCAGCTCGGCGGGAACCCAGAGCTTCCATGCTCGAGTTTCATCCACGGCGTCGTTTAGGCAGAATCCCATCCGTTTATATACATAGCCTTCTGATGTTTGATGGTCTGGACTTTTACCTAAATTTTCGTCCACCGCCTGCACTAGGTTGACATAATCCGATGACTGGAACGCTGTCGAATCGAGATTGATGTGTATGTCCTGTTCTTCCGCACCAGCCTTTTGTAGCTCGTCCATATGAACTCGTGAGAGAGCATCTGGGACTACATTTAGTGACCCTTTCCTGTGTTCTATGGTGACGTCAAACGCTTGTAGCTTCAAACTCCATCGCGCAAGCCTGCCTGATAAGTCTTTCTGACCCATCAGCCATTTTAGACTAGCGTGGTCAGTGATCACTTTGAAGGGCATACCATCTACGTAGGCACGGAATTTGGTAATGCTGAGGATAGCGGCATAGGATTCCAACTCGGTTATGCTGTAGTTCCGCTGTGCTTGGATCAATTTGGCTGACGTATAGGCAATTGGATGTTCTCCGCCCCCGTCATCGGATTGGAACAAAACTCCCCCCACTCCAGTGGTCGAGACAACACATTGGATGGTCAATGGTTTTTTAAAATGTGGGGTGACGAGTACAGGTGCTGTTGCCATGCTGGTTTTTAAAAGTTCAAACACCTTGATTGCCTCTTCTGACAATTCAAATTTCATTATGCGGTCTTTCTTCAAACAGTCGTGAAGCGGTGCCGCTGTCTGGGCGTAGTCTTGGATGAACCTTCTATACCAACCTGTCATTCCCAGGAACCTCCGCAACAGTTTGGCAGAGCTAGGTTGGGGAAATTCCTGGATCGATTGTATTTTCGCATCATCCGTTCGGATGCATCCTCCCCCAACTACATATCCTAAATATCTTGCCTGGCTGTAGCAAAACTTGCTCTTGTCTACATTTATTGTTAGCTCTGCCCGCTGTAAGCAGGCACTGACCTGGCTCAACATATCAATGTGGGCTTTAAATGTAGGTGAACAGACCAGTAAGTCATCCAGATACACAAATACATTTTCGCGTAGCGCCGCTGGTATAACTTTATCCATTAGTCGGCACATACGCTGCGCGGCATTGCACAAGCCGAACGGCATGACTGTAAACTGATATAAACGGCAGGCCGGGCACTGTAAACGCGGTTTTCTCTCTGCTTTTGGTTTCGAGAGGTATTTGCCAAAAGGCGTCTTTTAAGTCAATTGCGGAAATGTAATACGTTTCCTGTAGTCGACTCAACAGACCCTCGATATGTGGTAGTGGATACGATTTTTCGGCCCTTTTTGCACCAGTGTTACCGGTGAACTCCAGCTACTATTGCTCTCTTCGATCACGCCTAGACCTAGCATGCGATCTAGTTCGGCGTACACCAGCTTTTGTTTAGCTGGGGATATCGGGTAATGTCGCTGCTTGATTGGTAGGTCCTCGTTGGTCACTTTAATTATATGTTGCTCTAAGCTGGTCTTTCCTAATCCTTTTTCTAGACAAGAAGGGTATGTGTCAATCACTTGCTGCAGCTTACAATGTTGTTCTGGGGTATAGGCGGTCTCAGGCTTGAGCGTATTGTTCATGTCTAGGTCTCCGGTCATAAGGTCGAAATCCGGTGTTGTTTCAAATGCTGCAACCTCGCGTTCACCTTTACCGAGGAATGTGAGGCCGAACGTATCCCAGAAATTAATTCCGAAATAAAATCGTTGTGTCAGACCTGGCACTATCAAAAACTCTAGGTCCTTGGATTCTACTTCCAATTCCACAGGTAACGTTATGGCTCCGGTTACTTGGGTTTCACCACCGCTTGCTGTGCGTACACATTCTTCACTTAGCTTCCTTATCGGCCTCGTCCGGTTTTTTAAGAAAGCGTGCGCTCCTCTGCCAATACAGTTCGCACTGGCGCCTGTGTTCAGTAATGCGAGTATCTCTTCTCCATCGACCTTCGCTTTGGCAAAGAAACGGTTGTCATTTTGCACGCTCACCACCGTGTCCACCCCCTTTTGCTTGAGTCGGCGATAGTCTGCTCCGGTATCATATAATTTTAGTATTTTCCGTGTTGTTCGTGTCTCGCTGTCTCCATCTTCCGAGCCAGTAAAGATACGTTCACGAGCAAGTTCGTACTCCCTCTCTCGTTGTTCTAGGCTCTTATGGGGGAGATTTAATTGGGCTTCGATGTTTTTACCGGAAAGGGTGGGTCCTGGTCCGCCCGGCTATCCCGGTCTTGCCTGACGGAATCCGCGCAAAAGCCGCTGGGTTAGCATCCGTCCCGACTTTCGTCCTTCGAAGGATGCTTCCTGTAGAAATCTGCTCCTTTTCCATACTTATAACACACCAGCGCGTGTAATGGGCCTCGGCATCATTGTCCATCCTCATAACGCCCTCTTGTGTCTTTCCGCTGCCGGTTAAATTCTTCTACCGTGACCGCGTCCAGTAAGTCCTCCAGTGTCTGGAATTCCTCTATTTCGTTGACCGCCGCTCGGCTGCGCATGTTTCTTCCTGTGTTCCTTAGCCAGCGATCAATTCGGAGACCCTCTCTTTTGAGCTCCGCTAAAGAGGTTATTGGGGATGTTAACAGCAGTTCCCCCATCTGGGAGTTCATATTGTCCTTCAAGAGCTCAACGAATTCATCTTCAGCGATTTTGCTCTTGCGCTTGAAATGCAAGCTATGCATGCGAGACATAATCGCTAAAGGTTTCGTGTGGCCCTTGCTTGCGTTCCATTAATTCCTTGACTTTCATAAGGTCACTTCCGGTAGTGGAAAATGTCCGTCTCATTTCCTGGGTCAATGAATGGTAGTCAAAATCGTTATCTTCTGCCTTGTCCTCCATTAACTGCCAATACCATTTTGTGGCTGCACCTGCCAACAGAAGATGGAATTCACGAACGACTTGTTGACGGCTGAGGTCATACAATTCTTGCAATCGGTCCACACGGAACAGGAAACTCTCAACTGTCATGCCGCGTCCGCTTCCATCTAACTTTAGGTTCCACCTGTCTAGTCTGACATCTTTTGGTCTTGGTCCCTGAAGTGATGAGTTCCGATCGATCTGGATGCAGTTGGTGGCTCGACTCCCTCTCGTTTGTTCTGGATTGCCTGTGTGACGGAGTATCATCTGGCTATTGAGCATGTCCTGGCCAATAGTAAAACTGTCTTAACTTGGCTAGTGATTTGTGCAACCCCCATGCCCTGCGGTTATGGCATGATGTGCTCTCCAGACTAAATCGGGTCGCAGCTCGGCGGGAACCCAGAGCTTCCATGCTCGAGTTTCATCCACGGCGTCGTTTAGGCAGAATCCCATCCGTTTATATACATAGCCTTCTGATGTTTGATGGTCTGGACTTTTACCTAAATTTTCGTCCACCGCCTGCACTAGGTTGACATAATCCGATGACTGGAACGCTGTCGAATCGAGATTGATGTGTATGTCCTGTTCTTCCGCACCAGCCTTTTGTAGCTCGTCCATATGAACTCGTGAGAGAGCATCTGGGACTACATTTAGTGACCCTTTCCTGTGTTCTATGGTGACGTCAAACGCTTGTAGCTTCAAACTCCATCGCGCAAGCCTGCCTGATAAGTCTTTCTGACCCATCAGCCATTTTAGACTAGCGTGGTCAGTGATCACTTTGAAGGGCATACCATCTACGTAGGCACGGAATTTGGTAATGCTGAGGATAGCGGCATAGGATTCCAACTCGGTTATGCTGTAGTTCCGCTGTGCTTGGATCAATTTGGCTGACGTATAGGCAATTGGATGTTCTCCGCCCCCGTCATCGGATTGGAACAAAACTCCCCCCACTCCAGTGGTCGAGACAACACATTGGATGGTCAATGGTTTTTTAAAATGTGGGGTGACGAGTACAGGTGCTGTTGCCATGCTGGTTTTTAAAAGTTCAAACACCTTGATTGCCTCTTCTGACAATTCAAATTTCATTATGCGGTCTTTCTTCAAACAGTCGTGAAGCGGTGCCGCTGTCTGGGCGTAGTCTTGGATGAACCTTCTATACCAACCTGTCATTCCCAGGAACCTCCGCAACAGTTTGGCAGAGCTAGGTTGGGGAAATTCCTGGATCGATTGTATTTTCGCATCATCCGTTCGGATGCATCCTCCCCCAACTACATATCCTAAATATCTTGCCTGGCTGTAGCAAAACTTGCTCTTGTCTACATTTATTGTTAGCTCTGCCCGCTGTAAGCAGGCACTGACCTGGCTCAACATATCAATGTGGGCTTTAAATGTAGGTGAACAGACCAGTAAGTCATCCAGATACACAAATACATTTTCGCGTAGCGCCGCTGGTATAACTTTATCCATTAGTCGGCACATACGCTGCGCGGCATTGCACAAGCCGAACGGCATGACTGTAAACTGATATAAACGGCAGGCCGGGCACTGTAAACGCGGTTTTCTCTCTGCTTTTGGTTTCGAGAGGTATTTGCCAAAAGGCGTCTTTTAAGTCAATTGCGGAAATGTAATACGTTTCCTGTAGTCGACTCAACAGACCCTCGATATGTGGTAGTGGATACGATTTTTCGGCCCTTTTTGCACCAGTGTTACCGGTGAACTCCAGCTACTATTGCTCTCTTCGATCACGCCTAGACCTAGCATGCGATCTAGTTCGGCGTACACCAGCTTTTGTTTAGCTGGGGATATCGGGTAATGTCGCTGCTTGATTGGTAGGTCCTCGTTGGTCACTTTAATTATATGTTGCTCTAAGCTGGTCTTTCCTAATCCTTTTTCTAGACAAGAAGGGTATGTGTCAATCACTTGCTGCAGCTTACAATGTTGTTCTGGGGTATAGGCGGTCTCAGGCTTGAGCGTATTGTTCATGTCTAGGTCTCCGGTCATAAGGTCGAAATCCGGTGTTGTTTCAAATGCTGCAACCTCGCGTTCACCTTTACCGAGGAATGTGAGGCCGAACGTATCCCAGAAATTAATTCCGAAATAAAATCGTTGTGTCAGACCTGGCACTATCAAAAACTCTAGGTCCTTGGATTCTACTTCCAATTCCACAGGTAACGTTATGGCTCCGGTTACTTGGGTTTCACCACCGCTTGCTGTGCGTACACATTCTTCACTTAGCTTCCTTATCGGCCTCGTCCGGTTTTTTAAGAAAGCGTGCGCTCCTCTGCCAATACAGTTCGCACTGGCGCCTGTGTTCAGTAATGCGAGTATCTCTTCTCCATCGACCTTCGCTTTGGCAAAGAAACGGTTGTCATTTTGCACGCTCACCACCGTGTCCACCCCCTTTTGCTTGAGTCGGCGATAGTCTGCTCCGGTATCATATAATTTTAGTATTTTCCGTGTTGTTCGTGTCTCGCTGTCTCCATCTTCCGAGCCAGTAAAGATACGTTCACGAGCAAGTTCGTACTCCCTCTCTCGTTGTTCTAGGCTCTTATGGGGGAGATTTGGTTGGGCTTCGATGTTTTTACCGGAAAGGGTTGGTCCTGGTCCGCCCGGCTATCCCGGTCTTGCCTGACGGAATCCGCGCAAAAGCCGCTGGGTTAGCATCCGTCCCGACTTTCGTCCTTCGAAGGATGCTTCCTGTAGAAATCTGCTCCTTTTCCATACTTATAACACACCAGCGCGTGTAATGGGCCTCGGCATCATTGTCCATCCTCATAACGCCCTCTTGTGTCTTTCCGCTGCCGGTTAAATTCTTCTACCGTGACCGCGTCCAGTAAGTCCTCCAGTGTCTGGAATTCCTCTATTTCGTTGACCGCCGCTCGGCTGCGCATGTTTCTTCCTGTGTTCCTTAGCCAGCGATCAATTCGGAGACCCTCTCTTTTGAGCTCCGCTAAAGAGGTTATTGGGGATGTTAACAGCAGTTCCCCCATCTGGGAGTTCATATTGTCCTTCAAGAGCTCAACGAATTCATCTTCAGCGATTTTGCTCTTGCGCTTGAAATGCAAGCTATGCATGCGAGACATAATCGCTAAAGGTTTCGTGTGGCCCTTGCTTGCGTTCCATTAATTCCTTGACTTTCATAAGGTCACTTCCGGTAGTGGAAAATGTCCGTCTCATTTCCTGGGTCAATGAATGGTAGTCAAAATCGTTATCTTCTGCCTTGTCCTCCATTAACTGCCAATACCATTTTGTGGCTGCACCTGCCAACAGAAGATGGAATTCACGAAAGACTTGTTGACGGCTGAGGTCATACAATTCTTGCAATCGGTCCACACGGAACAGGAAACTCTCAACTGTCATGCCGCGTCCGCTTCCATCTAACTTTAGGTTCCACCTGTCTAGTCTGACATCTTTTGGTCTTGGTCCCTGAAGTGATGAGTTCCGATCGATCTGGATGCAGTTGGTGGCTCGACTCCCTCTCGTTTGTTCTGGATTGCCTGTGTGACGGAGTATCATCTGGCTATTGAGCATGTCCTGGCCAATAGTAAAACTGTCTTAACTTGGCTAGTGATTTGTGCAACCCCCATGCCCTGCGGTTATGGCATGATGTGCTCTCCAGACTAAATCGGGTCGCAGCTCGGCGGGAACCCAGAGCTTCCATGCTCGAGTTTCATCCACGGCGTCGTTTAGGCAGAATCCCATCCGTTTATATACATAGCCTTCTGATGTTTGATGGTCTGGACTTTTACCTAAATTTTCGTCCACCGCCTGCACTAGGTTGACATAATCCGATGACTGGAACGCTGTCGAATCGAGATTGATGTGTATGTCCTGTTCTTCCGCACCAGCCTTTTGTAGCTCGTCCATATGAACTCGTGAGAGAGCATCTGGGACTACATTTAGTGACCTTTCCTGTGTTCTATGGTGACGTCAAACGCTTGTAGCTTCAAACTCCATCGCGCAAGCCTGCCTGATAAGTCTTTCTGACCCATCAGCCATTTTAGACTAGCGTGATCAGTGATCACTTTGAAGGGCATACCATCTACGTAGGCACGGAATTTGGTAATGCTGAGGATAGCGGCATAGGATTCCAACTCGGTTATGCTGTAGTTCCGCTGTGCTTGGATCAATTTGGCTGACGTATAGGCAATTGGATGTTCTCCGCCCCCGTCATCGGATTGGAACAAAACTCCCCCCACTCCAGTGGTCGAGGCAACACATTGGATGGTAAATGGTTGTTTAAAATGTGGGGTGACGAGTACAGGTGCTGTTGCCATGCTGGATTTTAAAAGTTCAAACACCTTGATTGCCTCTTCTGACAATTCAAATTTCATTATGCGGTCTTTCTTCAAACAGTCGTGAAGCGGTGCCGCTGTCTGGGCGTAGTTTTGGATGAACCTTCTATACCAACCTGTCATTCCCAGGAACATCCGCAACAGTTTGGCAGAGCTAGGTTGGGGAAATTCCTGGATCGATTGTATTTTCGCATCATCCGTTCGGATGCATCCTCCCCCAACTACATATCCTAAATATCTTGCCTGGCTATAGCAAAACTTGCTCTTGTCTACATTTATTGTTAGCTCTGCCCGCTGTAAGCAGGCACTGACCTGGCTCAACATATCAATGTGGGCTTTAAATGTAGGTGAACAGACCAGTAAGTCATCCAGATACACAAATACATTTTCGCGTAGCGCCGCTGGTATAACTTTATCCATTAGTCGGCACATTCGCTGCGCGGCATTGCACAAGCCGAACGGCATGACTGTAAACTGATATAAACGGCAGGCCGGGCACTGTAAACGCGGTTTTCTCTCTGCTTTTGGTTTCGAGAGGTATTTGCCAAAAGGCGTCTTTTAAGTCAATTGCGGAAATGTAATACGTTTCCTGTAGTCGACTCAACAGACCCTCGATATGTGGTAGTGGATACGATTTTTCGGCCCTTTTTGCACCAGTGTTACCGGTGAACTCCAGCTACTATTGCTCTCTTCGATCACGCCTAGACCTAGCATGCGATCTAGTTCGGCGTACACCAGCTTTTGTTTAGCTGGGGATATCGGGTAATGTCGCTGCTTGATTGGTAGGTCCTCGTTGGTCACTTTAATTATATGTTGCTCTAAGCTGGTCTTTCCTAATCCTTTTTCTAGACAAGAAGGGTATGTGTCAATCACTTGCTGCAGCTTACAATGTTGTTCTGGGGTATAGGCGGTCTCAGGCTTGAGCGTATTGATCATGTCTAGGTCTCTGGTCATAAGGTCGAAATCCGGTGTTGTTTCAAATGCTGCAACCTCGCGTTCACCTTTACCGAGGAATGTGAGGCCGAACGTATCCCAGAAATTAATTCCGAAATAAAATCGTTGTGTCAGACCTGGCACTATCAAAAACTCTAGGTCCTTGGATTCTACTTCCAATTCCACAGGTAACGTTATGGCTCCGGTTACTTGGGTTTCACCACCGCTTGCTGTGCGTACACATTCTTCACTTAGCTTCCTTATCGGCCTCGTCCGGTTTTTTAAGAAAGCGTGCGCTCCTCTGCCAATACAGTTCGCACTGGCGCCTGTGTTCAGTAATGCGAGTATCTCTTCTCCATCGACCTTCGCTTTGGCAAAGAAACGGTTGTCATTTTGCACGCTCACCACCGTGTCCACCCCCTTTTGCTTGAGTCGGCGATAGTCTGCTCCGGTATCATATAATTTTAGTATTTTCCGTGTTGTTCGTGTCTCGCTGTCTCCATCTTCCGAGCCAGTAAAGATACGTTCACGAGCAAGTTCGTACTCCCTCTCTCGTTGTTCTAGGCTCTTATGGGGGAGATTTAATTGGGCTTCGATGTTTTTACCGGAAAGGGTGGGTCCTGGTCCGCCCGGCTATCCCGGTCTTGCCTGACGGAATCCGCGCAAAAGCCGCTGGGTTAGCATCCGTCCCGACTTTCGTCCTTCGAAGGATGCTTCCTGTAGAAATCTGCTCCTTTTCCATACTTATAACACACCAGCGCGTGTAATGGGCCTCGGCATCCTTGTCCATCCTCATAACGCCCTCTTGTGTCTTTCCGCTGCCGGTTAAATTCTTCTACCGTGACCGCGTCCAGTAAGTCCTCCAGTGTCTGGAATTCCTCTATTTCGTTGACCGCCGCTCGGCTGCGCATGTTTCTTCCTGTGTTCCTTAGCCAGCGATCAATTCGGAGACCCTCTCTTTTGAGCTCCGCTAAAGAGGTTATTGGGGATGTTAACAGCAGTTCCCCCATCTGGGAGTTCATATTGTCCTTCAAGAGCTCAACGAATTCATCTTCAGCGATTTTGCTCTTGCGCTTGAAATGCAAGCTATGCATGCGAGACATAATCGCTAAAGGTTTCGTGTGGCCCTTGCTTGCGTTCCATTAATTCCTTGACTTTCATAAGGGCACTTCCGGTAGTGGAAAATGTCCGTCTCATTTCCTGGGTCAATGAATGGTAGTCAAAATCGTTATCTTCTGCCTTGTCCTCCATTAACTGCCAATACCATTTTGTGGCTGCACCTGCCAACAGAAGATGGAATTCACGAAAGACTTGTTGACGGCTGAGGTCATACAATTCTTGCAATCGGTCCACACGGAACAGGAAACTCTCAACTGTCATGCCGCGTCCGCTTCCATCTAACTTTAGGTTCCACCTGTCTAGTCTGACATCTTTTGGTCTTGGTCCCTGAAGTGATGAGTTCCGATCGATCTGGATGCAGTTGGTGGCTCGACTCCCTCTCGTTTGTTCTGGATTGCCTGTGTGACGGAGTATCATCTGGCTATTGAGCATGTCCTGGCCAATAGTAAAACTGTCTTAACTTGGCTAGTGATTTGTGCAACCCCCATGCCCTGCGGTTATGGCATGATGTGCTCTCCAGACTAAATCGGGTCGCAGCTCGGCGGGAACCCAGAGCTTCCATGCTCGAGTTTCATCCACGGCGTCGTTTAGGCAGAATCCCATCCGTTTATATACATAGCCTTCTGATGTTTGATGGTCTGGACTTTTACCTAAATTTTCGTCCACCGCCTGCACTAGGTTGACATAATCCGATGACTGGAACGCTGTCGAATCGAGATTGATGTGTATGTCCTGTTCTTCCGCACCAGCCTTTTGTAGCTCGTCCATATGAACTCGTGAGAGAGCATCTGGGACTACATTTAGTGACCCTTTCCTGTGTTCTATGGTGACGTCAAACGCTTGTAGCTTCAAACTCCATCGCGCAAGCCTGCCTGATAAGTCTTTCTGACCCATCAGCCATTTTAGACTAGCGTGATCAGTGATCACTTTGAAGGGCATACCATCTACGTAGGCACGGAATTTGGTAATGCTGAGGATAGCGGCATAGGATTCCAACTCGGTTATGCTGTAGTTCCGCTGTGCTTGGATCAATTTTGCTGACGTATAGGCAATTGGATGTTCTCCGCCCCCGTCATCGGATTGGAACAAAACTCCCCCCACTCCAGTGGTCGAGGCAACACATTGGATGGTAAATGGTTTTTTAAAATGTGGGGTGACGAGTACAGGTGCTGTTGCCATGCTGGTTTTTAAAAGTTCAAACACCTTGATTGCCTCTTCTGACAATTCAAATTTCATTATGCGGTCTTTCTTCAAACAGTCGTGAAGCGGTGCCGCTGTCTGGGCGTAGTTTTGGATGAACCTTCTATACCAACCTGTCATTCCCAGGAACATCCGCAACAGTTTGGCAGAGCTAGGTTGGGGAAATTCCTGGATCGATTGTATTTTCGCATCATCCGTTCGGATGCATCCTCCCCCAACTACATATCCTAAATATCTTGCCTGGCTATAGCAAAACTTGCTCTTGTCTACATTTATTGTTAGCTCTGCCCGCTGTAAGCAGGCACTGACCTGGCTCAACATATCAATGTGGGCTTTAAATGTAGGTGAACAGACCAGTAAGTCATCCAGATACACAAATACATTTTCGCGTAGCGCCGCTGGTATAACTTTATCCATTAGTCGGCACATTCGCTGCGCGGCATTGCACAAGCCGAACGGCATGACTGTAAACTGATATAAACGGCAGGCCGGGCACTGTAAACGCGGTTTTCTCTCTGCTTTTGGTTTCGAGAGGTATTTGCCAAAAGGCGTCTTTTAAGTCAATTGCGGAAATGTAATACGTTTCCTGTAGTCGACTCAACAGACCCTCGATATGTGGTAGTGGATACGATTTTTCGGCCCTTTTTGCACCAGTGTTACCGGTGAACTCCAGCTACTATTGCTCTCTTCGATCACGCCTAGACCTAGCATGCGATCTAGTTCGGCGTACACCAGCTTTTGTTTAGCTAGGGATATCGGGTAATGTCGCTGCTTGATTGGTAGGTCCTCGTTGGTCACTTTAATTATATGTTGCTCTAAGCTGGTCTTTCCTAATCCTTTTTCTAGACAAGAAGGGTATGTGTCAATCACTTGCTGCAGCTTACAATGTTGTTCTGGGGTATAGGCGGTCTCAGGCTTGAGCGTATTGTTCATGTCTAGGTCTCCGGTCATAAGGTCGAAATCCGGTGTTGTTTCAAATGCTGCAACCTCGCGTTCACCTTTACCGAGGAATGTGAGGCCGAACGTATCCCAGAAATTAATTCCGAAATAAAATCGTTGTGTCAGACCTGGCACTATCAAAAACTCTAGGTCCTTGGATTCTACTTCCAATTCCACAGGTAACGTTATGGCTCCGGTTACTTGGGTTTCACCACCGCTTGCTGTGCGTACACATTCTTCAATTAGCTTCCTTATCGGCCTCGTCCGGTTTTTTAAGAAAGCGTGCGCTCCTCTGCCAATACAGTTCGCACTGGCGCCTGTGTTCAGTAATGCGAGTATCTCTTCTCCATCGACCTTCGCTTTGGCAAAGAAACGGTTGTCATTTTGCACGCTCACCACCGTGTCCACCCCCTTTTGCTTGAGTCGGCGATAGTCTGCTCCGGTATCATATAATTTTAGTATTTTCCGTGTTGTTCGTGTCTCGCTGTCTCCATCTTCCGAGCCAGTAAAGATACGTTCACGAGCAAGTTCGTACTCCCTCTCTCGTTGTTCTAGGCTCTTATGGGGGAGATTTAATTGGGCTTCGATGTTTTTACCGGAAAGGGTGGGTCCTGGTCCGCCCGGCTATCCCGGTCTTGCCTGACGGAATCCGCGCAAAAGCCGCTGGGTTAGCATCCGTCCCGACTTTCGTCCTTCGAAGGATGCTTCCTGTAGAAATCTGCTCCTTTTCCATACTTATAACACACCACCGCGTGTAATGGGCCTCGGCATCCTTGTCCATCCTCATAACGCCCTCTTGTGTCTTTCCGCTGCCGGTTAAATTCTTCTACCGTGACCGCGTCCAGTAAGTCCTCCAGTGTCTGGAATTCCTCTATTTCGTTGACCGCCGCTCGGCTGCGCATGTTTCTTCCTGTGTTCCTTAGCCAGCGATCAATTCGGAGACCCTCTCTTTTGAGCTCCGCTAAAGAGGTTATTGGGGATGTTAACAGCAGTTCCCCCATCTGGGAGTTCATATTGTCCTTCAAGAGCTCAACGAATTCATCTTCAGCGATTTTGCTCTTGCGCTTGAAATGCAAGCTATGCATGCGAGACATAATCGCTAAAGGTTTCGTGTGGCCCTTGCTTGCGTTCCATTAATTCCTTGACTTTCATAAGGTCACTTCCGGTAGTGGAAAATGCCCGTCTCATTTCCTGGGTCAATGAATGGTAGTCAAAATCGTTATCTTCTGCCTTGTCCTCCATTAACTGCCAATACCATTTTGTGGCTGCACCTGCCAACAGAAGATGGAATTCACGAAAGACTTGTTGACGGCTGAGGTCATACAATTCTTGCAATCGGTCCACACGGAACAGGAAACTCTCAACTGTCATGCCGCGTCCGCTTCCATCTAACTTTAGGTTCCACCTGTCTAGTCTGACATCTTTTGGTCTTGGTCCCTGAAGTGATGAGTTCCGATCGATCTGGATGCAGTTGGTGGCTCGACTCCCTCTCGTTTGTTCTGGATTGCCTGTGTGACGGAGTATCATCTGGCTATTGAGCATGTCCTGGCCAATAGTAAAACTGTCTTAACTTGGCTAGTGATTTGTGCAACCCCCATGCCCTGCGGTTATGGCATGATGTGCTCTCCAGACTAAATCGGGTCGCAGCTCGGCGGGAACCCAGAGCTTCCATGCTCGAGTTTCATCCACGGCGTCGTTTAGGCAGAATCCCATCCGTTTATATACATAGCCTTCTGATGTTTGATGGTCTGGACTTTTACCTAAATTTTCGTCCACCGCCTGCACTAGGTTGACATAATCCGATGACTGGAACGCTGTCGAATCGAGATTGATGTGTATGTCCTGTTCTTCCGCACCAGCCTTTTGTAGCTCGTCCATATGAACTCGTGAGAGAGCATCTGGGACTACATTTAGTGACCCTTTCCTGTGTTCTATGGTGACGTCAAACGCTTGTAGCTTCAAACTCCATCGCGCAAGCCTGCCTGATAAGTCTTTCTGACCCATCAGCCATTTTAGACTAGCGTGGTCAGTGATCACTTTGAAGGGCATACCATCTACGTAGGCACGGAATTTGGTAATGCTGAGGATAGCGGCATAGGATTCCAACTCGGTTATGCTGTAGTTCCGCTGTGCTTGGATCAATTTGGCTGACGTATAGGCAATTGGATGTTCTCCGCCCCCGTCATCGGATTGGAACAAAACTCCCCCCACTCCAGTGGTCGAGGCAACACATTGGATGGTAAATGGTTTTTTAAAATGTGGGGTGACGAGTACAGGTGCTGTTGCCATGCTGGTTTTTAAAAGTTCAAACACCTTGATTGCCTCTTCTGACAATTCAAATTTCATTATGCGGTCTTTCTTCAAACAGTCGTGAAGCGGTGCCGCTGTCTGGGCGTAGTCTTGGATGAACCTTCTATACCAACCTGTCATTCCCAGGAACCTCCGCAACAGTTTGGCAGAGCTAGGTTGGGGAAATTCCTGGATCGATTGTATTTTCGCATCATCCGTTCGGATGCATCCTCCCCCAACTACATATCCTAAATATCTTGCCTGGCTGTAGCAAAACTTGCTCTTGTCTACATTTATTGTTAGCTCTGCCCGCTGTAAGCAGGCACTGACCTGGCTCAACATATCAATGTGGGCTTTAAATGTAGGTGAACAGACCAGTAAGTCATCCAGATACACAAATACATTTTTGCGTAGCGCCGCTGGTATAACTTTATCCATTAGTCGGCACATACGCTGCGCGGCATTGCACAAGCCGAACGGCATGACTGTAAACTGATATAAACGGCAGGCCGGGCACTGTAAACGCGGTTTTCTCTCTGCTTTTGGTTTCGAGAGGTATTTGCCAAAAGGCGTCTTTTAAGTCAATTGCGGAAATGTAATACGTTTCCTGTAGTCGACTCAACAGACCCTCGATATGTGGTAGTGGATACGATTTTTCGGCCCTTTTTGCACCAGTGTTACCGGTGAACTCCAGCTACTATTGCTCTCTTCGATCACGCCTAGACCTAGCATGCGATCTAGTTCGGCGTACACCAGCTTTTGTTTAGCTGGGGATATCGGGTAATGTCGCTGCTTGATTGGTAGGTCCTCGTTGGTCACTTTAATTATATGTCGCTCTAAGCTGGTCTTTCCTAATCCTTTTTCTAGACAAGAAGGGTATGTGTCAATCACTTGCTGCAGCTTACAATGTTGTTCTGGGGTATAGGCGGTCTCAGGCTTGAGCGTATTGTTCATGTCTAGGTCTCCGGTCATAAGGTCGAAATCCGGTGTTGTTTCAAATGCTGCAACCTCGCGTTCACCTTTACCGAGGAATGTGAGGCCGAACGTATCCCAGAAATTAATTCCGAAATAAAATCGTTGTGTCAGACCTGGCACTATCAAAAACTCTAGGTCCTTGGATTCTACTTCCAATTCCACAGGTAACGTTATGGCTCCGGTTACTTGGGTTTCACCACCGCTTGCTGTGCGTACACATTCTTCACTTAGCTTCCTTATCGGCCTCGTCCGGTTTTTTAAGAAAGCGTGCGCTCCTCTGCCAATACAGTTCACACTGGCGCCTGTGTTCAGTAATGCGAGTATCTCTTCTCCATCGACCTTCGCTTTGGCAAAGAAACGGTTGTCATTTTGCACGCTCACCACCGTGTCCACCCCCTTTTGCTTGAGTCGGCGATAGTCTGCTCCGGTATCATATAATTTTAGTATTTTCCGTGTTGTTCGTGTCTCGCTGTCTCCATCTTCCGAGCCAGTAAAGATACGTTCACGAGCAAGTTCGTACTCCCTCTCTCGTTGTTCTAGGCTCTTATGAGGGAGATTTGGTTGGGCTTCGGTGTTTTTACCGGAAAGGGTTGGTCCTGGTCCGCCCGGCTATCCCGGTCTTGCCTGACGGAATCCGCGCAAAAGCCGCTGGGTTAGCATCCGTCCCGACTTTCGTCCTTCGAAGGACGCTTCCTGTAGAAATCTGCTTCTTTTCCATACTTATAACACACCAGCGCGTGTAATGGGCCTCGGCATCCTTGTCCATCCTCAAGACGCCCTCTTGTGTCTTTCCGCTGCCAGTTAAATTCTTCTACCGTGACCGCGTCCAGTAAGTCCTCCAGTGTCTGGAATTCCTCTATTTCGTTGACCGCCGCTCGGCTGCGCATGTTTCTTCCTGTGTTCCTTAGCCAGCGATCAATTCGGAGACCCTCTCTTTTGAGCTCCGCTAAAGAGGTTATTGGGGATGTTAACAGCAGTTCCCCCATCTGGGAGTTCATATTGTCCTTCAAGAGCTCAACGAATTCATCTTCAGCGATTTTGCTCTTGCGCTTGAAATGCAAGCTATGCATGCGAGACATAATCGCTAAAGGTTTCGTGTGGCCCTTGCTTGCGTTCCATTAATTCCTTGACTTTCATAAGGTCACTTCCGGTAGTGGAAAATGCCCGTCTCATTTCCTGGGTCAATGAATGGTAGTCAAAATCAATATCTTCTGCCTTGTCCTCCATTAACTGCCAATACCATTTTGTGGCTGCACCTGCCAACAGAAGATGGAATTCACGAAAGACTTGTTGACGGCTGAGGTCATACAATTCTTGCAATCGGTCCACACGGAATAGGAAACTCTCAACTGTCATGCCGCGTCCGCTTCCATCTAACTTTAGGTTCCACCTGTCTAGTCTGACATATTTTGGTCTTGGTCCCTGAAGTGATGAGTTCCGATCGATCTGGATGCAGTTGGTGGCTCGACTCCCTCTCGTTTGTTCTGGATTGCCTGTGTGACGGAGTATCATCTGGCTATTGAGCATGTCCTGTGTAACCGATTCCAGAGGCGGAGTCTCTTGGTACCTCAAGAAACTGTCAGTGGGATTTGGAGCAGTTCGGGGCGACGAAGGCAGTCCGTTCTGTTCGGGTCTCCTGGATGTCGGAGACTGCAATTTGGTAATTTGTGCTTTCAGCGCTTCTATCTGGGCGCTCATACCACGTTGCATTTCGTTGCTCTGCCTTAAGAGCTCCATCCATCTTTGTTCCCGCCGCTCGGCTGCCTCTAAGTTGTCCTCTTCATGCCTCTGAAATTGGGAAAGCATACTTGATCTCCCCTTCGGCGGTCCTAGGGGTAGATTCTCCCCACCGGCAGCTCCTTCCGTTTCAGTATATTGGTCCAGATTGTTTTCTTCAGACGGAGTATCTACCTGTTCTGGCTGATTCTGTGCGAGCTTCCACGGCTCTCTTTCAGGTGAATCTCCCAGCCTTGGCGCGCTCGCACTCCGGGGTTGGTGATTTTCACCACGCGTTGTTGATCGGGTCACTCTTCCGGTGCTGGGTTGGCATAAGACCTTCTTCTTGGCCCCCTCCGCTTTCTTTTATAATTTGTCACTTTGTGCTGATTAATACACGCACAAAAATTTCTTTTCGTTTAATATAAAAAGTTCACGTGATTCTTTTCAAAACACCCGGTCAGCGACGTAAACGCTGAATAAGTCGACAATAAAAATGTTTATAAACTGGGGGTGCTTCTCTCTGCTTCTCAAGTTTCTCTTCGTTCAAGAACCGTCCGATATTTAAGCCACAAAAATAAAACAAAATAAATATCCCTAACTAGGGGTGTTAGCCGCTTTTACACAACGGGGTTCCGCTAAGCTAACATGCCCTTACTTTCCCTTTCTATTCAGCTCAAATGTTCCAAACGGAAAGGCCGTGTTTAGATAAGGAATTTGTCCAAAAACCCCCTCCCGCCAGTCGTCGGAAAACAAGTTGTTTGACCGATCATTCTCGGGCTCCACAACCGTCCTATCACTGGACTCGAACCAAGCAAACGACCTGACCAACTAGCCTAATACGTTGTGGGGCGTCGGCCAGAGAAACTAAAAATCGTCCACCGCCCCAATATGTCAAGGGAAACCGCAAAGACTCGAACCAAGCAAACGACCGGACAAATTCCTAGTACGTTGTAGGGCATCGGCTTTGCGTTTCCTGTCACAACTTTTTAAAGTCTAGCCACTATTCTGAGACAAAGTTCTGATTGAGAGGCCTCTCAACACTGACAGTCACAGATATTGGGGACTTTAAAGTTACTAGTTTGAAGACAAAATAAATAAGTATGCGCATATTTAAAATTATTTAAGCTCCCTGCTCTATAAAATGGTCAAATTACTTATGGCAAATAAAGATGAAAGTTATGCCATCCCTAGGTATATCCACTCCGATACCGCAGGTACCGAGACTGTGGACCCTGGTAAAATTTCTTAAGGAATATGAAAAATCCTACCGTTGGGCGCCAATTCTGTTACGTGGGCATATTAGTGAGAGGCGTCCGATATTCAGGCACCATTGCCGGCATAAGCTACGTCGTATTCGGGTCGTGGGATCTTGGTAAGCCTCTCTCCTCTCCTCTAACATAATTAAGAGTGCCTGGAAAATAATCTTAGTCATAAAGCTTAGCTGTCGCTTGATCGCAATACGATCGGGCTGTGTTTTGGCCATATTCCCTCTCCTTTACACATTCGTGTGCCAATGGATCGTCGCGGGCCGCGCAATACGATCCCCTACTGTCAAGGTTGTCCGTCGAAAGTTATGTCATTGTTCTTGACCTAATCCACTTCGCGCGTCAGCACACCCCCTTAATAAAGCTCTAGCACTTCATGTTTTGATATTCTTTCACATTACAAATTTATTGGGTAATATTTATTTAATTAGTTGGCTAATTCATATGGAAATTAAATTAATTGACAATTACTTTTGAAAGCGGAGAGTATCGAATTTACCACCTGTGAAGGTGCACACATCAGCAAAATGCTGACTATTCACGACTACAAACGTCGCTCAGAGGGCTCTTGCAATTGTCATACAATTACAAGGCTGATACTCGCCGCTGAAAAATTAACATTTAATTATTATATATAAAAATATAAAATATATAAAAGGAGGAAAGTATATCTAAATGATTTTATATATATATATTATAAATAATTATTGTATATGGATATTATTGTATGAATTCCTAACAAATTAATTCTTGGTCTCAGATAGAGAGATAATGATTGCCTTTTCGGTCTTGTTACAGTGGCCAAGTGGTGAAAAATCTAGACGGAAGGTCTCAATATATAAGTACTCTAATTCATGCACAGTTATTGGTAGGGTTGCTTTTGATAACAGGTATAGAATTCTTACGTTAAACTGTGGATCATTGTCTATAGTCTTTGCTTAAGCTTCTGAGTGATCATGGTGCACGGATATATATATGTATTTATAAGAAAGGAACCGTATTCCGACAAACTTACCCTTCTTTTGATCCTTGGCGATGAGATCTCGACGCTCCGGTTCCTGGGCCTTGGAAGATGTTATAATTGGTTTATATATATATATACGTGCAGTGTTGGATGGCGGTTCACAAAAGCATAACACAAAAATTACGTTACACAAAAAAAATAACACTATGGCTGTATAGATATGTATATATGTATTCATCGTATGGGAGTTCCACTGCGGCACACGTCAGTTCCAATGCTCGGGCTAGGGCTGGTCGATGCAGCTCCAATTTCTTGTTCAACGTATGAACTTGGGGTTCTGCTACACTTGCATTCAGAAATGAATGCACTCGCAGATTGTTTGAAATGCACTTTTTGTTTAAAAGTTTGAATAAAATTTATTCGCCTTTTATTGTTTTTATTGTCTTTTTGCGGCTTCACTTCACTGTATCTGCTCGGCTTATGCTCCGATGTGGGTCACCACTTTCTCCAGGGCGTGATGTTGTACATCTTAACCACCTTAAGGATCACTAGAACTAGGAGTAGTCCAACGATGAGCTTCATGGTCCTGTTGACATCCTGAATATCGTCCTGGTGGTCAACGATCTCTACGGTGTTAATCACATTGGCGGTGCTGCCGGCCACTTTGAATGTTTTGCTGCCCATCTTGGGGTTCTTAGGCCATACACTTGGTTCACTAGCTCTTTTCGTTCTTCGGTGTTTTGCAGGTTGACTTTCTTCCGAGTGTGGTCGATCGTAGGACCGGTAATCAGGTCGTTCTCCTGGGTGAAGTTGATCCTAGGGAAACGGTCAAGACATCCTTCTGGACTCCAGCCTTCTTCCAGTCGTGATCTGTGTGATGAGAGTTGAACTCCTAGACCACTTTCACGGAGATTAGAAAAATTTCTGTCCGTCTTCTCTATTTGGCTGTGGTCTTTTATACCGGATTAGAGCTTTCGCTAGCCCCCCATATTGGATGAATTAACTAGGTGTTCCCACCTAGGGGTACTGTTTCTCCATTTCCCCTATCTTAGGAGTCAACGGCCGGCTGGTGCACTTTGCCACCTTACTAGAGTACGGTTACGAGCAGGTCGATCGTGGTCGTTGTTCTGGCCACGCGACACCCGTGATTTGACGAATTGTATTTCTGTTTTGCCCTTATCAATCTGAGTGTGGTTAATCATTAGCGGCCCCTGCCTTCAACTTAAGACAGTTGTTTTGCCGGGGCTAATCTTTGTATGGGGGAGGGCGTACGTAACACTAGGCTTTTGAGATTTGGCATTCAGATTCCTGAGCTTCTTACGCAGCGCAAGTTTGTTTCAGCAGCGTACCACGCCCACTCTAACGCCCACAAACCGCCCAAACCTGTGGCTCATAAAGTTTTGATGCTAGAATAAAAATTTTAACTGAAATGTATTGTTCTCATCAATACCTATTGATTGACACAAAAAGTTTGCCACGCCCACTCTAACGCCCACAAACCGCCCAAACCTATAACGCCCACAGTTTTCATGCTAGAAAAAAATACCTAATGACCCAAAAAAAAAGTTTGCCACGCCCACTATAACGCCCATAACGCTTAAATCTGTCTACTGCCCACATAACCATATATTGAGATCAGGGGTAGGTGGCGCATTTCAGTCTCGCTTTGCTGCTTGCATATCTCAATTTCCCCTTTGTCCATTTAGCTGAGTAACAGGTATCTGATAGTCGAGGTACTCGACTATAGCATTCTTCCTTGTTTTTTTCTAGGCTATTAGCTTTTGCGAGTTTTTTAAGAATTTAAATTTAAGTAATCTAAGAAAATTATAAGTTGAATAATTAATTAAGCAGAGGGCCAGTACCCGGAGAGAATAGCAGTTATAAAGCGATTACATAATTGGTGGCGTGGTGTTCTTGCAGGTTATGTGTGTGTGCGGGTCTTTTTGTCTATTTAGACAGTTATTAGGCTTTCATACACACAGAAAAGCATGTCACTTCCTTTCAAGATTGACCTTAGAATGCACGTCTGCCTTGGCTGACGTTTGAATTAGAAAATACCAAGACATGCGTGTCAGAACCTCCGGTAACCAAAACTTCACCTAAATTTCGAAAAAGATCGCCATTTTTTTCGGTCAAGCACGGGACTCTCAACCAATTTTAATTCCCTAATTTCTATTGAGTGCAACCTTGTTGAGCTGAACTTAATAGCTTAGTTGAATAAAAAACTAAAGTCTACTACCAGGCATATTTACTTTGTGGACAAGCGAGCGACAAGATACACTACAAACCCCCCACCAAAATCACATTTTGGGGCAAAAACAAGGCCTTCAAATTATATAAGTTTTTTTTCTTCTCTTATTGTTTAATATCTTTTGCATGAAACGTAACAACCAGTTTGCCCTGTAAGTCTTCCAGTTCATAGTACGCCTGATCTAGTTTTCTTCTCACACGCGCTTTAACAAATATTGGGGCTAACTTTGCGTTAATTTTTTTTACAAAACAACTCTGTTGGAAATTTCTACGAAAAACCTCCTAACCAGGCCTGAAGGATACTATTCTGCTGCGTGCATTGTAGGTCCTCTCATTGTGATCATGTTGTTTGCGCATTCCGTCAGTAGCAGCTTTTCTTAGGATTTCAAACGAATCCGCCTTTGAGAACTGTATGTCTCGGTCTTCTAACAGCTCCAATTCTTTTAGTAATGCGTATTTCCCTCCGTTGGTGACCATTTGCTGTCCGAAAACTATTCGGTAAGGGCTAGATTTTACGGCGCTATGTGGGGACGATTGCAATTACTATTGCGCAGGCAATTGGCCGTGTTTAGATAAGGAATTTGTCCGAGAACCCCCTCCCGCCTCCACAACCGTCCTATCACTGGACTCGAACCAAGCAAACGACCTGACCAACTAGCCTAATACGTTGTGGGGCGTCGGCCAGAGAAACTAAAAATCGTCCACCGCCCCAATATGTCAAGGGAAACCGCAAAGACTCGAACCAAGCAAACGACCGGACAAATTCCTAGTACGTTGTAGGGCATCGGCTTTGCGTTTCGTCACAACTTTTTAAAGTCTAGCCACTATTCTGAGACAAAGTTCTGATTGAGAGGCCTCTCAACACTGACAGTCACAGAAATTGGTATAGGTATATCCACTCCGATACCGCAGGTACCGAGACTGAGATTGCATATTAGTGAGAGGCGTCCGACATTCAGGCACCATTGCCGGCATAAGCTACGTCGTATTCGGGTCGTGGGATCTTGGTAAACCTCTCTCCTCTCCAACATAACGAGAATAAATATTAAGAGTGCCTGGATAATAATCTTAGTCATTGTTCAGGCCCACTGTCCGGTGAATCTGGACTGGCCCCGCTATCCAGCTGCACCGCTCTACCGCTCTCCCGCTCTACCGCTCTCCCGCTCTACCGCTCTCTCGCGCTCCCGCTCTCCTGCGCTGTTCCTAGCTCCCTCCATGAAGTCTCCGCTGCGCTTTGGAGCGCAGAGCGGAGCTTAGACTAAGTTAGTTCGATTTTGGAGTTCAAACTGAAAAAAAACCGCGGTCGCACCCCCGCCTACTTTTACCAGTTAACGTTTTTCTCGAGTTTTTCATTTCGATCAAGGGGCAAATACGCGTTTCGAGTGGTTTCTCCCCTACAGCTTCCGCAGCACCAGCAGCAAACCGCACCACCAGCAAACCACCGAAGCCCAGCGCAGCAGCCCGCCGACGCCGCCAGTTTCCCGCCGTCGCCTCCCACGCCATTCCATCAGCGCCACCACGGTACCCCGCTACCCCCCGGGGTACATTTTGGTCCTTCGAGCCGGATAAGATAAGTAAAGCTTTTCGTCTTATTTATTGCCGGTCTGCAGTCAGCCACTCGAAAATATAATTCGTTTGACTTTCTGTACGATTTGTCCGAAATCCTAGTCCGATTAAATCCGACAACGGCTGTTAAAAATTACTTCGCCATTTTTTTCTTCGATTTTCCTTTTGCTACGTGCGGCCATATTGCCAATTTTTTCCGACTCCTTTTTTTAATTGCATTTGGCCGCTCATCCATACTTACACACACATATACAAAATCGAGAAAAAATTCCAAGCTTAGAAAAAATATTGTGCAAATATAAGGCAAGCATACAGTGAGAATTATTAAATTTCTAGTGTTCTGCCAATTCAGGCCCCCAAAACTTTTCAAGATTTTTTCTCACTGTATATGCGCAGCCGCTAAAATACTTGCACATATTTTTTCGTTTTTCCAAATACAGTCCACACACAATAAATCGAAAACTTCCACAACAACACATACCCCGCCGGCAATAATTATTTAATAAATTTAAAACCGGCGAAAATTACATATATACAAATATCTACATACAGTCACATATAATTTTTAACTCCACCATCCCGTTTCGACTAATTAAAGTTTTCCGTCGGCCATCCGGTCAAAAATAATAAAATAAAAAATTACACCAACTTTTGGTCATTGTGTTTTATTTTCCATCAAACTTTTTAGTATTTTTTCGGTATTTGGTGTTTACTCCGTAAAATTTATTTTATTTAAACGAGAAAAATACCAGCACTCCACTACATGCATAGCATCCTCCGTCCACCAATTTTTTTGGTATATTTTTAGTATTTTTCCCTCGGAATATTAAATCAAATTAAAGCAATACTCCAATATTAAATAATCAACCGATCGCATCCTCCGGCCAACAAATTTTGGTATTTTTTCTTCATTCAGAAGTTTAAGTAAAGGCGAAAATGTTACAATTACTCCACCGGGGACTATATATATACACATAGTTGGTATTTTTCCCCCTCAACTTATCCAAACGCAAATTACCAGCAAAAATATACCAAACTTGGTCCCAATCTTAATACATATACAAAAAGGGTTAAATATTATAGTATTACTTCTCAACGGGTGATATTCGAACTCCTTACTCACCGTTCCTAATCCGTATCATTGGGTTTAATTCCGCAAAGTTACCAGGTCGGTACTTGCTTCCAATTTCTATTTCTCCGATCCACTACTTTTTCTTGTCGACACCTCGTTCCACTGTTCAACAAGTGGGCCAGGTTTCCTATTTATCCGACATAAACAAAGGCGAGCAGATTCTGACCCAAAAAAAAGGTCATTTCTTTTAAATGTCCGTTGGAAGTGATAACAACAAGTTGTCTATTCCACCTGACGTAGTCCCAGGCATATCCGTAGATCCGCCCACACCCGAACTAATCGCCAAGACCTCGTCGCCCCGAAAGAGGGTCACCCGTGCAAACGTCAAAATGGCACTAACACCTTCCTAAATCGCTCTAAGCAAATTTACTGAGGTCTCAGATCGGCTGAGTGAGTTTGAATCCAGAGCAAACACTCCTTCGCCGATCCCTCCTACTCTGTCCATGCTGAACATCCGCCGCGAAGAAATACGAATTTTGTTTAAGGAGTTGCGAAGTTTTAAAAAAATAAATTATTAGTAAGTAAAACACGTCACGCGGGTTTGGTGGGCAAAAATCAACTGAATATTCTTTATTGATAATGTTTTAAAGAAAACTTAATTTAGGTTTACAGAAGTGCTTATTAGGTTTTCTTACGAATTATTCTGGTCGACATGTGTAAGATCGTTGGCCTCTAGTTAGCCTGAATTTAATAACGATCGATGAACTATGCATTTCCTGTTTACTGTGTTATATTGCTTATTTGGATTTTATATTTTCTTAGAACTTATTTTGGTTGGCATGTGCCAGATCGTTAACCTGTGCATTTCCTGTTTGCTGTATTACTTTAATATATTGTTTATTTAGCATTTAATGAGTTAAGCAATTCTTGTACTTTATTATTAAGAGGTGGTAAAGAAGAAATTGGGTTTTGGACATATGTGGGAAGTGAAGTGGGGTTATACGTAACTTCTCCCCCTTTTAGATAAGAATTCTCCTGAATTCTATTGTTATTGAGCTGAATTTTAATTTTCTTGTGTTTTAAAACAATGTAAGCAATTAATACAATTATTGACAAAAGTATGGTTGCATTAAAAAAATAATTTATGTCTTTATGTGTTTTTAATTTTCTTTTGTTCGACCAGTTAATCTTATTATTTTCCAATATTTTCTCAAAAGTGATTTGTTTAGTAAAATTTTGAGTTTGGTTTGATTTCTCATATAAAATTCTTTTCTTATCTAATTCGTATGAATTTGTAAAATAATTATTTTCTATACCTATTGTACAATTTGTAAAGTGTATTAGAATATTTTTTTTCATTTTAATTTCATTGCTGTTACAATTTTGATATAATGTTTCATTTTTAGCATTCTTAATTACTACGGTTTCTTCGTCTAGTTCTAATATTTGCATTTCATTTGTTTGTATCAGTTTGCAATTTTTCTTAAATACACAATGTTTACTTTTTCGCATTTCTTTTAATTTTTTATTTGTTTTACAGGTGTATGTTGAATTTTTATAGTTAAATATCAGTTCTGATTCCTGATCTATTTCAAAGTTTTCTTCATTTGGCATCGGTATTATCTGTTGTATTTTTACTGTTATAAAGTTTTTTGGTATTTCTATTGCGAATACTAAAAGATTATTTCTGAACATAGCCGTAGCTAACTTTATATGGTTTAGTTTGTTGAAATCGATATTGTATTTTTTTATTTCGTGACCTGTTAATATGCTGGGATGTAATATATTGTATCTAGCAGAAGCAACGTTATCCTGCAAATGTTCAATCTTATTTTTTATTAACTGAATTTTTATCTGTTGGTCGTAATATAAGTTCTCCTGGTATCTGTTATTTTCGAATTTGCTAATTGCATTCAATTGTCTCTCTATTGCCTCTCTATCTGATTTAACTATTTGTTCAATGTATTTTATTGTATCATTGAAATACGTATTTATGTAAATTTGCTTGTTTAATGCTTCATCTGTTTCCTGCATGTTTTCTTTAAATGTAGAGATATGATTCTCAACTTATTTCCTGTCTTCATCGTCCATTGTTCCAAACAACCATTTTGCTGAACTACCTACTACATTAATTAATCCTCTTCTTTCGCGATTGTTGTTTCCATATAGGGTATACACAGTACCACTTCAACCTCCGAAGAGACAAGTCGTATTACAACAGCATCGATCCCGCGTTTGCAAAAACCCATTGAGCTTATCAGCAAAATTTCGAAAAACAAATATTAACCACAAAACAAAACAAAAAAAGACAACAACAAAAAACACACCATTTCTTACCACTCGGGCGCAAGCCCTTTACAAGCAACCATGCACGAGCCACCAGACATAGCAAAATACACTACGAGATCGTATCAACTAGGAGAACCCAAATGTATAGTAATTAAAAGTAAAAATGAAACCTCATTCCAAACTGTTTCACCTTTCATTATCGAAAAATCTGTGGACTTTGCCTGCGGAGGAAGAGTTGAATCCGTGAAAAAAACCAGAGACGGCGGACTTTTGATAAAAACTAAAAACAACACACAAGCCACAAAACTTCTAAAACTTACCAAAATCGCAGATATGGAAATAACAGCAACCGAACACAAGACACTTAATTTTTCAAAGGGCGTTATCTACTGTAATGACCTTAGATATATAGATGAAGAAACAATCCTCCAAGAATTAAAACCACAGAAAGTAATTGAAGTAAAAAAAATCATGAAGAGACAAAACACCAACAATAACACCAACAACTACAGCAACACCAACAACAACACCACCAACAACTACAGCCTAACCGAAACCGGACTCATAATAATTACATTTGAAACCCTTCAACTCCCTGAAATACTGCGAGTTGGCTACGAAACTGTTCGCGTACGCAACTTCATCCCTCTCCCACTACGTTGCAGAAAGTGCCTACGTTTTGGACACCCTGCACCCATATGCAAGAGCACAGAAAAATGTTTAAACTGCTCAGATGAAAAACACACCAGCGAAAAAGAACTCTGCAAAAACGACAAAAAATGCCTAAATTGCGTAAACAATCCCGAACTTGACTCTCAACACAGCCCTTTGGACCGCAAATGCCCCACATTCTGTAAACAACAAGAGCTTACTGCCATAAAGACTACCGAAAAAGTCGATCATAAAACTGCTCTGGGTATTTACTTTAAGCGACACGGATACAAAACAAGAAATTCTTATGCAAACACACTTACAAACACCACAACCACAATAAGAACCCGATCTTCAAACACTCTCGCATCAACATCCTCAAATGTACAAACTACATCCACATCCTGCGATCACAACCGATCAAACACACCTACAACCTCATCTGCATCAATCAAAACAACACTGGCACCGAAAAAAATTCTCCAAAACCACAACCAACACGACCAAGACGACACCGAAGCCATGGAAACGGACAACATGAACCCCACCAAAATAACAACCGCATACGGATCTCAACTCACAAAGGACCTTAAACTAAAAATATTCCCTAAAGATAAGTCAAACCCCCTCTGTACTAACTTCAAACCAACTAAATCAAAAGCCAAATCCTCTAACAAAAACAAACATACCACTAACAGCGACAGCGAATCAGTTTAACAGCCACAGATCTCCCCTGCTCTAAGGTTCAACCTCAGAACTTCTTACACTATCAAAATGTCACTAACTTTAATTCAATGGAATATTCAAGGATATACAAATAACTATAATAACCTCCTAATCCTGATTAAAAAATACTCTCCGCATATCATTACGCTTCAAGAAACACACATACAACATACTAGCAACATACCAACTCCAATAAATTACATACTACTAACAAACATAGCCACCAACAGATTTGGCGGCGTAGCGCTATTAGTACACAAGTCAATTCAATATTCTATAGTAAACATTCCAAACGACCTTGAAGCTCTAGCAATACACATTAATTCCAAGGAGAACATGCACATTAAGACAACATACATTGCCCCAAACAGAACCGTCACAAACCAAATGCTTGAAGACACTTTGTACAATAATCAAACACCCTCACTAATTCTAGGAGACTTTAACGGATGGCACCCTGCCTGGGGTTCCCCGAAAACTAATTCTCGAGGAAAAACAATACAACAATTTATTGACAACACACAGCTAATCTTACTAAACGACAAATCCCCCACACACTTCTCAACACACAATACATACACGGATATCGACCTCTCACTTTGCTCAGCAACACTAGCCCCACACGCCAAGTGGGAAATACTTAATGATCTCCACGGCAGCGGCCATTTTCCAATAGTTATCTCCCTGTTCCCTCCAAACAAGATAAACAAATTTTCAAAACCATTTTTTATATTAAAAAAAGCCAACTGGGAGCAATACGAGACTCTCACACACAAACATAACGAAATATTTCCCACTTCAGTAAATGTCAATAAAGAAGCCGCACAAATCAACAAAATTATACTACATAGCGCAAACATTTCCTTCCCACAAGCCTCAGTAAATACAAAACCCTACAGGGTCCCATGGTGGAGCAAAAAACTAGCCCAGTTAAAAAAAGAAAAGCAATTAGCTTGGAAAGCACTTAATCGCAACATCAACCTTGCAAACATTATACACTACAGACGCTTAAACGCCAAGTACAGGTTTGAAATAAAAAGAAGAAAAAGCGAAGCTTCCAGCTCCTTTACATCCACCATACAACCAGAAACTTCTTCATCCAAAATATGGGGCAACATACGACGCTTCTGCGGCCTTAACCCAATCAAACAAATTCACGCCATACTTAATCCCAAAAACAACACAACAACAACAGATACTCTCGAAATAGCCAACTCCTTCTCCCAACACTTCTCAGAGCTCTCAAGCGACCTAAACTTTTCAGACGAATTCCGAAATAACAAATATAAAATCAACACAGCCAATTATACACCCACTTCAACAGCCAAATCTATCGAGAAAAACATAACTTACCTTGAATTGTTTGCAGCACTACAATCACTTAAAGGATCCACTCCAGGATTAAACAGAATTTCATACGAAATGATACGCAACAGCTCCCTTACCACAAAAAACAGAATAAAAAACCTTTTCAACCAAATTTTCGACAGCCACATACCTCAAGCCTACAAAATAAGCCTAGTCATTCCGATTCTTAAGCCAATAACTGACAAAACAAATATCTCTTCATACAGACCCATTTCCCTCAACTTCTGTCTAGCAAAAACACTAGACAAAATCATAGCAAAAAGACTATGGTGGTTTGTGACCCACAACAAACTTTTAAATACAAACCAATTCGGCTTTAAAAAAGGCAAATCGACTTCGGATAGTCTACTATAAGTAGACCATCTTATTACGAAGTCAAAGAAGCACACCTCCCTCGTCACTCTTGACTTTGCAAGAGTCTTTGATCGAATAGGGGTGCACACTATAATTGATCAACTACAGGAATGGAAAACAGGCCCAAAAATAATTAATTACGTCAAGAACTTCATGCTGAAACGTAAAATAATTGTCAGAGTCGGTCCGCACATGTCAAATTCACTTTCATTATGCAATGGTATCCCACAAGGATCTCCTATATCGGTAATCCTATTTCTTATCGCATTCAACAAGCTCTCAAACATAATAACTTTACACAGAGAAATTAAATTTAACGCATACGCCGACGATTTTTTTCTCATAATAAATTTCAACAAAATCAAAAACCTTAACTTCAACCTAGACAACTTATTACAAGACATAAACAGCTGGTGCTCATACTCAGGGGCATACCTATCCTTAGCTAAGTGCCATCACCTCCATATTTGCCAAAAGCACAATTGCACCAGCACCATAAGCTGTAGCAATACACCAATACAACAAGTAACTGCACTAAAAATCTTAGGGATAACCATAAACAGTAAATACAAATGGGACACACACATAAGATCACTTCTTCCATCACTACACCAAAAATTAAATATCATTAAATGCCTCTCCAACCCTAAATTGTAATACACAAACACTACTTCACGTCGCGAAAGCAACAGTCATAGCAAAATTGGAATATGGCCTGTTTCTATACGGACACGCTCCGAAAAGCGTGCTAAACAAATTAAAAACACCCTTTAACACAGCAATTCGACTAGCCCTTGGCGCCTACCGAACCACGCCCATAAATAACTTGCTATACGAAGCCAACATCCTCCCTTTAGAGCAAAAACGAGACCTCCAAACAGCCAAACTCACAAAAAACCTGATATTTTCGAAAGATACACCAACACACAAACTTATCAAACAAAGAAAACCAAAAAAAAACCCATCAACCATAGACCGCACAATAAACCTTTGTCAAGCACTAAATCTCCCCTATGAACCAGTAAAACTACACAAATACCGGCCACCTTGGGATCTCCCAAATCTCATAGACACAACATTTAGAGCGTACAAGAAACAAACCACACCACCAGAGACATACAGGAAACTATACGAACATACCAAAGACAACCGTAAAACTCACAAATTCATATTTACGGACGGATCAAAAATGAACTCCACCATATCATATGCAATCACAACAGATACTTATATCATTAAATATGGTATCCTACCCCCATACTCATCAGTACTCTCCGCAGAAATAATAGCCATCCTAGTAGCGATCGATCAAGTCAAAAGCACAAGGGGAAAGTTCATGATCTGCTCTGACTCTCTCAGCAATTGACGCCATAAGAAACACAAACAACAACAATTTTTACTCTAACAAAATCAGATCACTTCTTAAAAAAACTGTGCCCAAAAATTAAAATATTATGGATCCCTGGCCAAGTAGGCATAGCAGGCAACGAGCTAGCCGACCAAACCGCAAAATCGACAAGCAATATGCCCCTTATTTACACCCCAAACATCAACTTAACAGACATAAACAGGCACTTAAAACTATAATTCCAAACAAGAAATACACTAAACATAGAACACTGCAATCAATGGTATAAAAACATTAACAAAGACAATTCAAACATCGACAATTATTGCAGATCCTTCCATCCCAAATCGAGTAGACTCGATCAAATTAAAATAATACGCCTCAGACTAGGCCACACAAAACTTACACACGAGCACTACTTTAACCAAAACCAAACTTCACCCTGCCCCTTTTGCCAAGGCGACAATAACATACCCCACCTATTAAATTCATGCCCTTTACTCCTCCCTACAAAACTATCTATCTTCAAAAACACAAACCCAATAAATCTCCTCAATGAACTCAACCCAGATAATTTAGAAAAAATCTTACTCTTCCTAAAAGCTTCAAACCTATACCACAGAATTTAATAAAACACCCCAAATGTACATAAATAAAAATTTACCAACTTAGTAGCTAAAATACAAAGAACAATATGTAAACCAAAAAAAAATAATAGACTTAATATCATTAACATTAAAAGCCGAAGCCTTTGTTGCCAGCGCTTTACCAACTAAGTTAGTCTAGTTTTCTAAACTTATCTATCTGTAATAATAATAATAATAATATAGGGTATACAATTTGTTTTTTGTTTCAGTTAGTTCCGATTGTAATATGTGTTTGTTGTCATTGTTTGTCATTTCTATGTTTTTTCCTATTTCGTTCAAAATATTGTCAATATCTTTTAAGTTTATAATATGTACTACTATATCTGTTGTGATAATTATATCTTGATTTTTTATCTCTATTTGCGCATACCAGTCCTGATCAGGTATTTCTTGAATCGTTAGTGTTCCCGCTGTTGTTGTTATTGCCATTGTCATTAGTATTGTCGTCAGCAACATAGTCGTCGTTAGTATTTTCTGTAAATTTATAAGGGCGTTTAATATTTATTGGGTCAATATTACCGAGATTTGCTTTTTTGAATTTCGGAGCTTCTTTGTGTCTGACTGCCTTGTAGTTCTTTATAAAACCCTCTTCTCGTTTTTCTTCATAATGCTCCCTTTTTGTTTAGCGCTATCTATATTTTCTTTTATTTTTGTCAATTCTATCTTATTGTTGTGGGCTTCGCTGGGGGTACATTTGGTTGTGGAGTGATATCTTTCATTGTAATTTCTCACTGCTCTCTGCATAATTTGTTTTACTGGCATATTCGACGCTTCCGTTTTATATGTTATTCTAAACTTTTCTGCTAGTGAATTGTGTAGTCTTTCTACATCTGAATTGCCAGTGTGACTATTCGGTTTTGTTAAGTGTAATTCTATCCCTTCTTGTCTTAGTAGTTCTTTAATCCTGAATGAATCAAATTCGTTATCAGCTATTATTTTACCTGGTTTGCCTATTTTCGTAAAATGTTCCTCCAATTGTTCTACTATAGTGATATGATTTCTATCATTTAATGGGTATACTGCTGCGAACTTTGAAAATTTATCTATGGTCGTTAAAAAATGTGTATTTTTTATTACATATGTATCCAAGTGTATTATCTGATTTTTATCTGATGGGGTTTCCGTTTTACTGAACTTATTTTTAATAGGATTTCTATCATATTTTGTTTCTTTGCAAAAATCGCATTGATTTATAACCATTTGCACCAACTCTAACAATTTTGGAAAGTAAATCTTGTTTTTCAATTGGTTATATGTTTCCTGAATTCCTGAGTGCATACTTTCTCTTACATGATAAAACGAAATTTGTCTTACTGCTTCTGTTTCATGTTCAATATCTTGAGCTCTGAGTGTGCATTTTATGAATTCTAATTGTTTGTTGTCTGAAAACATTTCTATTAGTTTTTCTTGTACTATGTTATACTCTTGATACGATAATTCTGAATAGATTCCGACTTTTCCTTTGTGTATATATTTCCTGAAAATATCTTTCATTGTTGGAAAGTCATGTTTTGCTATAAATATTATTGATTTTCCATGTATTGTTTTATACTCGTCTGTTTTACTGTCTGTATTAATTATTTGTGTTTTATATTTGTTAACTATTTCATCTTTTATATAAAAATGATTGTGTAAATTTTCTTCGGCTGAGTGTACTGTTGATGTTGAGAGATTATCTTCAATGTTTGCTATCATGTTTATGTCTGAAATATTATCTTTGTATTCATTGTCTCTTTCGTTTTCGGTTTTGTTCGTAAGGTCGCTGTCTTCCAGTCTGCTAAGAAAATCTGCCACTCTGTTCTCTTTTCCTTTCAAGTAATCTATCTCAAATTGATACTCTCCTAATTTTAATAACCATCTCTGGTGTCTGGGTAAAATATCTTTACCTTTATGTTTTGAGTGTAAGAATTTTATTGGCTGGTGGTCAGTTAATATTTTGAATTTATTCCCGTAAAGGTATGGTCTGAAATAATTGACGCTCCATAGTATTGCTAGGAATTCTTTGTCTGTTGCTGAGTAATTTTTTTCATGATTGATAAGCGTTCTTGATGCAAAGCAGATTGGATGACCGTCTTGAGATAGGACAGATCCAATTGCATAATTTGATGCATCTGTAGTTAATGTACATTTTTTTTCAAAATTGGGATATCTTAAAATTGGGTGAGAACTGATTAAATGTTTTAATTTTTCAAATGCTTCGACATAGGTGGGGTCTTTTAGATTTATTTTAACATTTTTTTTCAAATACTTGGTTATTGGCTGTGCTACTTTAGCATAATCTTTTATAAATTTTCTGTAATAACCTGTTATACCTAAGAAGCTTTTTATTTGCTTCTCTGTTCGTGGTAACAGTAATTTTTCTATGATTGCGATCTTATTTGGATTTGGCTTAATGCCCTCTTTTGTAAGGATATGTCCTAGAAATTCAGTTTCCTTTTTCATGAAGTTACACATGTTCTTTTAATGAGGTGCTGAAAATAAGTATATCGTCTAGATACACGACGCATTTTTTATTAATGTGATCCCTAAGTATTTCATTCAATATATATATATATTATAAACTCATATAGTCCATGTGGCGTTACGAATGCCGTTTTTTTTCTGCCTGATTCTCGGACTAAGATCTGATGGTAGCCTTTGGCTAAATCTATTGTAGTGAAGTATTGAGCTCTTCCTAGTTTATCCAAAATAGAATTAATGTTCGGAATCGGAAATTTGTCGTCTATGGTTATTTCATTTAACTTCCTGTAGTCTATTACTATCCTAAACTTTTTCTTTCCTGAGTTGTCGATCTTCTTCGGGATTACTATAAGTGGGCTAGAGTATCTTGAATTACTCTTTCTAATTATACCCTGTTCTTCCATTTCTTATATTTGTTTCCTAACTTCTTCCTCGTGTTGTGGTGGGTATCTATAAAGTTTTGAGTTTAACTGTTCCTCTGTATTGGTCCGTATTTCGTGTTCAATTTCTGTCGTACTAGTTAGTTGATCTCCCTCCTTAAAAAAAAGTTTGCTAAATCGTTGTACAATGACTTTAATTTCTCTGACTTCTTCTTCATTTAAGTGGTCGAGTTTCAAATTCTATAAGTTTTTACTGCTAATTTCTAATACAGAAACTTCTTCGTATTGATATGGATTGTTTATAATTACGTTTTCTTTTTGATTTAAAATTAAAACCTTCCTCTCAATGTTTATAAATGCATTCAAAAAATTTAGGAGGTCTATCCCTATGATAAAATTGTATTTTCTTCCCTTAAGCGGGGCTAATTTCCATCGTACTCTTGCGTTATTTGGTAAGTTAAATTCTTTTGGGGCTGTGGTATGAATTTCGTACGCTATTACGTCCTTGCTGTTAATTGTAGTGTATGGTATGGGCGTATTTAGTCTCATTTTTCTGTAACCGTTAATCTGGTCGCTAACTAAACTCAAGGTGCCTCCTGTGTCTATTAAGGCCACGTATTTCTGTTTGTCTATGTTAAGTTCTATTAGTGGTAACCCATCCGAGGCGGCTTCGTAAAAAAAACCGTATTATTGAATTCTGCCTGTGGATAGTTTTCCATTTGATTATTATCGTGTTTACTGTTCGAGTTATGGTCACTGTTGTAGTTGTCATTTTCGTATCTGCTTTGGTCGGTATGGTTTTGGTGTTGGTTGGCTTCTATGTTATCTACCTCCATAGGTACCACATTCGCTGACCTATTTTGCCTAAACTGATGTGATTCCGCTTGTTGATTCCACTGATTATTTTGATATCGTCTACTTTGTCCGGAGTTATTGCCTCTAAAATTCTGAGGGGTATTGTTCTGTCTAACTTGTCCTGAATTGTTGCTCTGATAATTTTGATGTACATTTTGCATTGTATTGTTTTGCTGATTATATTGTTGATTGGTATTCTTATTTTGATGTGCATTTTGCATTGTATTGTTTTGCTGATTATATTGTTGATTGGTATTCTGGTTGTTGTTCCTGTAATTGTTTTGATTAGGTCTACCTTTCCTATACTGATACCTAATGCAACTATTCTCATATCTGCGTTGCATCATTATCTTTAATATAGTGCTTAAATCTCTGACTTCGTAGATCTTGTCTAGTAAAGTGCCTTGTGTCATTTCTTTGGCTGTGTTAACTAATAAACTTTCGACATTACTTAAATCTATAAACTTATCATTCATATGATACACAATTAATTCATCATTTTTATATTTTATATTTTGAATTTCTACTGCAAGCTCGCTCACCGAATTCACTCTCAGGTCACATATCCTCTTGTAGATTTGGTGCGGCTCCGTGTCTGGTCTGTACCTTAACTTCAAGGTGGCTTTTATCAGGTCCCAGTTGTCCGGCTCCGGGATATTTATTACTGCATCCTTTGCTTGACCCTGAATTGTCCTGTAGAATATTGTCCTTGTGGCTTCTCTCTTGGGTTGTGGGTCCTCTACCGTCTGTAACAGGTACTCCACGCTACTGAAGAAGGAGTTGATGGAAATTTCCCCGGTTCCCGTAAAGGTTGCCAAACGATTGATGTTTTTGAACAACCGCTCTTGTTGGGCTGGGTTGTTTCCATTTCCTTGGAGCTGTACATACGCTTGTTGCAGTTGCTCCAGCTGTCTTTCCCTTATGGCCAATTGTTCCAAAAGATCCGCTTGGGGCATCTGGCCGTTATCGTGAGCCATCCTGCTATTGTCGTATGAAGCGATCCTTCGCTGCCTTCTTATATCCAGGTTGAGTTGATTTCCTTCTTAGCGCTGTCTAAGTCGATTTTAGTTCGATCTCTACAGGCATTAATCCACTGATTTTTAGTTGGATTTAATGCTGTTGCGCTGCTTGGTCTGGTTTTGCTTTGATCAATGCACTTTTCTATGCACTGCACCACGTTCACTTAGCGGACTGATTTTTAGTTCGCTTCTGTTCGCTGACTTTTTGTATTTTTTATTTGTCACAAAAAATTGTTGTTATATTTTTTTCTTCACGTTAAGTTCGATTTGAATAATCACTGGACCCTCTTTAATTAAAAAGGATCCTACCGGCTGCGTCAATTTTGTTTAAGGAGTTGCGAAGTTTTAAAAAAATAAATTATTTGTAAGTAAAACACGTCAAGCGGGTTTGGTGGGCAAAAATCAACTGAATATTCTTTATTGATAATGTTTTAAAGAAAACTTAATTTAGGTTTACAGAAGTGCTTATTAGGTTTTCTTACGAATTATTCTGGTCGACATGTGTAAGATCGTTGGCCTCTAGTTAGCCTGAATTTAATAACGATCGATGAACTATGCATTTCCTGTTTACTGTGTTATATTGCTTATTTGGATTTTATATTTTCTTAGAACTTATTTTGGTTGGCATGTGCCAGATCGTTAACCTGTGCATTTCCTGTTTGCTGTATTACTTTAATATATTGTTTATTTAGCATTTAATGAGTTAAGCAATTCTTGTACTTTATTATTAAGAGGTGGTAAAGAAGAAATTGGGTTTTGGACATATGTGGGAAGTGAAGTGGGGTTATACGTAACTTCTCCCCCTTTTAGATAAGAATTCTCCTGAATTCTATTGTTATTGAGCTGAATTTTAATTTTCTTGTGTTTTAAAACAATGTAAGCAATTAATACAATTATTGACAAAAGTATGGTTGCATTAAAAAAATAATTTATGTCTTTATGTGTTTTTAATTTTCTTTTGTTCGACCAGTTAATCTTATTATTTTCCAATATTTTCTCAAAAGTGATTTGTTTAGTAAAATTTTGAGTTTGGTTTGATTTCTCATATAAAATTCTTTTCTTATCTAATTCGTATGAATTTGTAAAATAATTATTTTCTATACCTATTGTACAATTTGTAAAGTGTATTAGAATATTTTTTTTCATTTTAATTTCATTGCTGTTACAATTTTGATATAATGTTTCATTTTTAGCATTCTTAATTACTACGGTTTCTTCGTCTAGTTCTAATATTTGCATTTCATTTCTTTGTATCAGTTTGCAATTTTTCTTAAATACACAATGTTTACTTTTTCGCATTTCTTTTAATTTTTTATTTGTTTTACAGGTGTATGTTGAATTTTTATAGTTAAATATCAGTTCTGATTCCTGATCTATTTCAAAGTTTTCTTCATTTGGCATCGGTATTATCTGTTGTATTTTTACTGTTATAAAGTTTTTTGGTATTTCTATTGCGAATACTAAAAGATTATTTCTGAACATAGCCGTAGCTAACTTTATATGGTTTAGTTTGTTGAAATCGATATTGTATTTTTTTATTTCGTGACCTGTTAATATGCTGGGATGTAATATATTGTATCTAGCAGAAGCAACGTTATCCTGCAAATGTTCAATCTTATTTTTTATTAACTGAATTTTTATCTGTTGGTCGTAATATAAGTTCTCCTGGTATCTGTTATTTTCGAATTTGCTAATTGCATTCAATTGTCTCTCTATTGCCTCTCTATCTTGTTTAACTATTTGTTCAATGTATTTTATTGTATCATTGAAATACGTATTTATGTAAATTTGCTTGTTTAATGCTTCATCTGTTTCCTGCATGTTTTCTTTAAATGTAGAGATATGATTCTCAACTTATTTCCTGTCTTCATCGTCCATTGTTCCAAACAACCATTTTGCTGAACTACCTACTACATTAATTAATCCTCTTCTTTCGCGATTGTGGTTTCCATATAGGGTATACACAGTACCACTTCAACCTCCGAAGAGACAAGTCGTATTACAACAGCATCGATCCCGCGTTTGCAAAAACCCATTGAGCTTATCAGCAAAATTTCGAAAAACAAATATTAACCACAAAACAAAACAAAAAAAGACAACAACAAAAAACACACCATTTCTTACCACTCGGGCGCAAGCCCTTTACAAGCAACCATGCACGAGCCACCAGACATAGCAAAATACACTACGAGATCGTATCAACTAGGAGAACCCAAATTTATAGTAATTAAAAGTAAAAATGAAACCTCATTCCAAACTGTTTCACCTTTCATTATCGAAAAATCTGTGGACTTTGCCTGCGGAGGAAGAGTTGAATCCGTGAAAAAAACCAGAGACGGCGGACTTTTGATAAAAACTAAAAACAACACACAAGCCACAAAACTTCTAAAACTTACCAAAATCGCAGATATGGAAATAACAGCAACCGAACACAAGACACTTAATTTTTCAAAGGGCGTTATCTACTGTAATGACCTTAGATATATAGATGAAGAAACAATCCTCCAAGAATTAAAACCACAGAAAGTAATTGAAGTAAAAAAAATCATGAAGAGACAAAACACCAACAATAACACCAACAACTACAGCAACACCAACAACAACACCACCAACAACTACAGCCTAACCGAAACCGGACTCATAATAATTACATTTGAAACCCTTCAACTCCCTGAAATACTGCGAGTTGGCTACGAAACTGTTCGCGTACGCAACTACATCCCTCTCCCACTACGTTGCAGAAAGTGCCTACGTTTTGGACACCCTGCACCCATATGCAAGAGCACAGAAAAATGTTTAAACTGCTCAGATGAAAAACACACCAGCGAAAAAGAACTCTGCAAAAACGACAAAAAATGCCTAAATTGCGTAAACAATCCCGAACTTGACTCTCAACACAGCCCTTTGGACCGCAAATGCCCCACATTCTGTAAACAACAAGAGCTTACTGCCATAAAGACTACCGAAAAAGTCGATCATAAAACTGCTCTGGGTATTTACTTTAAGCGACACGGATACAAAACAAGAAATTCTTATGCAAACACACTTACAAACACCACAACCACAATAAGAACCCGATCTTCAAACACTCTCGCATCAACATCCTCAAATGTACAAACTACATCCACATCCTGCGATCACAACCGATCAAACACACCTACAACCTCATCTGCATCAATCAAAACAACACTGGCACCGAAAAAAATTCTCCAAAACCACAACCAACACGACCAAGACGACACCGAAGCCATGGAAACGGACAACATGAACCCCACCAAAATAACAACCGCATACGGATCTCAACTCACAAAGGACCTTAAACTAAAAATATTCCCTAAAGATAAGTCAAACCCCCTCTGTACTAACTTCAAACCAACTAAATCAAAAGCCAAATCCTCTAACAAAAACAAACATACCACTAACAGCGACAGCGAATCAGTTTAACAGCCACAGATCTCCCCTGCTCTAAGGTTCAACCTCAGAACTTCTTACACTATCAAAATGTCACTAACTTTAATTCAATGGAATATTCAAGGATATACAAATAACTATAATAACCTCCTAATCCTGATTAAAAAATACTCTCCGCATATCATTACGCTTCAAGAAACACACATACAACATACTAGCAACATACCAACTCCAATAAATTACATACTACTAACAAACATAGCCACCAACAGATTTGGCGGCGTAGCGCTATTAGTACACAAGTCAATTCAATATTCTATAGTAAACATTCCAAACGACCTTGAAGCTCTAGCAATACACATTAATTCCAAGGAGAACATGCACATTAAGACAACATACATTGCCCCAAACAGAACCGTCACAAACCAAATGCTTGAAGACACTTTGTACAATAATCAAACACCCTCACTAATTCTAGGAGACTTTAACGGATGGCACCCTGCCTGGGGTTCCCCGAAAACTAATTCTCGAGGAAAAACAATACAACAATTTATTGACAACACACAGCTAATCTTACTAAACGACAAATCCCCCACACACTTCTCAACACACAATACATACACGGATATCGACCTCTCACTTTGCTCAGCAACACTAGCCCCACACGCCAAGTGGGAAATACTTAATGATCTCCACGGCAGCGGCCATTTTCCAATAGTTATCTCCCTGTTCCCTCCAAACAAGATAAACAAATTTTCAAAACCATTTTTTATATTAAAAAAAGCCAACTGGGAGCAATACGAGACTCTCACACACAAACATAACGAAATATTTCCCACTTCAGTAAATGTCAATAAAGAAGCCGCACAAATCAACAAAATTATACTACATAGCGCAAACATTTCCTTCCCACAAGCCTCAGTAAATACAAAACCCTACAGGGTCCCATGGTGGAGCAAAAAACTAGCCCAGTTAAAAAAAGAAAAGCAATTAGCTTGGAAAGCACTTAATCGCAACATCAACCTTGCAAACATTATACACTGCAGACGCTTAAACGCCAAGTACAGGTTTGAAATAAAAAGAAGAAAAAGCGAAGCTTCCAGCTCCTTTACATCCACCATACAACCAGAAACTTCTTCATCCAAAATATGGGGCAACATACGACGCTTCTGCGGCCTTAACCCAATCAAACAAATTCACGCCATACTTAATCCCAAAAACAACACAACAACAACAGATACTCTCGAAATAGCCAACTCCTTCTCCCAACACTTCTCAGAGCTCTCAAGCGACCTAAACTTTTCAGACGAATTCCGAAATAACAAATATAAAATCAACACAGCCAATTATACACCCACTTCAACAGCCAAATCTATCGAGAAAAACATAACTTACCTTGAATTGTTTGCAGCACTACAATCACTTAAAGGATCCACTCCAGGATTAAACAGAATTTCATACGAAATGATACGCAACAGCTCCCTTACCACAAAAAACAGAATAAAAAACCTTTTCAACCAAATTTTCGACAGCCACATACCTCAAGCCTACAAAATAAGCCTAGTCATTCCGATTCTTAAGCCAATAACTGACAAAACAAATATCTCTTCATACAGACCCATTTCCCTCAACTTCTGTCTAGCAAAAACACTAGACAAAATCATAGCAAAAAGACTATGGTGGTTTGTGACCCACAACAAACTTTTAAATACAAACCAATTCGGCTTTAAAAAAGGCAAATCGACTTCGGATAGTCTACTATAAGTAGACCATCTTATTACGAAGTCAAAGAAGCACACCTCCCTCGTCACTCTTGACTTTGCAAGAGTCTTTGATCGAATAGGGGTGCACACTATAATTGATCAACTACAGGAATGGAAAACAGGCCCAAAAATAATTAATTACGTCAAGAACTTCATGCTGAAACGTAAAATAATTGTCAGAGTCGGTCCGCACATGTCAAATTCACTTTCATTATGCAATGGTATCCCACAAGGATCTCCTATATCGGTAATCCTATTTCTTATCGCATTCAACAAGCTCTCAAACATAATAACTTTACACAGAGAAATTAAATTTAACGCATACGCCGACGATTTTTTTCTCATAATAAATTTCAACAAAATCAAAAACCTTAACTTCAACCTAGACAACTTATTACAAGACATAAACAGCTGGTGCTCATACTCAGGGGCATACCTATCCTTAGCTAAGTGCCAACACCTCCATATTTGCCAAAAGCACAATTGCACCAGCACCATAAGCTGTAGCAATACACCAATACAACAAGTAACTGCACTAAAAATCTTAGGGATAACCATAAACAGTAAATACAAATGGGACACACACATAAGATCACTTCTTCCATCACTACACCAAAAATTAAATATCATTAAATGCCTCTCCAACCCTAAATTGTAATACACAAACACTACTTCACGTCGCGAAAGCAACAGTCATAGCAAAATTGGAATATGGCCTGTTTCTATACGGACACGCTCCGAAAAGCGTGCTAAACAAATTAAAAACACCCTTTAACACAGCAATTCGACTAGCCCTTGGCGCCTACCGAACCACGCCCATAAATAACTTGCTATACGAAGCCAACATCCTCCCTTTAGAGCAAAAACGAGACCTCCAAACAGCCAAACTCACAAAAAACCTGATATTTTCGAAAGATACACCAACACACAAACTTATCAAACAAAGAAAACCAAAAAAAAACCCATCAACCATAGACCGCACAATAAACCTTTGTCAAGCACTAAATCTCCCCTATGAACCAGTAAAACTACACAAATACCTGCCACCTTGGGATCTCCCAAATCTCATAGACACAACATTTAGAGCGTACAAGAAACAAACCACACCACCAGAGACATACAGGAAACTATACGAACATACCAAAGACAACCATAAAACTCACAAATTCATATTTACGGACGGATCAAAAATGAACTCCACCATATCATATGCAATCACAACAGATACTTATATCATTAAATATGGTATCCTACCCCCATACTCATCAGTACTCTCCGCAGAAATAATAGCCATCCTAGTAGCGATCGATCAAGTCAAAAGCACAAGGGGAAAGTTCATGATCTGCTCTGACTCTCTCAGCAATTGACGCCATAAGAAACACAAACAAAAACAATTTTTACTCTAACAAAATCAGATCACTTCTTACAAAACTGTGCCCAAAAATTAAAATATTATGGATTCCTGGCCAAGTAGGCATAGCAGGCAACGAGCTAGCCGACCAAACCGCAAAATCGACAAGCAATATGCCCCTTATTTACACCCCAAACATCAACTTAACAGACATAAACAGGCACTTAAAACTAGAATTCCAAACAAGAAATACACTAAACATAGAACACTGCAATCAATGGTATAAAAACATTAACAAAGACAATTCAAACATCGACAATTATTGCAGATCCTTCCATCCCAAATCGAGTAGACTCGATCAAATTAAAATAATACGCCTCAGACTAGGCCACACAAAACTTACACACGAGCACTACTTTAATCAAAACCAAACTTCACCCTGCCCCTTTTGCCAAGGCGACAATAACATACCCCACCTATTAAATTCATGCCCTTTACTCCTCCCTACAAAACTATCTATCTTCAAAAACACAAACCCAATAAATCTCCTCAATGAACTCAACCCAGATAATTTAGAAAAAATCTTACTCTTCCTAAAAGCTTCAAACCTATACCACAGAATTTAATAAAACACCCCAAATGTACATAAATAAAAATTTACCAACTTAGTAGCTAAAATACAAAGAACAATATGTAAACCAAAAAAAAATAATAGACTTAATATCATTAACATTAAAAGCCGAAGCCTTTGTTGCCAGCGCTTTACCAACTAAGTTAGTCTAGTTTTCTAAACTTCTCTATCTGTAATAATAATAATAATAATATAGGGTATACAATTTGTTTTTTGTTTCAGTTAGTTCCGATTGTAATATGTGTTTGTTGTCATTGTTTGTCATTTCTATGTTTTTTCCTATTTCGTTCAAAATATTGTCAATATCTTTTAAGTTTATAATATGTACTACTATATCTGTTGTGATAATTATATCTTGATTTTTTATCTCTATTTGCGCATACCAGTCCTGATCAGGTATTTCTTGAATCGTTAGTGTTCCCGCTGTTGTTGTTATTGCCATTGTCATTAGTATTGTCGTCAGCAACATAGTCGTCGTTAGTATTTTCTGTAAATTTATAAGGGCGTTTAATATTTATTGGGTCAATATTACCGAGATTTGCTTTTTTGAATTTCGGAGCTTCTTTGTGTCTGACTGCCTTGTAGTTCTTTATAAAACCCTCTTCTCGTTTTTCTTCATAATGCTCCCTGTTGCCGTTGTGCTTTTCTAACATTTTTTGTTTAGCGCTATCTATATTTTCTTTTATTTTTGTCAATTCTATCTTATTGTTGTGGGCTTCGCTGGGGGTACATTTGGTTGTGGAGTGATATCTTTCATTGTAATTTCTCACTGCTCTCTGCATAATTTGTTTTACTGGCATATTCGACGCTTCCGTTTTATATGTTGTTCTAAACTTTTCTGCTAGTGAATTGTGTAGTCTTTCTACATCTGAATTGCCAGTGTGACTATTCGGTTTTGTTAAGTGTAATTCTATCCCTTCTTGTCTTAGTAGTTCTTTAATCCTGAATGAATCAAATTCGTTATCAGCTATTATTTTACCTGGTTTGCCTATTTTCGTAAAATGTTCCTCCAATTGTTCTACTATAGTGATATGATTTCTATCATTTAATGGGTATACTGCTGCGAACTTTGAAAATTTATCTATGGTCGTTAAAAAATGTGTATTTTTTATTACATATGTATCCAAGTGTATTATCTGATTTTTATCTGATGGGGTTTCCGTTTTACTGAACTTATTTTTAATAGGATTTCTATCATATTTTATTTCTTTGCAAAAATCGCATTGATTTATAACCATTTGCACCAACTCTAACAATTTTGGAAAGTAAATCTTGTTTTTCAATTGGTTATATGTTTCCTGAATTCCTGAGTGCATACTTTCTCTTACATGATAAAACGAAATTTGTCTTACTGCTTCTGTTTCATGTTCAATATCTTGAGCTCTGAGTGTGCATTTTATGAATTCTAATTGTTTGTTGTCTGAAAACATTTCTATTAGTTTTTCTTGTACTATGTTATACTCTTGATACGATAATTCTGAATAGATTCCGACTTTTCCTTTGTGTATATATTTCCTGAAAATATCTTTCATTGTTGGAAAGTCATGTTTTGCTATAAATATTATTGATTTTCCATGTATTGTTTTATACTCGTCTGTTTTACTGTCTGTAATAATTATTTGTGTTTTATATTTGTTAACTATTTCCTCTTTTATATAAAAATGATTGTGTAAATTTTCTTCGGCTGAGTGTACTGTTGATGTTGAGAGATTATCTTCAATGTTTGCTATCATGTTTATGTCTGAAATATTATCTTTGTATTCATTGTCTCTTTCGTTTTCGGTTTTGTTCGTAAGGTCGCTGTCTTCCAGTCTGCTAAGAAAATCTGCCACTCTGTTCTCTTTTCCTTTCAAGTAATCTATCTCAAATTGATACTCTCCTAATTTTAATAACCATCTCTGGTGTCTGGGTAAAATATCTTTACCTTTATGTTTTGAGTGTAAGAATTTTATTGGCTGGTGGTCAGTTAATATTTTGAATTTATTCCCGTAAAGGTATGGTCTGAAATAATTGACGCTCCATAGTATTGCTAGGAATTCTTTGTCTGTTGCTGAGTAATTTTTTTCATGATTGATAAGCGTTCTTGATGCAAAGCAGATTGGATGACCGTCTTGAGATACGACAGATCCAATTGCATAATTTGATGCATCTGTAGTTAATGTACATTTTTTTTCAAAATTGGGATATCTTAAAATTGGGTGAGAACTGATTAAATGTTTTAATTTTTCAAATGCTTCGACATAGGTGGGGTCTTTTAGATTTATTTTAACATTTTTTTTCAAATACTTGGTTATTGGCTGTGCTACTTTAGCATAATCTTTTATAAATTTTCTGTAATAACCTGTTATACCTAAGAAGCTTTTTATTTGCTTCTCTGTTCGTGGTAACAGTAATTTTTCTATGATTGCGATCTTATTTGGATTTGGCTTAATGCCCTCTTTTGTAAGGATATGTCCTAGAAATTCAGTTTCCTTTTTCATGAAGTTACACATGTTCTTTTAATGAGGTGCTGAAAATAAGTATATCGTCTAGATACACGACGCATTTTTTATTAATGTGATCCCTAAGTATTTCATTCAATATATAAATATATTATAAACTCATATAGTCCATGTGGCGTTACGAATGCCGTTTTTTTTCTGCCTGATTCTCGGACTAAGATCTGATGGTAGCCTTTGGCTAAATCTATTGTAGTGAAGTATTGAGCTCTTCCTAGTTTATCCAAAATAGAATTAATGTTCGGAATCGGAAATTTGTCGTCTATGGTTATTTCATTTAACTTCCTGTAGTCTATTACTATCCTAAACTTTTTCTTTCCTGAGTTGTCGATCTTCTTCGGGATTACTATAAGTGGGCTAGAGTATCTTGAATTACTCTTTCTAATTATACCCTGTTCTTCCATTTCTTATATTTGTTTCCTAACTTCTTCCTCGTGTTGTGGTGGGTATCTATAAAGTTTTGAGTTTAACTGTTCCTCTGTATTGGTCCGTATTTCGTGTTCAATTTCTGTCGTACTAGTTAGTTGGTCTCCCTCCTTAAAAAAAAGTTTGCTAAATCGTTGTACAATGACTTTAATTTCTCTGACTTCTTCTTCATTTAAGTGGTCGAGTTTCAAATTCTATAAGTTTTTACTGCTAATTTCTAATACAGAAACTTCTTCGTATTGATATGGATTGTTTATAATTACGTTTTCTTTTTGATTTAAAATTAAAACCTTCCTCTCAATGTTTATAAATGCATTCAAAAAATTTAGGAGGTCTATCCCTATGATAAAATTGTATTTTCTTCCCTTAAGCGGGGCTAATTTCCATCGTACTCTTGCGTTATTTGGTAAGTTAAATTCTTTTGGGGCTGTGGTATGAATTTCGTACGCTATTACGTCTTTGCTGTTAATTGTAGTGTATGGTATGGGCGTATTTAGTCTCATTTTTCTGTAACCGTTAATCTGGTCGCTAACTAAACTCAAGGTGCCTCCTGTGTCTATTAAGGCCACGTATTTCTGTTTGTCTATGTTAAGTTCTATTAGTGGTAACCCATCCGAGGCGGCTTCGTAAAAAAAACCGTATTATTGAATTCTGCCTGTGGATAGTTTTCCATTTGATTATTATCGTGTTTACTGTTCGAGTTATGGTCACTGTTGTAGTTGTCATTTTCGTATCTGCTTTGGTCGGTATGGTTTTGGTGTTGGTTGGCTTCTATGTTATCTACCTCCATAGGTACCACATTCGCTGACCTATTTTGCCTAAACTGATGTGATTCCGCTTGTTGATTCCACTGATTATTTTGATATCGTCTACTTTGTCCGGAGTTATTGCCTCTAAAATTCTGAGGGGTATTGTTCTGTCTAACTTGTCCTGAATTGTTGCTCTGATAATTTTGATGTACATTTTGCATTGTATTGTTTTGCTGATTATATTGTTGATTGGTATTCTTATTTTGATGTGCATTTTGCATTGTATTGTTTTGCTGATTATATTGTTGATTGGTATTCTGGTTGTTGTTCCTGTAATTGTTTTGATTAGGTCTACCTTTCCTATACTGATACCTAATGCAACTATTCTCATATCTGCGTTGCATCATTATCTTTAATATAGTGCTTAAATCTCTGACTTCGTAGATCTTGTCTAGTAAAGTGCCTTGTGTCATTTCTTTGGCTGTGTTAACTAATAAACTTTCGACATTACTTAAATCTATAAAATTATCATTCATATGATACACAATTAATTCATCATTTTTATATTTTATATTTTGAATTTCTACTGCAAGCTCGCTCACCGAATTCACTCTCAGGTCACATATCCTCTTGTAGATTTGGTGCGGCTCCGTGTCTGGTCTGTACCTTAACTTCAAGGTGGCTTTTATCAGGTCCCAGTTGTCCGGCTCCGGGATATTTATTACTGCATCCTTTGCTTGACCCTGAATTGTCCTGTATAATATTGTCCTTGTGGCTTCTCTCTTGAGTTGTGGGTCCTCTACCGTCTGTAACAGGTACTCCACGCTACTGAAGAAGGAGTTGATGGAAATTTCCCCGGTTCCCGTAAAGGTTGCCAAACGATTGATGTTTTTGAACAACCGCTCTTGTTGGGCTGGGTTGTTTCCATTTCCTTGGAGCTGTACATACGCTTGTTGCAGTTGCTCCAGCTGTCTTTCCCTTATGGCCAATTGTTCCAAAAGATCCGCTTGGGGCATCTGGCCGTTATCGTGAGCCATCCTGCTATTGTCGTATGAAGCGATCCTTCGCTGCCTTCTTATATCCAGGTTGAGTTGATTTCCTTCTTAGCGCTGTCTAAGTCGATTTTAGTTCGATCTCTACAGGCATTAATCCACTGATTTTTAGTTGGATTTAATGCTGTTGCGCTGCTTGGTCTGGTTTTGCTTTGATCAATGCACTTTTCTATGCACTGCACCACGTTCACTTAGCGGACTGATTTTTAGTTCGCTTCTGTTCGCTGACTTTTTGTATTTTTTATTTGTCACAAAAAATTGTTGTTATATTTTTTTCTTCACGTTAAGTTCGATTTGAATAATCACTGGACCCTCTTTAATTAAAAAGGATCCTACCGGCTGCGCCAATTTTGTTAAAGGAGTTGCGAAGTTTTAAAAAAATAAATTATTTGTAAGTAAAACACGTCAAGCGGGTTTGGTGGGCAAAAATCAACTGAATATTCTTTATTGATAATGTTTTAAAGAAAACTTAATTTAGGTTTACAGAAGTGCTTATTAGGTTTTCTTACGAATTATTCTGGTCGACATGTGTAAGATCGTTGGCCTCTAGTTAGCCTGAATTTAATAACGATCGATGAACTATGCATTTCCTGTTTACTGTGTTATATTGCTTATTTGGATTTTATATTTTCTTAGAACTTATTTTGGTTGGCATGTGCCAGATCGTTAACCTGTGCATTTCCTGTTTGCTGTATTACTTTAATATATTGTTTATTTAGCATTTAATGAGTTAAGCAATTCTTGTACTTTATTATTAAGAGGTGGTAAAGAAGAAATTGGGTTTTGGACATATGTGGGAAGTGAAGTGGGGTTATACGTAACTTACGCGCGTTATGGGACCGCATCAAGGCAGAATACGATGAATGCACCGGGTGCATAGCAGAAGCCGGAGACAGTGCAGCTGATAGTTTGCCAGTTCTCAAGGCTAAGTACGGCTACTGCTATTCCGTTTACGAGAGATGTGGGGCTCAGATCGCGGATATGATAGCCCAGGCTCCCCAAGTTCAAGCTGTTCCTACCCAGACTTACATTCCCTCGGGATGTCGGCTGCCTCTGTGCGATACCGAGGTTTTCACCGGAGATTATCTGCGGTGGCCGACCTTTAGGGTCCAAGGCTGACGCCAGTCGAAAAATTGTTTCACCTAAATGCCAAAACAAGCGGCGATGCACACACGATAGTGTCGAACTCCCCCCTTACTAACGACGGCTTTCGCTCAGCTTGGACTAACCTAACTGAGCGTTTCGAAAACAAGCGGTTGTTAGTAAATAGCCAATTAAAAATACTTTTCAATGTGCAGTCCGTTAATCAGGAATCTGGGTCAGCTATCCGTGAACTTCAACGTACCATCCACGGTTGCCTTACGTCTTTAGAAATGTCCGGAATTGAAACCGAGAAATAAGCTCACGCTATCCTTGTGGGAACAGTCCCTGCACAATAAGGCAGAGATTCCGACGTGGCAGGAACTGAACGCCTTCCTTACGGAGCGTCACCGGACCTTAGAAGCCATAGACGACGTACGGCCGTCAGGCTCGAGTCAATCTCTGCCAAAAACATCCGCCCCCTCTGCAGCGCCTCGAAGAATAAATACTTACGAGACAAGGGTAGCACCCAAGCCAAAAGGATGTGACCTTTGTAAGAAGGAAAGCCATCCTGTCCGCACATGTGCACGGTTCCTCCAGATGACGGTCGACGAGCGTTCGGCATACATAAAGAGGAAGCAGCTGTGTCTAAACTGCTTCGCACGAGGGCATCAGCTGCGTGATTGTGAAAGCACTCATAGTTGCTTTACGTGCCGCGGCCGCCATCACACCTTACTACACAGAGGCAACTCCTCCCAATCGCCCTAGAATCCCGCCCCAAGACCCAGATCAAGACCAAGTACACCAGTTGCCAACAGTTGCTACAGTCCAAAATTACTTCGCGACGGGGTATAGATCCGTCTTGCTGGGCACCGCCATAATTGACATATGTCACCTGGGGTCGAATTTTAAAGCTCGTGCCTTGATAGATTCAGGATCAGAGGCAACCTTTATTTCTGAGCGGCTGTTCAAACTAATTAAGTTGCCTCACCAGGTAATCCAAACCCAAGTTTCAAGCCTTAACCAGACAGTATCCGCTGAATCCAAAATGCTCTGTCAGTTTACCATCCGTTCTCCGACCAGGCCTGGCTTGCAAATAAATACGACGGCCTATGTTCTTCCTCAATTAGCTGGAAGCCTTCCATCTTGTCCGATTCCGCAACAGTTTCTACGGAATCTTCCCGAACTGTCACTAGCGGATCCAAAGTTCAAAGTTCTGGTCGGAGCCGACATACTGCCATCCATTCTCCTAAGCGGCACCCGGCCGAGTATTTGTGGCTCTCTCCTCGGGCAAGAAACCATTTTCGGGTGGATCCTAACAGGACCCGTTCCTGCTCCAAGGGAAAATCAGATTTCCGTTTTTTCCACACGAATCTCCCACACAGTTGACACGTCCCTGGATAGGCTTCTCACCAAATTTTGGGTGGTGGAGGATCTGCCAGTAAAAGTGACAAAATCTTCCGATTTGACATGTGAGGAAAATTTTCTCCGAACGACTACGAGAGACGATAACGGCAGGTATGTCGTAAGTCTTCCGTTTCGTGATCCTCAAAACGTAAAATCCGCCCTCGGTCACTCCAGATCCTCCGCGTTGTCGCAGTTCCTAAGAACCGAGCAACGCCTAAAGACGGACAGTCAGCTGATAGCCAAATACGACTCCGTGATTCAAGAATATCTCGACCTCAATCATATGAAAGAAGTCCGTCCTACCCATAATTCTGCCAGTTATTACCTTCCGCATCATGCCGTGCTCAAGCCGGAAAGTACAACCACTAAGCTACGTGTGGTTTTCAATGCCTCCAGCCCTTCAGAGAATGGGGTAAGTTTAAATGATATCCTTCATGCTGGCCCAGTCTTACAGTCCGATCTAACGATCCAGATCCTGAAGTGGCGATATTTACGATACGTCTACAGTGCCGATATCGAGAAAATGTATCGGCAGATATGGGTAGATCCGAAGCATTCCCTTTCCAGCGCATCTTATTCCGCAACAGTGAGGGGCACATTCGAGATTTCGAGTTCTATGAGTTCTTTTTCGTCCCACCAGATTTAGCAACGGAAATCTCCCACACGAAACGCCAAGTCCTTTCCCAAATTGCCAAGCTGTTTGATCCAGCAGGCTGGCTCGCTCCATTTGTTGTGTGTGCCAAAATCTTTATGCAAGAGATTTGGCCTCAGGATCTAGGCTGGGACGACAAACTTCCAATTGAGCTGTGCCAAAGGTGGAACAGCTTTCTCCAGAGCTATTCGGTCCTAGACCAGGTCAGAATACCCAGATGGGTTTCCTTCCATCCAGAGTTCCGCGTAGAGCATCACGGATTCTGTGACGCCTCGCAAAAGGCATACGGTGCTGCGGTCTATGTGCGCGTAGAAGTGGGCCATAAGACGATGGTGCACTTGCTCACGGTCAAGACGCGTGTGGCGCCAGTCAAAACGGTGTCCCTTCCCAGGCTGGAGTTATGTGGAGCTCTCCTTTTGTCCGAGATGGCCGAAGCCATTCTTCCAAATATGTCGAGGCTGACCTCCAAATTTCATTGTTGGACCGATTCCACGATTGTGCTAGCATGGTTAGCAAAACCAGCGTGCCATTGGACTACGTTCGTTGCCAACAGGGTGACGAAGATCACCGAGTCCACTGAGGCGGCCAATTGGTCGCACGTTCAATCCGAACATAATCCAGCTGATTTGGCTAGTCGAGGAGTTCCCCTTCAAGAGCTGGTGGATAACCTGCTTTGGTGGCATGGACCCACTTGGCTGCAACGTCCACGCGATCATTGGCCCAGCCAGGGAACCGACCTGCCGGTGACTAAGATCGAAAAGCGTGCCGTTAAAGTCCATGTGGCGTCTATGCCGTCAGAAGATTTCCTAGATCGCTTTTCCAATTTAGATAGAGCTTTGCGGGTCCTCGCGTATGTCCATCGATTTGTCCAACGATGTCGAAGACAATCACCGCCTTCCGGGGTCCGTCTAGAGGCCCAGGACGTTGCCGCCGCGGAAGAACTCATGACGATTTGCACTCAGCGCAGGTATTTTTCTGAAGAATACCGCTGCTTGAGTCAGAAGCGTCCTGTGCCCAGGGCGAGTTCGATTCTCTCCCTGAACCCCTTTCTAAATAAGAAAGGGGTAATCAGGGCATGCGGCCGCGTAACGGCCTCCGACAGTTTGCGGTATGATGAACGACATCCGATAATCCTGCCGTACGAATGTGCACTCTCGCGGCTTCTGGTCAAATTCACGCATCTCATTACGTTACATGGTGGCAACCAGTTAGTGGTGCGTCTCACTCGGTCCAGATACTGGGTTCCGAGAATAAAGAACTTGGTGAAGGCAGTGGTTAACTCCTGCAAGGTCTGCGTTATCCACAAAAAGAGATTGCAAGTCCAGATGATGGGAAGTTTTCCGAAAGAGCGAGTGTCTTTTTCCCGTCCGTTCACGTACACAGGGATGGACTACGCCGGCCCGTTTGATATAAAAAATTATACCGGAAGAGCTTGTCTCATTACGAAAAGGTATGTGTTGGTTTTCGTTTTTTTTTCTACAAAGGCCATCCATCTAGAGCCTACATCCGACTTAACGACTGAAAAGTTTCTTGCCGCTTTCGCTCGTTTCGTCTCTAGAAGAGGGTGTCCTCACCAAGTCCAGTCCGACAATGGAAAGACCTTCGTCGGCGCCTCCACCGTGCTTTCCCGAGACTTCCTGCAAGCCGTTTAGGAGTCTGTGACCGATGCGTATAGTCATCAGCAGCTCACCTGGCAATTCATTCCTCCTGGGGCACCCCATATGGGAGGCCTATGGGAAGCTGGTGTCAAGAGCTTCAAGACCTTGTTTTACAAGTACACCGCTGCACGGAAGTACACCTTTGAAGAGCTGTCCACCCTCCTAGCGAGAATCGAAGCTTGTCTGAATTCCAGAACGCTATCTCCCATGTCCGAGGATCCAACTGATCTCTTAGCGTTGACACCAGGGCACTTTATTGTTGGTGGACCTCTTCTATCCATAGTGGAACCTGAAGTAAAGGGCGAATCCAAGTCCATTCTGAACCGGTGGCAGCACTTAAAGTCTCTCCATCAACAATTCCGCACTCGATGGAAGGGTGAGTACCTTAAGGAGCTCCACAAGCACAACAAGTGGCAAGTCCCCACAGAAAATCTGCGTGTTGGCGATCTGGTCGTCATTAAGGATGAAGAATAGACTCCGTTTTTCCGGGAGCCGATGGTAATGTCCGCTTAGTCGGCATTCGTACGACACGCGGCATTGTCAAACGTCCAGTGACCAAGGTGGTTCTTCTTCCAAGAGAGCCGCCCAAAACTACCTCGTAACGAGCCGCGCTTCTTACACACCTTGGTCCGTAGCCATTATCCACGTCAATGTTAATTAGCCCTGTTTAATTTTCCTTATCCACACTCTAAACAGGAAAATGGCTCCCCGTCCACGTAGCGCTCAGGCTTTGGATAGCAGACGTACTAGAGGTACTCAGTCCTACCGATGCCGAGTCTGCCGTGGAATCCATCCTCTTTGGAAGTGTCAGAGGTTCCTAAAGCTGAGCGCAGAGAAGCGGCTGCAAGCAGTTCTCATTAACAAGTACTGCGCGAACTGTCTCGCACACGAGCACTCCACTGGGAGCTGTCGTAGCGGTGACCGGTGCAGAACGTGCAACCGGAACCATCACACGCTGCTGCACATGCACGACCTTGTTTCCCGGAAAAAGTCCGGCTCCAAGAAAAAGTCCCGCTCCAAGCAACAGCCCGCTTCTCCGCAGCGTTCGCGCCGGCAAGATCCGCCTACTCGCCAAACGCCTGCCCCTCCACCGCGCTCAGCATCCTCGACACCAGCTCCGTCGCTCGCCGCACTTCTCCAGCGTCATAGCGTCAATGTCCTCCCGACTGCTGTGGTGATCGTCGAGACCGGAGAGAAGACGTTTCGTTTGCCGACAACAAACGTGGGCGATGAGAGCATATGCACGGCGACAATTCGTTCGAAGGTCGACGAGGCCATCGAGCTGGAGGTGGTCCTCAAGATCGAGCCGAACGTGCGCATCCGCACCCCCATCCGTGCGCTCAGTGAGAGCGTCGTCCAGAAATTTCAGGAGCTACCGCTCGCGGATGAGCGTTTCCACCGGCCAGCCACTGTTTCATTGATCCTGGGCGCGGACGTCTACCCGAAGGTGATACAGCCGGGCTTCCACGTGGTCGACGAGGGACTGCCAGTAGCCTAGAAGACGGTGTTCGGGTGGACCGTCTCCGGCGCCTGTACGCAGGCTTGAGGAGTAGGCGACTGGCCGAAGTTCCGTCTCCTTTTATTTTTTGCAACGCTAGCGATTGCAAGGGGGGCGGAATGTTCAGGCCCACTGCCCGGCGAATCTGGACTGGGCCCGCTATCCAGCTGCACCGCTCTCTCGCGCTCCCGCTCTCCTGCGCTGTTCCTAGCTCCCTCCATGAAGTCTCCGCTGCGCTTTGGAGCGCAGAGCGGAGCTTAGACTAAGTTAGTTCGATTTTGGAGTTCAAACTGAAAATAAACCGCGGTCGCACCCCCGCCTACTTTTACCAGTTAACGTTTTTCTCGAGTTTTTCATTTCGATCAAGGGGCAAATACGCGTTTCGAGTGGTTTCTCCCCTACAGCTTCCGAAGCACCAGCAGCAAACCGCACCACCAGCAAACTACCGAGGCCCAGCGCAGCAGCCCGCCGACGCCGCCAGTTTCCCGCCGTCGCCTCCCACGCCATTCCATCAGCGCCACCACGGTACCCCGCTACCCCGCGGCGTACAGTCATAAAGTTCGTCAGTCATCAGTCCACACTGCCCAACAAGCTTAGCTGTCGCTTGATCGCAATACGATCGGGCTGTGTTTTGGCCATATTCCCTCTCCTTTACACATTCGTGTGCCAATGGATCGTTGCGGGCCGCGCAATACGATCCCCTATTGTCAAGGTTGTCCGTCGAAAGTTGTGTCATTGTTCTTGACCTAATCCACTTCGCGCGTCAGCACACCCCCTTAATAAAGCTAGCACTTCATGTTTTGATATTCTTTCACATTACAAATTTATTGGGTAATATTTATTTAATTAGTTGGCTAATTCATATGGAAATTAAATTAATTGACAATTACTTTTGAAAGCGGAGAGTATCGAATTTACCACCTGTGAAGGTGCACACATCAGCAAAATGCTGACTATTCACGACTACAAACGTCGCTCAGAGGGCTCTTGCAATTGTCATACAATTACAAGGCTGATACTCGCCGCTGAAAAATTAACATTTAATTATTATATATAAAAATATAAAATATATAAAAGGAGGAAAGTATATCTAAATGATTTTATATATATATATTATAAATAATTATTGTATATGGATATTATTGTATGAATTCCTAACAAATTAATTCTTGGTCTCAGATAGAGAGATAATGATTGCCTTTTCGGTCTTGTTACAGTGGGCAAGTGGTGAAAAATCTAGACGGAAGGTCTCAATATATAAGTACTCTAATTCATGCACAGTTATTGGTAGGGTTGCTTTTGATAACAGGTATAGAATTCTTACGTTAAACTGTGGATCATTGTCTATAGTCTTTGCTAAAGCTTCTGAGTGATCATGGTGCACGGATATATATATGTATTTATAAGAAAGGAACCGTATTCCGACAAACTTACCCTCCTTTTGATCCTTGGCGATGAGATCTCGACGCTCCGGTTCCTGGGCCTTGGAAGATGTTATAATTGGTTTATATATATATATACGTGCAGTGTTGGATGGCGGTTCACAAAAGCATAACACAAAAACTACGTTACACAAAAAAAATAACACTATGACTGTATAGATATGTATGTATGTATTCATCGTATGGGAGTTCCACTGCGGCACACGTCAGTTCCAATGCTCGGGCTGGGGCTGGTCGATGTAGCTCCAATTTCTTGTTCAACGTATGAACTGGGGGGTTCTGTTACACTTGCATTCAGAAATGAATGCACTCGCAGATAGTTTGAAATGCACTTTTTGTTTAAAAGTTTGAATTCGATTTATTCGCCTTTTATTGTTTTTATTGTCTTTTTGCGGCTTCACTTCACTGTATCTGCTCGGCTTATGTTCCGATGTGGGTCACCACTTTCTCCAGGGCGTGATGTTGTACATCTTAACCACCTTAAGGATCACTAGAACTAGGAGTAGTCCAACGATGAGCTTCATGGTCCTGTTGGCATCCTGAATATCGTCCTGGTGGTCAACGATCTCTACTGTGTTAATCACATTGGCGGTGCTGCCGGCCACTTTGAATGTTTTGCTGCCCATCTTGGGGTTCTTAGGTCATACACTTAGTTCACTTGTTCTTTTCGTCCTTCGGAATTTTGCAGGTTGACTTTCTTCCGAGTGTGGTCGATCGTAGGACCGGTAATCAGGTCGTTCTCCTGGGTGAAGTTGATCCTAGGGAAACGGTCAAGACATCCTTCTGGACACCAGCCTTCTTCCAGTCGTGGTCTGTGTGATGAGAGTTGTACTTCTAGACCACTTTCATGGAGATTAGAACAATTTCTGTCCGTCTTCTCTATTTGGCTGGGGTCTTTTATACCGGATTAGAGCTTTCGCTAGCCCCCCATATTGGATGAATTAACTAGGTGTTCCCACCTAGGGGTACTGTTTCTCCATTTCCCCTATCTTAGGAGTCAACGGCCGGCTGGTGCACTTTGCCACCTTACTAGAGTACGGTTACGAGCAGGTCGATCGTGGTCGTTGTTCTGGCCTCGCGACACCCGTGATTTGACGAATTGTATTTCTGTTTTGCCATTATCAATCTGAGTGTGGTTAATCATTCGCGGCCCCTGCCTTCAACTTAAGACAGTTGTTTTGCCGGGGCTAATCTTTCTATGGGGGAGGGCGTACGTAACACTAGGCTTTTGAGATTTGGCATTCAGATTCCTGAGCTTCTTACGCAGCGCAAGTTTGTTTCAGCAGCGTGCCACGCCCACTCTAACGCCCACAAACCGCCCAAACCTATAACGCCCACAGTTTTCATGCTAGAAAAAAATACCTATCGATTGTCCCAAAAAAAAAGTTTGCCACGCCCACTATAACGCCCATAACTCTTAAATCTGTCTACCGCCCACATAACCATATATTGCATATCTCCATTTTCCCTTTGTCCCTTTAGCTGAGTAACGGGTATCTGATAGTCGAGGTACTCGACTATAGCATTCTTCCTTGTTTTTTTCTAGGCTTTAGCTTTTGCGAGTTTTTTTAAGAATTTAAATTTAAGTAATCTAAGAAAATTATAAGTTGAATAATTAATTAAGCAGAGGGCCAGTACCCGGAGAGAATAACAGTTATGAAGCGATTACATAATTGGTGGCGTGGTGTTCTTGCAGGTTATGTGTGTGTGCGGGTCTTTTTGTCTATTTAGACAGTTATTAGGTTTTCATACACACAGAAAAAAAACTTGGACACTGCCGGAAAATTTTCGTACGATGAGCGGGATTTTCCGATCGATTTTCCGCCGTTGTCCGATGTTTTGAGCGCGCTGCTCGGAGCTGCGATCGTTGCGTTTGCGCTGGTATTAAAAACTAAAGACCCTCTCCTCTCTGAATCTGAGCTTTGCCTGGAACGTCTGGAGGTCGGAGCGTTGTATCGATGGAAAAATAAAGGGAGAATAAAGGTGTGCTTTTGCACCTGGGTACCTAATAAAATTGACTACTGTCAGCATGTCACTTCCTTTAAAGATTGACCTTAGAATGCACGTCTGCCTTGGCTGGCGTTTGAATTAGAAAAGACCAAGACATGCGTGTCAGAACCTCCGGTAACCAAAACTTCACCTAAATTTCGAAAAAGATCGCCATTTTTTTCGGTCAACGCACGGGACTCTCAACCAATTTTAATTCCCTAATTTCTATTGAGTGCAACCTTATTGAGCTGAACTTAACAGCTTAGTTGAATAAAAAACTAAAGTCTACTACCAGGCATATTTACTTTGTGGACAAGCGAGCGACAAGATACACTACAAACCCCCCCACCAAAATCACATTTTGGGGCAAAAACAAGGCCTTCAAATTATATAAGCTTTTTTTCTTCTGTTATTGTTTAATATCTTTTGCATGAAACGTAACAACCAGTTTGCCCTGTAAGTCTTCCAGTTCATAGTACGCCTGATCTAGTTTTCTTCTCACACGCGCTTTAACAAATATTGGGGCTAATTTTGCGTTAATTATACCCGTTACTCGTAGAGTAAAAGGGTATACTAGATTCGTCGGAAAGTATGTAACAGGCAGAAGGAAGCGTTTCCGACCCCATAAAGTATATATATTCTTGATCAGGATCACTAGCCGAGTCGATCTAGCCATGTCCGTCTGTCCGTCTGTCCGTCTGTCCGTCTGTCCGTCTGTCCGTCTGTCCGTCTGTCCGTCTGTCTGTCCGGATGAACGCTGAGATCTCGGAAACTATGGGAGCTAGGCTATTGAGATTTGGCGTGCAGATTCCTGAGCTTCTTACGCAGCGCAAGTTTGTTTCAGTACAGTGCCACGCCCACTCTAACGCCCACAATCCGCCCAAAACTGTGGCTCCTACAGTTTTGATGCTAGACTAAAAATTTTAACTGAAATGTAATGTTCTTATCAATACCTATCGATTGACCCAAAAAAAGTTTGCCACGCCCACCCTAACGCCCATAAACCGCCCACAAACTTCAAAAAATCGTAATTATGAACGTGGATATCTCGGAAACTATCAAAGATAGAGAATTGGGATTTCAGATTTAGATTCCGTAGCCTTATACGCAGCGCAAGTTTGTCACGCGAATATGCCACGCCCACTCTAACGCCCACAAACCGCGAAAACCTGTGATGCCCACAATTTTTATGCTGAATAAAAAATTTTAACTGAAATGTATTGGTCTCGTCAATACCTATCGATTGGTCCAAAAAAAATTTTCCACGCCCACTCTAACGCCCAAAACGCTTAAATCTGTATACCGCCGGTAGGTGGCGCATTTTAATCTCGCTTTGCTACTTGCATATCTCTATTTAGCTGAGTAACGGGTATCTGATAGTCGAGGTACTCGACTATAGCGTTCTTCCTTGTTTTTTTTACAAAACAACTCTGTTGGAAATTTCTACGAAAAACCTCCTAACCAGGACTGAAGGATACTATTCTGCTACGTGCATTGTAGGTCCTCTCATTGTGATCATTTTGTTTGCGCATTCAGTAGCAGCTTTTCTTAGGAGAACTGTATGTCTCGGTCTTCTAACAGCTCCAATTCTTTTAGTAATGGGTATTTCCCTCCGTTGGTGACCATTTGCTGTCCGAAAACTATTCGGTAAGGGCTAGATTTTACGGCGCTATGTGTGGACGATTGCAATTACAATTGCGCAGGCAATGCTGCTTAGTTGGACGTCCCAAGTGGATTGATCAGGGTGTATATAAGCCTTTATGGCGGCCAGAATGAACCGATTCACTTTTGCTGAGGCCTTCGACTCCGGCGAATAAACGGCAGTATACGCATGCTGCGCACCATACTTTTGCAAAAAGGCGTTAAAGGCGTGGGACTTAAGTTGTACACCGTTGTTCGACAGAACTACCTCAGGCACCCCCAAGCAGTGGAATTGTTCCTCCTCAATGTAAGGCAAAATTATAAAAGGAAATTTCGATAGGTGGTGTAACACCACAAGGATATTTTCTGAATAAAACCTTACAGTTTCCCCGGACCGAGCCAAAGGCGCTCCTAATGCCTAACATCTCTCAGCAGATTTGGCCAAAAGTAGTATGCACGAATTCGGTCAAGGGTCTTGTTAATGCAACCGTGCGCGAAAACCCGGTGTTCATGAGCGTCTTTTAACGTGGTTGGTACTAGGCTTTTAGGGAGCCAGAGCTTCCAACATTTCTCATCGGCTATTTATTAGCTGCCATTTCCCAGCAGTCTTCGGTAAACACTCGGGACAGCGCGTCGGGAACTATGTTCTGGGAACCTTTTTGGTGTTTAATTGTAAAGGAACATCCTTGCAGTTTCAAGGCCCACCGAGCGAGTCTACTACTGAGATAGACTTGAGCACTGGGTAGTCTTTAATCGCCTGAATTATTTCTGAATCTATGCTAATGGATCCGTAGCCCACTATACGTCCTAGGTAACGGACATCGGGAACGCAAAATCTACTTTTCTGCATATTAATTGTTAGCCCTGCCATAAACCAATTGGCATTATGGTGAACTGATACAGTGCTCGTCCTGGTACTGTAAAAGCCATTTTGTCCCTCGCTCCTGACTCTAAGGGAATTTGCTCTGGAATGGCTATTCAGACAATGTTCTCTGACGCTCGGGCATTTCTAACTCATCGCAATTGTTTATCTCGCCTTCGCCAGTCTTCTCTTCTATTAGATATAAGGATTGTACTAGTGACGGAACTATATAAAACGTTATCAACTTATATTGATACTTAAACTTAACATAAGTAGTAACTTTCCCGATGACTTTTTGGTTTTGGCCTCCGGCCGTTCGAACATCGGAAAATGAGATTCTTGTAAGTCTCTGGAAAATTCTCCTCCCATTGCAACTAATTAACCCCGTCAAGGTTCTACCTATCAGCGTAACTTCGGCATATGGTCTAACATCACGAGCTATTATGTCTGATACTAACGCCGCTTTTCTTGTTCTAGCCGTTTCGTGTAATCTTCTTTTCGCTATTTGGATCGAATTTTTCGTTTCGATAAGCCTGACAGCTCCTTACTGATGGCCTCGCTTATATAAACTGGAGAATGTGAAAAGTTGCCTACATACGAATGTTGTGAGATAGGCTTGGTTTTAGTTAATCCGTGTTGGTGGCTGTTAAAATCATTCGTTTGCGTGTACCTTTCTGAGGTACACGCCCTTGAATGTTCCTTGATGCGTTACACTTCAGGCAAGTCGGCCGATAGGTATTCGCTTGGCCACAACCATAGCAGAATACTCGTCCTGGTACCGGTGCCCGTCGCCTCGACAGACCTAGAAAACCAGATTAAGCGCCTCTGATTAGAGGTAATTAGATTCATCTATTTCTTCCGGTTCATGCTCTGTAGAATTTTCCAGTGCACCTTCAAATTTCCTAACCGCGGGCCTAGACTTAAGCGCTTGATCTGGTTTTACCGTCTGCATGAATTCTTCCCTAGTCCTTACTAGATGGCGCAACTGTGAAATACTTAACACGCACTCATAAAGCAACTCGCGCTCGATAACAAATTAGCACGCAGGGATTCTAGTAACGAGGACTCTTACAATGGGATAGTTCATATATAGAATTCATAGAATTCCTAGGTACCTAATGAAATTGACTACTGTCAGCATTGCCTAATTTTGGGAATAACAGCAAAATTATTTGGCTTACCCAATTAGGAGTAACCCACGACTATTTAATAATTTTTCTAATCTGCACCGTTGACTTGAACTGGCTGGCACTTTGTCACTCACTTTAGAGATTGACCTTAGAATGCACGTCTGCCTTGGCTGGCGTTTAAATTAGAAAAGACCAATACATGCGTGTCAGAACTTTCGGTAACCAAAATTTCCCCAAATTTCGGAAAAAGATCGTCACTTTTGTTTGGTCAACCCACGGGACTCTCAACCAATTTTAATTCCCTAATTTCTCTTAAGCGCAACCTTATTGGGCTGAGCCTAGCAGCTTAGTTGAATATAAAACTAAAGTCTACTTCCAGGCTTATTTACTTTGTGGACAAGTGGGCGACAAGATACATTACAAGATGAGCACGGTCCGCATAAAACCAGTTTGTTCCTTTTATTATTTTCTGGATAACACGGAAAATTTTATTATATACCCTTGCAGAGGGTTTGCAACGCATTGAAGGAGATGTATCCGACCCCATAAAGAGTATACATACACCCAGAAAAATTAAGAGCGAAAAAAACAGAGATCGGTTCTTCTCGGTTTTAGTATTGTGTCTTCTCACATTTTTCTTTTCGGTTTCATGACGGAAGCGATGTCGATTTTGGTATTCCGAACTAAAATCAACCTCGGTTCTGCGGTTGTAGGCGATGGACGTGCGGGGAAGACGTAGACAAAATGATAGTGAGGGGAAAAAGACCGAACTCCTCTCTTGAAATTACCGCAAAGGGGGGTACTCATTTCGGCGGCACTAATGCTGCTCCACATTTAAAATAAAGAATATTAAAAATAATATACAAGATGTCTTTACACTATATAAGCAATTTAAAAAAAATCAAGGAAGAACGCTATAGTCGAGTACCTCGACTCGATACCCGTTACTCAGCTAAAGGGACCAAAGGGAAATGGAGATATGCAAGCAGCAAAGCGAGATTAAAATGCGCCACCTACCGGCGGCAGACAGATTTAAGCGTTATGGGCGTGGCAAATTTTTTTTTGGATCAATCGACATTCCAGTTAAAATTGTATATCTAGCGGTTTGTGGGCGTTAGAGTGGACGTGGCAAACTTTTTGGGTCAATCGATAGGTATTGATGAGAACAATACATTTCAGTTAAAATTTTTATTCTAGCATCAAAACTGTAGGAGCCACAGTTTTGGGCGGTTTGTGGGCGTTAGAGTGGGCGTGGCACTCTGCTGAAACAAACTTGCGCTGCGTAAGAAGCTCAGGAATCTGCACGCCAAATCTCAATAGCCTAGCTCCTATAGTTTCCGATCTCAGCGTTCATCCGGACGGACAGACAGACGGACATGGCTAGATCGACTCGGCTAATGATCCTGATCAAGAATATATATACTTTATGGGGTCGGAAACGCTTCCTTCTGCCTGGTACATACTTTCCGACGAATCTAGTATACCCTTTTACTCTACGAGTAACGGGTATAAATACATGTCACCCCGTCCCTACTGCAGAACTGAAGGGGATCGGTCAACCTAAAATAAATGTTACCCCGCCCATTATAACGCCCGCAATCTTCAAAAAATCGTTAACATAAACGCTTCTTTCTGTGAAACTATCAAAGATGAAGAATAGGGATTTAAGTCTTAGATTCTTTAGTTTTTAGGCATCGCAAGTTTGTCACGCAAGCACGCCCACTCTAAAGACGAATTTGGATTTCAGATCAAGATTGCTTACGCCTACAAGCCGCCCAAAACTGTGGTGCCCATAGTTTTTATGCTAGGAATCGTAAATTCCTATCGATTGACGTAAAATAAGTTTGCCACGCCCACTCTAACGCTTACAAGCCGCCCGTAACTGGCAATTAGAATTTTCATCCTAAAAAAATTTTTAACTGAAACTTATTAGTTTCGTTAATACGTATCTATTGATTCAACATAAATTTACCACGCCCACTTTAACGCCCACAAACTTCAAAAAATCGTAAGCGGTACTCAGATGAGCAAAGGAAATACCAGAAAACATACCAGATTTCGCGAGTGAATTTCAATGAACGCCGTTAGCCGCCGCGCAAGGAACAACAACTTTATATTTTTGGTGTGTTCGCGCAGAAACGAAAAAAAAACCCAAAACGCCTGCAGGTGGTCAGTCCAGATGCCCGTTATTGTGGAACTTGACCCACAGGAAGCAATACACAACAGGGCAAGTCCGCAGAATAGTGGAAGTGTTAGAGATAATACGATCGAGAAGCCCATTGGGAAGGAGCATGACGATCGGGACTTCGCTCCCTACATTGAACTCCTGCCAAACGAGTCCACGTAAAGAAAGTAAGTTCGGGCCAAAGGAATTGGGTCACGTTGTACTAATATAGGTATCTTTTTAGCAGAACTACCAGAAATACGATCTTCGTCGAGCTCTCCATTGGGGAATCCCTGGACTTCACCACCACCAGATACTTGGGAGCTAAAGCGGAGCTGGAGGACGCGCTGACGCTGCTATAGGAAAGAGACAGCTGAAGGAGACATAACCAGCCATTGGCAGGATGCTGGGCGACTTCCTACAGCATCAGCGGAAAAACCCCGTTCCCAATCCGGCTCCCCGACCCTCAAGGTCCAATATGCCTATTGGGATTCTTATCTGGACTGCAGATGGTGCGGGGAAGATGGAGAACAGTCCGTGGGACGGGAAGGAAGCATTAAACTTCTTATTTAAATGACTAAAAACATTCGTTGAGTATTCCATTTATTATTATTTAAATCTTGAATCTTTCTGTACCAGCAGACTTGTCTTTTTTAAATTGCTTCAATTGATTTGTTTTCAAATCTAGCCCCTTGACAGTAAGACTGCAGATGGCGCGGGGAGGATGGCGAACAGTCCGTGGGACGGGAAGGAAGCATTAAACTACTTATTTAAATGACTAAAAACATTCGTTCAGTCCATTTATTATTATTTTAATCTTTAATCTTTCTGCACCAGCAGACTCGTTATACCCGTTCCTCTTAGAGTAAAAGGGTATACTAGATTTGTCGGAAAGTATGTAACAGGCAGAAGACAGCGTTTCCGACCCCATAAAGTATATATATTCTTGATCAGGATCACTAGCCGAGGCGATCTAGCCATGTCCGTCTGTCTGTCCGTCCGGATGAACGCTGAGATCTCGGAAACTATAAGAGCTAGGCTTTTGAGATTTGGCGTGCAGATTCCTGAGCTTCTTACGCAGCTCAAGTTTGATTCAGCAGAGTGCCACGCCCACTCTAACGCCCACAAACCGCCCAAAACTGTGGCTCCTACAGTTTTGATGCTAGAATAAAAATTTTAACTGAAATGTATTGTTCTCATCAATACCTATCGATTGACCCAAAAATTTTTGCCACGCCCACTCTAACGCCCACAAACCGCCCAAACCTGTGACACCCGCAATTTTCATGCTAGATAAAAACTGGAAATTTTCTATACTATTAATTTGTTTTGGTAAATTATTTGTTTTACCAAATACTAGCTCGTATGGACAATAATTATGTGCCATTGAAGGGGTCGTGTTCAAAAAAACAAAATATTGAAGCCGGGACGTATGGCTTCAATATTTTGTTTTTTTGAAAGCCATACGTCCCGGCTTCAATATTTTGTTTTTTTGAACACGACCCCTTTTATCAACAAATATATATGAGCGTATGTATTCATTGAAAGTTCTATGACTTCGTTCTATTGTTCCTACTGTCTGGTGGTGGTGTGCCGTAGATGTTATATTTTCAATTTTTAGGTATTTGCACAAGTCATTTATAATTGAACTCTTATATTCTGTACCCATGTCCGTAATGAACGTCTTCATTGGACCGTACTTCAGAATAAATGATTCAAAAATTGCTTTAGCGACAGCGTTTGCGTTTTTATTTGGAACTGGTATGGCAACTAAATATTTAGTCAGGTCACATATTAGAGTGACTGCATACTTATTGCCATTTTCTGATTTCGGTAGTGGACCAATAGTGTCCACTATCACTCTGTCGAATCAGTTTTTATCAATGGAGTCTTATTGTGCTTATTTATTACTTATTATTTTAGCTTTTTTGGCATTTCTGACATTTTCGTATGTATTCAGTAATATCTCGAGGCCTTGGCCAAGGTTTTTGTAATGCCAGTATGTCCTCCTTGTATTGGATCATCATGGAATTTAGACAGTATTGCTTCTTTCTCGTCCTGTTTTTCTCTAAGGGCCACCGGGTTGAGTAGCGCTACTCTTAAGGTATTCAATATCTTGTTGCCCATTTGTTTAAAATTATCTATTGATACATGTTCAAAGATTTTTTCCCACGGTGCCATTTTGAGTTGGCTGATATTGTTTATACCGGCTTGCATTTCGAGCCTTTGGAAAAATTTACCTAAGTCTAGGATTCCATTGGTATATAAATCGCTAGCATCATATCTTGCAGTAATTTTCCTACCATGTTTAAATAAACATAGCATATCCTTTACATGCAAGGTCACTACTTTACGTACTTCGTCATTGTTTATGACTTCATATACGTTGGGCTTAGAAGCTTTCTCTATAGAATGTGTAGGCAATTCTATTTGTTTGTTTTCCGCGCGGAATTTCTGTCTATTTTGATATTTAGTAGGGACTTTCTTTATATTTCGAGTAATGTTTTGTAGATCTTTAATGGTTATTATCGATAACGCATCAGCTACATAATTGTCTTTTTCCTTTAGGTATTCAACTGTGAAACCATACTCTTCTAACTCTAGCCTCATACGTGTCAGTTTGGAACTGGGATTTATCATTGAAAATAGATATATTAATGGTCTGTGATCTGTTTTGATAGTAAAGTGATTTCCATAAATATATGGTCGAAAATGTAGTGTTCCCCAGTGAATTGCAGCTAATTCCTGCTCTGTTGTACACTTATTACATTCTCCCTTAGTGAAAGCTCTTAATGCATATGCAATGGGAAGTTGGAGCCCGTTATGGGCTCGCTTGGTCTCAGTAATTATACAAAATTCTTTGTTGAAATCGGGATATTGTAGCAAAGTAGGTTCCATGAGTTTTGTTTTTAAATATTTTAATGCGTTTTGGCATTCATCTCTCCATTCAAATGGAACATTCTTTTAAGATAATCCTGTTTCTTTCACCCTTTGTAAACGATCTTGATGCATATGCAATGGGAAGTTGGAGTCCGTTATGGTTTTGAGTTAAAACCGCTCCACACGCTTGTTTACTTGCATTAGTAATTATACAAAATCAACAAAATGGTTCAACATTGGTGATCAATTTTCCGACTTGTTTCTGTATTTCGTTCACCTGACTGTGTGGGCTTCTGTAATTATACCCGTTACTTGTAGAGTAAAAGGGTATACTAGATTCGTCGGAAAGTATGTAACAGGCAGAAGGAAGCGTTTCCGACCCCATAAAGTATATATATTCTTGATCAGGATCACTAGCCGAGTCGATCTAGCCATGTCCGTCTGTCCGTCTGTCTGTCCGTCCGGATGAACGCTGAGATCTCGGAAACTATGGGAGCTAGGCTATTGAGATTTGGCGTGCAGATTCCTGAGCTTCTTACGCAGCGCAAGTTTGTTTCAGCAATGTGCCACGCCCACAAAAAAATTGCCACGCCCACTCTAACGCCCACAAACCGCCCAAACCTGTGACGGCCACAGTTTTCATGCTAGATAAAAAATTTTAACTGAAATGTATTGGTCTCGTCAATATCTATCGATTGATCCAAAAAAATTTTGCCACGCCCACTCTAACGCCCATAACGCTTAAATCTGTCTACCGCCGGTAGGTGGCGTATTTAAATCTCGAATTGCTGCTTGCATATCTCCATTTCCCTTTGGTCCCTTTAGCTGAGTAACGGGTATCTGATAGTCGAGGTACTCGACTATAGCGTTCTTCCTTGTTTTTTATATACACTGGTTCATCATCCTTTAATCTAAGTTTTTGTTTATAAAATCTATTTGTGCTTATTGGTTCGGTTTCCAATCCGAGTATATCATTATATTGTGTGCATAGACTTGAAAGCTGTTATTTGAATTGAGGAGGAAAGTTTTTTGAAAGTTGAGATAATACAGATTTTTCTCTATTTTCTAGATTAGTTTTGACTACATCGTAGTTCGAAAGTGATTCATAAGCTAAATTGTTTTTACTGACTACTTGTTCTTTTTTTGTGGTATGGAGTAGTCTTATGAAAGCGTTTTTAGATGTTGGTATGGCACTTGCTATATAAATACCATGCTTAATTTCTTGATTTGGAATCAATACACTGTCTTCTTTTGAATTTAGTGGAATTTTTCTAATAACTTGGGAACTTGCTGGCAGAAGTATTGAGTTGTTGCCAGAGCTGTATGTTATTGGAACATAAATAGGAAATTTTAAGTTATTAGGTCTAATTAAAAGCCAATCTTCAGATGACTTGAAGTCTAATTGACAGTTGTATTTTTTTATAAAATCGATTCCTAAAATGCCATTACAAGGGATAGCGAAATGCAAATCCACGATATGAAAATCGTGTTTGATTATGTACTTAGTGGTCTGTATCTCAATAGAAGTTAAGCCTTGGATTTGGTTACCTCTTGACTTATTCCTCTTATGTCTATAATATAATGATCTTGTATGTCATGAAAGACATCAGAATTTTCTTTAACTACTGAAATGTCTGCACCTGTGTCTACTAAAAAGACAAGTTATTTTCCTGTAGCCACATGATTGAATGATACAAATATGTTCTTACTGAGACTAACGGTATGAACCCTTGCATTTTCTACTGTTGAATATCTAAAGGGTTTTGTCAAAGACCATAGAATAACAAGATGCGTAACAGCCATACAACTGAATGTACGGCAAAATTTTTGGTGTGGATTTTCGATGTGGATTTTCGATCTTGCTTGTGTGCGTTGTCCGTGTAAAGCTCTTTGGTTGTGTTGGTGAATCATTTCGTGTGGTCTGCTGCAATAAGGGCTCAATGTCGCATTTGACTAACGCAAGTTGTCAAAGGCCTGTAGGCCAGGGGTCTAGTCGCTCAACCGCGAGAATTGCAGGTCGGAGTTCAACCCCGGCAAAAGATGTGAAGCGATTATTTTAAAACAGGGAGAAATGTTAAATTCGCCTTCCGAAATTTTTATTGCAGAAAAAAATTTCTGTAACGATTCGGACTTTGCAAAGTTAAGTGCTCTTTCAGATATATTTTTTAATGTATGTAAAATACATATAAAGGTTTTTGAAAACATTTTTAATACTAATAAGAAACAAGAACACATTTAACAGTTTATAATGAGTAAACGTGTAACGTGTACTGGAGAAAGCCATTTTTCATCGTGGTTTGATGAAAATGATGAGTGCTATTCACATAAAATGCTAATGTTAGATAAATTAATTAAAGTTTTTCTGTACAAACATTGTAAGTGGCTAGACTCCCCAGACAAATGTAAAAGTAGCGATAAGCTTAATATACTGCGTCATAAATAAATAAATATCTGGGGATCTTTGAACAGTAAAGCTGAAATCTATTTATAGAACATTTGCATTTTATATGGAAAGCACTCACCATATTCATCAAAATATAATGATAAATCCTTTTCTCGAGTACATACTTTGATTCAAAGTGAATTACTTATTGTGTTCATGTTTTTATTGTTATTAGATATTTTATTAAAACCTTTAATATGTAATTTACACAAAATAAAATATATCTATAGGAGCGATTAATTCCTAAGGTCCCAGTTGGTACATCTAAATGTTTTAAAAAAACTAAAAAAAAAAGGAAGAAAAACTAAAAAAAATAAAAAAAAACCAAAAAATAAATTTAAAAATAAACTAAGAAATCTATTTGTGAAAAACTAAAAACAATAAAAAAAACAAAAACAAATTTAAAAAAACTAAAAAAACTATCAAAAATATTAAAAAAAAAAAATTGTCAAAAAAGTACATCTAAAAAAATATTAAAATAAAAAAAAAATATAAAAAAATATAAAAAAATATAAAAAAATATTAAGTTGAATCCAGCCTCAGAGTGGACTCGAACATCGAACTCAAATCCATTATCCACGGGCCACCAACATACGCAGAGCGCAACAGCCCTCTTATAATTCGCATGAGCAATACGTCTTTTAGATCGATTCCTTTTCGTCAACATAATTCAAGAATCGACAAATGAGACAAGAATTGAATTTTGACTACACGCGAAGTGTAGTGAGCGAGATAGCAAGAGAGAGGGAAAGAGAAGGAAGCAAAGCAACGGCATTCTAAAAATAGATTCCTATACGTGTAAGGGTTGCTTTGCAAAAATTAGCCCGCCTGTGTACATTTTCTTACTCCTAGTTACGCATCTTGTTATTCTATGGTCTTTGGTTTTGTGAGTTTCCCGATGTACTATTGGTTTGGCTATTGGTTACTAGGACATTATTTTGGTTATTATTGTTGTGGCCTTGACTCGAGTTGCCACGGCCTCTATAGTTTCCTCTATATTGGCCTCGTCCAGTATTGTTTTGGGTACTATTGTTGTTGTAATTATAATTACGACCACGAAAGTTACCTATGTAATTTCCTCGTCCGCGGTTTCCGCTGCGCTGCGGGTAATTTTTTAGATTTCTGGCGACACCTCTTATCTTTGTTTTTATTATGGAAACTGCTATTTGTTCGTGCTCGCCTTTTATTAATTCTGTTATTTCTAATGCATCAATAAAACTTGTTAAGTTTTCAGCTTTACCATCGAAAACTGGGATAAGCTTGGATGCTGTAATAATAAAATCAATATTAGATTGTACCATTGTGATTTGGTTTCTTGTCTTATTTTCTATATATTATTTTCTATAAGATTATTTAAATCGTGCTTTTCTATTTTAGGATTTGTTTCTGATTCTATTTGGTCAATGTCAGTTTGTTTTGTTGATTCCGGTTCATCGCCAGTTTTAACTGTTAGGGAAGTGTTAAGTATAGTCGGTACTGATATGTCCAACTTTAACTTTTGTTTAATTGATATTAAATTAGATCGTAGTCTGATCAACAATTATGATACTTGGGACCAATGATCTTGATTTAATTTTTCCCTCTGGCCATGTATTAGCATTCGTGCTTCATTAAATCGTTTTACTATAATTTCGACATGTTTTTTAATGGGATTTTTTTTTGAATTGGCCTGTTTTGAGTGAGTGACTTATATGATTTATCAAAGTCTTATGTTATTTACTAGCTTATATAATTCATTCCATTCCATTATATTATGGAGATAAATTATTATTTCTTAAGGACCGTCATTACTATTGCTCTACCTTGTATTGGGTGTTCGTCTACTACTGATCTAACTTGTACACCTGGAATGGTGGATAATACAATTCCCTTTGTGCAATGTATTAGTGGAGATGTATCCAAATTAAATGTTTCAATATATAAATTTTCTAGTTCATAAATGCTTACTGAAGTTGGTGATACTAATTGCAGAATTCTTTCTTTAAAATGAATGTCCCAATCATATGTGTCTCTAATTGCCTACACTCCATTTTTAGTAAATATATTTTTATTTATTTATTTTTATTTTATTCCGTTTTCTTTAATGTTTAAATTTGATTACAGAACTATTTTTCTATTAATGTTGTTTGTGCTATATTTATACCCGTTACTCGTAGAGTAAAAGGGTATACTAGATTCGTCGGAAAGTATGTAACAAGCAGAAGGAAGCGTTTCCGACCCCATAAAGTATATATATTCTTGATCAGGATCACTAGCCGAGTCGATCTAGCCATGTCCGTCTGTCCGTCTGTCCGTATGAACGCTGAGATCTCGGAAACTATGAGAGTTACAATACCGGGATTAGGCACGCAGATTCCTGAGATTCCTGCGCAGCGCAAGTTTGTTTCAGTAGAGTGCCACGCCCACTCTAACGCCCACAAACCGCCCAAAACTGTGGCTGTGTGATGCTAGAATAAAAATTTTAGCTGAAATGTAATGTTCTCATCAATACCTATCGATTGACCCAAAAAAAAGTTTGCCACGCCCACCCTAACGCCCATAAACCGCCCACAAACTTCAAAAAATCGTAAATATGAACGTGGATATCTCGAAAACTATCAAAGATAGAGAATTGGGATTTCAGATTTAGATTCCGTAGCCTTATACGCAGCGCAAGTTTGTTACGCGAATATGCCACGCCCACTCTAACGCCCACAAACCGCGAAAATCTGTGACGCCCACAATTTTTATGCTAGATACAAAATTTTAACTGAAATGTATTGGTATCGTCAATACCTATCGATTGGTCCAAAAAACGCCCACGCCAAAACCACGCCCACTCTAACGCTCATAACGCTTAAATCTGTATACCGCCGTGGTGGCGCATAATAATCTCGCTTTGCTACTTGCATATCTCTATTTAGCTGAGTAACGGGTATCTGATAGTCGAGGTACTCGACTATAGCGTTCTTTCTTGTTTTTTTTTTTAATTTTGTCCAGATCATTTGCCTGGCACATATATTTCTTCTTAAGACATGTATTATGCAATTTATAAAGTTTATAGAAACAATTTGCGCACTTTATAACAACAATTATTATTAAAAATTTATGAATTAATTCTAAGTCTATGTTATCCGACTCGACTTTATTGATAACATTTGCAGTGGAGTCCACTGACTTAACGTCTACTATAGCCATTTTCGGGGTATATACTTTTAAATTATAATTATAATAATCTGTTTCTGCAGAAAATTTACTTATTGCATTACTTTGCATCTATTTTTACAGGTTTTCTACCTATTTTTGTGTATGGTTTTCAGGCCGTACTCTAATCGAGCAACTGTTATGTTGCTCAATTTTAAACATTTGTTATATGTAATAAATTAAAAAATATGCATCGCAGTGCAATTAAAGAAATTTTGCAACGCAGTGCAGAGGAAAAAAAATTATGCGCTCTTGGTAGCGCTGTCGGTTTACTTTTCCTCGGTCTGGCTTGGTGCGCCCGACGGTGCCGGTGCTGGCTGCACAGGCTGTACTTCTATGGTGGGTCACCGGTGCTGGATGCACAGGTTGTTACTTCTTTGGTGAGGAACCGGTGCTGGCTGCACAGGTGTACTCGCAATGGGGTGAGCACAGTGGTCCCTCGCAGTCATCCGGGCATGTCTTCTTCAGCTTTGGAATGACAATTTTTTGTGGTGGAGGCAATGTTTTTATAGTTTTGGCAATATTTGGAATTTTTACGTACTGTTAGCAAATTTTTTATGTATTTAACTTCGGCATGTAGTTTTACCGAGATGTTCCAACTTATTGCATTGCCGCTGTTCAGCAGCTTCAGTAGTTCAGCCTTTCTGGCTTTTAATCTTTTCACTACGCCACTACGTTTGGCACACATCGCACTCTACTCACTGCGTTTCTTCTTGTTGTTCCTGTTATTGCCTTTGCTGCCGTTGTTGCCGTTCTTGCCGTTGTTGCTGTTGTTGCCGTTATTGCTGTTGTTGCCGTTGTTGCCGTTTCTTATTCTGTGAGGTCGAGATCCAGGTCCAGATCCTTTTGGACCAAAGTCACGGTCGCCGTGTAGTGTAAAGACATATTTTTTATTTTTTTTTAAATTCTTTATTTTAAATCTGGAGCAGAATTAGTGCCGCTACCAACGTCCAGTTGTTTCTGGTTTCACAATTTTCCTTAGGTTCTAAGTAAGCCTAAGTCTTGTAGCTGCGCTGCCTACAGCTGGACGGCAGAGAGACGGCTATATTTATCTTATATATATCATGTGTATTTAATTATGCACTCTTTAGCTGGAGCGCGAGGGTATATGCATGTACTTGAGTTTGGTTGAGCGGCCGGCGTGTGTAACAGAATGCTGACACTTGCACTTTCTGTGAGCGCGCCGATCGACTCATGTTTCGGCCACTTAGGTTTTTGACCGCGCCTTTGTTTACGTAAACACTACAACAAAGTGCTACAGTGTGTTTGCTTCAAGTACTCTTGGTATAGTAGATATTCAATATATGTGCATACTACACTTCAATTGATTTGTTTTCAAATCTAGCCTCTTGACAGTGAGACCCCTACATACATTGCGGGTGAACTTTGAAAACATCGGTCACCACAAAGAATAAGAGTTTTTGACTATTGAAACTCCAAGCCAATCTGAGTACTATGCTTAAGAACTGAATTTAACCCATTGCGGCATTTTTATTGGCCCAAAACATTTGAGCATGCCACTTTCAGCTAACGGGACCAGAATTTTCTAGGTAATTTTATTAAGCCAATACAACACTTTCAAAATTGACGTACTCTTAAGTTAGACCAATGCACAATGTCTTAAAATTAAGGTATCACTTACCCGGCATTATTATGATCAACAGATAGCACTCTTTATCACAAAAGTAATTGACTTCGCTATGCACCAACTAAATTGCCTGCTTCCCTTTCGAAAACACAATCATCTCACCCTTTTACTTGATTTCCTTTGTTTTATCTTCGCTGTTGGCCTATACTCCTTCTAAAGCGAAACATATCCGTCTATATAATTTTTCTTTAATTTTTGAGTAAAAAACACAATTCGAAATTATTAAAGATGTAAATATGGTATTATTTTAAATATTCAATTAAATATTTATGGACTAAATTTCTAAAACTAAACTTAAAAATTGAATTGTGTTATACATTACCTAAACATTATAATTTAAGTATATTCAAATAACTTAATTTTACTAAGACCAAAATATTTAATTTCATAAAACAATATGTTTTATTTCGAAATACAACAAGAATACATACATACGAAAAACAGCAACATTTTGGTTGCTAGCTGAACATACTCATTACTAAGCATGTTATCCAGCTCATGATCCCAGCCTCTTTACGCAATTTATAAACAAACTCTTCATATACAATTCTTAGCTGAGAACGCCTTTCAGCTCGAGCGCCCAGTCTCCTTACCCAAGTCGTAAACAATTTCTTATAAACAATTCTTAGCTGGGATCCCCGTACTCAGCGTTCCCACAGAATCCCAATTAGCTCCCCCACTTCAATCGAAGTTCATTGTTAAGATTCAATTGCGCCGCAGTCCTCCTTACATAAACTAAGCTGGGTACAACTAATGTAAGCACAAGCATCCGGTCAACACCCGGCGAGCCCCAAAACTGCAGCGTAATCCGTTTAGCAATCGAGCAGAGAATTTGATCATCAGATTTCCCGACTCTCTTGAGTCCAACCCTTGTCCAACTCTTAATGAGTTCCCCAATTCTCTTAAACCGAGGTTTGTTTATCAGATAATCGGCCCTTTGCCAGGCAGTCCGTTTTTGCATCCGGGAAGATCGGTCCAATAGAAGAATAATTGTGAACAGTAGAATAAAAGTCGGTATGAAGGAAAAGTTGTAAAGTTGTAACTTAGTGAATAAAAAATAAAACTAAATTTTTTAAAATTATTCGCAAGTGAAAAAATAATTGGCGCCCAACGTGGGGCCACGCTTAAATTGTTCTAATTAAAAGCTTTAAAATAAATAACTAACGGTTTTAAAGTCAAAAGGAACTTGCGTGGTCAAATAAAAACCTAAAAAGCCGACGAAAAGTTCGTGTTAAAAACAAAGGAGGAAATTAATAAATGAAATAGTCCCCTTTGCTTACAACAATCCGCTAATTAATAATCGGCATAATAAACCTGCTGTTCAACAAAAAAACTAAATAAAATAAACTAAATAATTCACAAAACTGAACCAAAATTGTAAAACTTTAAAAAACGGTGATACAAAAATATCAAATATAAATCGAAAATTCAAATACAATTACAAATAAAAATTCAACAAAAAGGAAGAGCTGAGGGCAATCCCTCGCTATATAAAGACGATCAGAAAACAAACCGAAGAAAGAGCTGAGGGCAATCCCTCGCAAAAAATTAACAACCACAAAAATAAATTGAAGGAAGAGCTGAGGGCCATCCCTCGCTAAAAACAACCAAGAAGGACGACCTCAGCAGGATCGTCAAGGAAGACAGAAGACATCATATTAAACCCAGGAAGAAAAGAAGACAATTAGTGAGCATATACTGTTTATTTTAATATATTTTATTTAAGTACTATAAGAACACATTTTTAAATAAAATCAAACAAGGTGGAAGACCTAATTAACGATTTGGAAAGAATTCTCACCATGCCTCTACCCCAACCTGCAATGGCTTCTAGCAGCCAAGCTAATAACCAAATGAGCGATTTAATTGCACATATTGTAAATAATGAGTTGAATCCTTCAAGAAATGAGATCGTGAGTTTAAAAGCACAACTAAAACAAAATATAAAAAAGGTTGAAGATTTTCAAGTATAAGTCATTGACCCGAATATTAAATGTGAAACTTTATTCGAAATTATCAAATCAGTCAGGGAGTTTAAAGGAGAAGAAGACAAATATGTGAGTTGGAGGGAATCAGCAGAAATAGCCATGGGGCAATATGCTAGAGGTAGCGAAAGATTCTTTTCTGCATTGTCAATCTTGAGAAACAAAATAACTGGTACAGCAAACGATGCCCTACCACACAATGGGACATTATTAAATTTTGACGCGATAATGACAAGGTTGGACTTTGTTTTTAGCGACAAACGTCCAATCCATGTAATTGAACAAGACTTAGGAGTGCTAAGTCAAGGGAAACTGTCCATAATGGAATATTATGGGTAAGTTAATAAAAAACTAACTCTTCTAATAAATAAAACCATTATGACTTACGGCAGAAATAAACCATTAACTGCTGAAATGAACGAAAAACACAAAAAGACAGCACTAAGAGTATTCATAACAGGCCTCAACGGCCATATCTCAGACGTTATATTTTCTATGAATCCACCAGACTTACCGAACGCTATGGTTATAGAACAAGGACTAGAAAGCAATAATTTTACATCATCACAGCGCAAGAATTATTAGTCAAATTTATTCGGGTACCAAAACTCAAATAAAAATTCCAGGCAAGGTAACCATAATAACTATAATAGCAGTCAGAGGAATACTAACAACTTGAGGTTTAACCAACCCGATAGCCAAAATAGATACAATTATAATCTGAATAAAAATCATAATTGGAATCAGGGCAGACAGTATAATCCTCAATATAATTCCCATAATCAATGGAACTCCAATAAAGCTCAACAAAACAAGCCAGAACCGATGGAAGTAGATGAATCTTTACAGATTCAGAATAGGCCAAGGTACAATCAGGGTTATAACAGTTATAACAACACATATAACCAGAATAAATTGAATCAAAATAAAAAGCAGGGGACACAAACAACTCCGCAAAATAATCCGCAGAACAAAAGAGAACCAACAGGTACGGTTAACGAACCGGCAAATAAAACTTTGCGATTAAATAATATCGAAGAGGACCATTTTTTAGGCCAGAATCCGGAGTAGGATTATCCTACTTAATACGATACAATAGCAAAATAAATAAAAAACTTCAAATTTTAATTGACACAGGAGCAACCTCCTGCTATATCAGAACAGGGATATATAAAAACAACAACGAGCTTCCTATATATAAGAGAGTATCTACGGTCAATGGATATTCTATAATTAAATATTATCACATGGTAACGATCTTTGATACGCGTTACATATTTTATGAAATAGATAGGATAAAATCAGACTTTCTTATAGGTTACAACCTATTGAAGAAAATAGGAGCTGTAATAGATAAAGAAAAAGGAGGTATAAGATATGGGGGCAAAGAAGAAAAATTGATTTATGATAATGACAGCTCTTTTAACCAACTTTCCTTATCCAAAGAAAAAAACCATTCTTCCATTAAAGGAATATATTATACGAAAATACTTTGATGAAAAGGCCAAAATAAGAACTGAGTCTGAAAAGGCAAATCAAAGCAAAACAAGTTTGGGATATAAATGTGGGGTTTTTATTATTTTTAAAGTATATAAGTTTAAGTATTTATTTAAATGATATGATAAATATGGTATGTCACAATGTGAGTATAATTAAGACCGTCTTCGCGTCGTTTTGCTTTTCACATAAGCACGTTTTCTTTGGATCAGATCTCGTCAAATACTGCCTCTACTTGTCGTTATCGTCTTATCGTCGTTGTTCTCGTCCTTTACTTCTTTTGGGTCGTCTTCTTCTGGAATGTGTGTTACGGCTCGTCGTTCTCGTTGTCTAGATCGGGATTGTTAGGGTGATTCTCGTAATATCACTCCCACATTCGGCCATTCTGATCAAACATTCGCCTCGAATGTTTCGTCGTTGTCATCGTGGGTGGGCCATGGCTTGAGATATTCGGCACAGGTTGAAGAAATTTTTGGACCGTCTGAGTTGCCGACTTTCTGGACATCGTAGGCGTTGTTGTGCTTGACTTTCGTGATTTGGTAAGGACCCAAAAACTTCGGCTTTAATTTGAGACCTCCGCCAAATTGTGTGCGCTTTATGGCTACCATGTCGCCAACGTTGTAAAACCTTGCTGGGTTGCGTCGCAGATTATACGTCTTTTTGTTTTCCGTTTGAAGCTTTAAAATTTGTGATTTTGCTTTTAGCCTTAGATCGTTTTGAGAGTCCTGAAACAGCGCTATGGTTTCGTTGTTGATTAGCTCACGGAGCTGTTGGTCATCTTTGTTTCTCATTTTGACACCGATTAGAAGCTCAAAAGGTGTGGCGTTGATACTTCTCGAGAAAGTAGAGTTGATGGCTTGTTGAACTCGATCAACGTGTCTGTACCATTTTGTAGGATCATCCACACTGAGTTTTGACAAAACTGGGATAAATATGGCATTGAGTCGCTCCACTTGTCCGTTAACCCGTGGCAGGCCTGTCGTAGACTTGACTACCTTTATATTTTCATCGTCGCAATACTGTAGAAAATCTTGGGCTAAGAAAGCTGAACCTCGATCCAAAATGATACAAGCTGGGTTACCAAACACATTACTTTGTCCTCGTAGCTTTGTAATGACTTCGGTTGCGGTCTTAAAATTAAGGTATCACTTACCCGGCATTATTATGATCAACAGATAGCACTCTTTATCACAAAAGTAATTGACTTCGCTATGCACCAACTAAATTGCCTGCTTCCCTTTCGAAAACACAATCATCTCACCCTTTTACTTGATTTCCTTTGTTTTATCTTCGCTGTTGGCCTATACTCCTTCTAAAGCGAAACATATCCGTCTATAAAATTTTTCTTTAATTTTTGAGTAAAAAACACAATTCGAAATTATTAAAGATGTAAATATGGTATTATTTTAAATATTCAATTAAATATTTATGGACTAAATTTCTAAAACTAAACTTAAAAATTGAATTGTGTTATACATTACCTAAACATTATAATTTAAGTAGATTCAAATAACTTAATTTTACTAAGACCAAAATATTTAATTTCATAAAACAATATGTTTTATTTCGAAATACAACAAGAATACATACATACGAAAAACAGCAACATTTTGGTTGCTAGCTGAACATACTCATTACTAAGCATGTTATCCAGCTCATGATCCCAGCCTCTTTACGCAATTTATAAACAAACTCTTCATATACAATTCTTAGCTGAGAACGCCTTTCAGCTCGAGCGCCCAGTCTCCTTACCCAAGTCGTAAACAATTTCTTATAAACAATTCTTAGCTGGGATCCCCGTACTCAGCGTTCCCACAGAATCCCAATTAGCTCCCCCACTTCAATCGAAGTTCATTGTTAAGATTCAATTGCGCCGCAGTCCTCCTTACATAAACTAAGCTGGGTACAACTAATGTAAGCACAAGCATCCGGTCAACACCCGGCGAGCCCCAAAACTGCAGCGTAATCCGTTTAGCAGTCGAGCAGAGAATTTGATCATCAGATTTCCCGACTCTCTTGAGTCCAACCCTTGTCCAACTCTTAATGAGTTCCCCAATTCTCTTAAACCGAGGTTTGTTTATCAGATAATCGGCCCTTTGCCAGGCAGTCCGTTTTTGCATCCGGGAAGATCGGTCCAATAGAAGAATAATTGTGAACAGTAGAATAAAAGTCGGTATGAAGGAAAAGTTGTAAAGTTGTAACTTAGTGAATAAAAAATAAAAATAAATTTTTTAAAATTATTCGCAAGTGAAAAAATAATTGGCGCCCAACGTGGGGCCACGCTTAAATTGTTCTAATTAAAAGCTTTAAAATAAATAACTAACGGTTTTAAAGTCAAAAGGAACTTGCGTGGTCAAATAAAAACCTAAAAAGCCGACGAAAAGTTCGTGTTAAAAACAAAGGAGGAAATTAATAAATGAAATAGTCCCCTTTGCTTACAACAATCCGCTAATTAATAATCGGCATAATAAACCTGCTGTTCAACAAAAAAACTAAATAAAATAAACTAAATAATTCACAAAACTGAACCAAAATTGTAAAACTTTAAAAAACGGTGATACAAAAATATCAAATATAAATCGAAAATTCAAATACAATTACAAATAAAAATTCAACAAAAAGGAAGAGCTGAGGGCAATCCCTCGCTATATAAAGACGATCAGAAAACAAACCGAAGAAAGAGCTGAGGGCAATCCCTCGCAAAAAATTAACAACCACAAAAATAAATTGAAGGAAGAGCTGAGGGCCATCCCTCGCTAAAAACAACCAAGAAGGACGACCTCAGCAGGATCATCAAGGAAGACAGAAGACATCATATTAAACCCAGGAAGAAAAGAAGACAATTAGTGAGCATATACTGTTTATTTTAATATATTTTATTTAAGTACTATAAGAACACATTTTTAAATAAAATCAAACAAGGTGGAAGACCTAATTAACGATTTGGAAAGAATTCTCACCATGCCTCTACCCCAACCTGCAATGGCTTCTAGCAGCCAAGCTAATAACCAAATGAGCGATTTAATTGCACATATTGTAAATAATGAGTTGAATCCTTCAAGAAATGAGATCGTGAGTTTAAAAGCACAACTAAAACAAAATATAAAAAAGGTTGAAGATTTTCAAGTATAAGTCATTGACCCGAATATTAAATGTGAAACTTCATTCGAAATTATCAAATCAGTCAGGGAGTTTAAAGGAGAAGAAGACAAATATGTGAGTTGGAGGGAATCAGCAGAAATAGCCATGGGGCAATATGCTAGAGGTAGCGAAAGATTCTTTTCTGCATTGTCAATCTTGAGAAACAAAATAACTGGTACAGCAAACGATGCCCTACCACACAATGGGACATTATTAAATTTTGACGCGATAATGACAAGGTTGGACTTTGTTTTTAGCGACAAACGTCCAATCCATGTAATTGAACAAGACTTAGGAGTGCTAAGTCAAGGGAAACTGTCCATAATGGAATATTATGGGTAAGTTAATAAAAAACTAACTCTTCTAATAAATAAAACCATTATGACTTACGGCAGAAATAAACCATTAACTGCTGAAATGAACGAAAAACACAAAAAGACAGCACTAAGAGTATTCATAACAGGCCTCAACGGCCATATCTCAGACGTTATATTTTCTATGAATCCACCAGACTTACCGAACGCTATGGTTATAGAACAAGGACTAGAAAGCAATAATTTTACATCATCACAGCGCAAGAATTATTAGTCAAATTTATTCGGGTACCAAAACTCAAATAAAAATTCCAGGCAAGGTAACCATAATAACTATAATAGCAGTCAGAGGAATACTAACAACTTGAGGTTTAACCAACCCGATAGCCAAAATAGATACAATTATAATCCGAATAAAAATCATAATTGGAATCAGGGCAGACAGTATAATCCTCAATATAATTCCCATAATCAATGGAACTCCAATAAAGCTCAACAAAACAAGCCAGAACCGATGGAAGTAGATGAATCTTTACAGATTCAGAATAGGCCAAGGTACAATCAGGGTTATAACAGTTATAACAACACATATAACCAGAATAAATTGAATCAAAATAAAAAGCAGGGGACACAAACAACTCCGCAAAATAATCCGCAGAACAAAAGAGAACCAACAGGTACGGTTAACGAACCGGCAAATAAAACTTTGCGATTAAATAATATCGAAGAGGACCATTTTTTAGGCCAGAATCCGGAGTAGGATTATCCTACTTAATACGATACAATAGCAAAATAAATAAAAAACTTCAAATTTTAATTGACACAGGAGCAACCTCCTGCTATATCAGAACAGGGATATATAAAAACAACAACGAGCTTCCTATATATAAGAGAGTATCTACGGTCAATGGATATTCTATAATTAAATATTATCACATGGTAACGATCTTTGATACGCGTTACATATTTTATGAAATAGATAGGATAAAATCAGACTTTCTTATAGGTTACAACCTATTGAAGAAAATAGGAGCTGTAATAGATAAAGAAAAAGGAGGTATAAGATATGGGGGCAAAGAAGAAAAATTGATTTATGATAATGACAGCTCTTTTAACCAACTTTCCTTATCCAAAGAAAAAAACCATTCTTCCATTAAAGGAATATATTATACGAAAATACTTTGATGAAAAGGCCAAAATAAGAACTGAGTCTGAAAAGGCAAATCAAAGCAAAACAAGTTTGGGATATAAATGTGGGGTTTTTATTATTTTTAAAGTATATAAGTTTAAGTATTTATTTAAATGATATGATAAATATGGTATGTCACAATGTGAGTATAATTAAGACCGTCTTCGCGTCGTTTTGCTTTTCACATAAGCACGTTTTCTTTGGATCAGATCTCGTCAAATACTGCCTCTACTTGTCGTTATCGTCTTATCGTCGTTGTTCTCGTCCTTTACTTCTTTTGGGTCGTCTTCTTCTGGAATGTGTGTTACTGCTCGTCGTTCTCGTTGTCTAGATCGGGATTGTTAGGGTGATTCTCGTAATATCACTCCCACATTCGGCCATTCTGATCAAACATTCGCCTCGAATGTTTCGTCGTTGTCATCGTGGGTGGGCCATGGCTTGAGATATTCGGCACAGGTTGAAGAAATTTTTGGACCGTCTGAGTTGCCGACTTTCTGGACATCGTAGGCGTTGTTGTGCTTGACTTTCGTGATTTGGTAAGGACCCAAAAACTTCGTCTTTAATTTGAGACCTCCGCCAAATTGTGTGCGCTTTATGGCTACCATGTCGCCAACGTTGTAAAACCTTGCTGGGTTGCGTCGCAGATTATACGTCTTTTTGTTTTCCGTTTGAAGCTTTAAAATTTGTGATTTTGCTTTTAGCCTTAGATCGTTTTGAGAGTCCTGAAACAGCGCTATGGTTTCGTTGTTGATTAGCTCACGGAGCTGTTGGTCATCTTTGTTTCTCATTTTGACACCGATTAGAAGCTCAAAAGGTGTGGCGTTGATACTTCTCGAGAAAGTAGAGTTGATGGCTTGTTGAACTCGATCAACGTGTCTGTACCATTTTGTAGGATCATCCACACTGAGTTTTGACAAAACTGGGATAAATATGGCATTGAGTCGCTCCACTTGTCCGTTAACCCGTGGCAGGCCTGTCGTAGACTTGACTACCTTTATATTTTCATCGTCGCAATACTGTAGAAAATCTTGGGCTAAGAAAGCTGAACCTCGATCCAAAATGATACAAGCTGGGTTACCAAACACATTACTTTGTCCTCGTAGCTTTGTAATGACTTCGGTTGCGGTCGTTGACTTTGTAGGATAAAGCCAGCAGAACTTTGTAAAAGAATCGATGACGGCGAGTATGTGTTTGTAATTCTTGCTTGTAGAATCTAGTGGACCTAAGAAGTCGATGTGGTAGGTGTGCAATGGAAAGTCTTCTTTGCGCAATGGATGCAGCCAGCCCTCCTGCTTGCCACGCTTGCGGTTGCTTAAAATGCACGGAATACAGCAGTCGATGAATTTCTTGATTTTTTCGTCAATATTTTGGATGAAATATTCATTGTAAATCAATTCCTTCGCCTTTTTGACGGCGAAATGTCCTCGTTCGTGTGCTCTGGCTATGATCTGTCTTTCCATGTCTCTGGGAACAACAAGAAGTTCTGCGTCGTTGACAATCTTGTATAAGATTCCGGACTTAAGAAAATAGTCGTCGTAGGGTGAGTCAGAGTCTTCGATACTTTTGCAGATAGCTTTCAAGTGTTCGTCCTTTTCTTGAGCTTGTTTAAAGCCAAGGGCTACAGAGTCGTCAACGATGGTCATTATTGGGTACCTGGAAAGAGCGTCAACGTGCTTCATACGTGTACCTGAACGGTGTTCGACTTTGTAGTCGTACTCTTGAAGCAATAATACCCAACGTGCCACTCTAGTACACAGACTTTGCTTGTCCAGCGTCTTGGTGAATGCATTGCAATCGGTGACAATCTTGAATGGGATGCCAAGGAGATAAACTCTGAACTTGGTTATAGCTTCGATGATCGCTAGAACCTCTAATTCGTAGCTGGAATATTTACGCTGCGCATCCGTGGTTTTCCTACTCATAAAGTAGACTGGGTGAAATTGGCCGTCGTCAGCTGATTTCTGCAAAAGCACGGCGCCAAACCCGTCTATGGAGGCGTCAGTGTGTACCTCGGTTTCGTACTTCGGGTTGTAAATAGCTAAAGCAGGTGTGGAAGTCAGGTATTTCTTTAGGGATTCAATAGCGTTCTCATCATCAGGGCCAATAATAAATTCAGCTTTATTTAAGGTCAGTCAAGGGTTTCGAAATCAGAGCATAATTTTGGATACACTTTCTAAAGTATCCTGTGAGACCTAGAAAACTTTCTAGCTGCTTGAGGTTCTGTGGCGTCTTGAATTTCGAAACTGCGTCGATCTTTTGAGGAGTCGGAGAAATGGTTTTGTTTTCGATAATGTGACCTAAGAACTGGATACGGGTCTGCAGAAAATGGCATTTCTTTAGGTTAAGCTCGAGACCATATTCGCTGCAAGTTGATATAACTTCGGTGAGATTCGACACCGCCTCCTTTTCGTCCTTCGCTGGGATAATTATGTCGTCTACATATGGGAGAGCGATTCCTCTACGGGACAGAGTTCGGAAAATCGCATTTATGTGTCTCTGAAAAACACCTGGTGAGTTTGACAAACCAAAAGGCACCTTTAGGAATTGGTATTGCCCACTCTGCGTCACGAATGAGGTGTACTTCCTGCTAGATTCGGCACATGGAAAAAGCCATTTCGCAAATCGATTGTGCTGAATACCAACGCTTTTTGCAGGCGGTCGAGCTGGTCGTCAATCAAGGGCAACGGAAAATGATCTTTTACGATTACCTTGTTTATACGCCTGAAATCTACGCAGAGTCGTTGCGATCCGTCGTTTTTCCTCGCAAGCACTACCGGGCTTGTGAATTCGGAGCCGGACTCCTCGATTATACCGTTATCCAACCATTGCTCGATCTGCTCGTCGATAACGTTCATTTCAGCAAAAGCGAACCTGCGCGGACGCGAGAAAATTGGCGATTCGTCGTTTAGAAGGATTTTCATTTCAATGTTTGTCGACTTCGATTTAAGCGGTTTGTAATTCATTATTAGTTCACTCACTTCTTGCTTCGCGCACTCACCAGCTGATTCGTTTATATCAAGTTCATCGTTGTTAATAACCGTGTCAATTTTCAGCAAGTTAGATGGGATGTTCTCTTCGCAAAGGTTATGTAAAATTCGCACACGCAAACCACTTGGACCGAACGATATTTCTGCTTGCAAGCATAATTCCTCGCCGATGATCATACGAGTGTCCATACAATCGAGCGGAACTATGAAGAAGTTCAATTCGTAGGCACTGCTGTCGATCCACACTGCTTGCCTGCACTGTCCAATTGGCTTGATCTTATTGGCATTGCGATTTTTTCCAAATCCAATTAGGTATACACTGCACTCCTTCAGCTTCGGCAAAGCTAGCTCATCGTAAATGTCTTCGCGCAAAATATTATATTTACTGCCTGTGTCGAATAGAGCAACACAATTTTGGTTTTTGATTGAAACAACTTTGCTCGTCATGTTGTTGTGCTCACTTAAAACACGCGCGTTTGACTTGCACTCTTCGACTGATTTGTCGCCTTGGGGGCACTTTTTGGAGATGTGACCGAATTTGTTGCATTTAAAACACTTTCTGCCTTTCTCTTTGTTGTTGCAGCCACTAGACAGATGTCCCTTCTCGCCACAATTGTAGCAAACGATTTCTTTCTTGCCAGTCTTCGAACCACCGTGCACTGCTTGAGCTTTCTTTTCTTTAGCACTGTTTTCGCAAAAATGGGATTTTGCACTGATCGTTTGGTAGTCCTTCAATTTGTATTTGAATTCGGTCATGTTTCTAGCTCCATAAAGCATAGACTTGTTAATTGAGAGTTCATCAATACCGTCGATCACGTATTGGATGAGAGCGTCTTCTTCAACATTTCCCCGTGAGGCAATATCTTTCATACGGTAAAAATATTCCTGTACACTTTCGTTTGAGTGTCGTTTTCTCTCTCCAAGTTGCTTGTGAATTTGTTTGCTGCTCACTCTCGATCTGAACTCGCTCAACAAACACGATTTCAATGCACTCCACGAATTTATTCCTTTCTCGCTCAACACAAACAATTTTGCGACACCTTTGAGCGATTTTTTGGCAAAGATTAGCTTTTGCATATCGTTCCAACCCATAAGTACAGCTTGGTCTTCAAAATCACTTATCCAGACGTCGACTGGAATTTCGTCTGTGCCCTCGAATTGTTTTATAGATTCCTCTATATCGCGAAAACTTAAAGCGAAACGCGGCATTTCATTGTATTGAATTGGTACTGGTTGCGAATTATTCTTTTGGTCTCTTTCACTCGTTGGATTTGTTCCTGCGGAATTTACAACCATACTCTCGATCTCGTCGTCGCTTTGGTTCTCTTCGTCATCATCTCTGTCTTCATCAGATTCCTCTGGATCTTCCACTTCGTTGCTACCGAGAAGTTGGTCAAATCGAAGATTTTGAAAAATATGCAACTGCATGTTTTCGACGTCGTGGCTTATATTCAAAATTAGGCATATTGAAATTAAATCTCTTTCAGTCAGATTCGCCTGCACGTATACACTTTTGGCTTTATAAACTGCGTCATTTTCGTCGAATTGGAAACCAGAAAATTCGCGAAGTCGTTTGCGATTATTCCTGTCTCCCTCTTTTTCAAAGACAAATTTGTGCAAAGCACAAATTCTTCCCTTTGACGCATTTTTCAAATTGTTAGAAATTAAGTCGTTTAGACAAGCCATAATTGAAAAAATTAATGTTTCACGATGAGTTTTATGTCCACCCTTTCACCTCGTACAAAGTTTTCACTGATCACTTTCACCTTTCTCGGATATTTCCCGGACGAGCACCCAAATGTGGGGTTTTTATTATTTTTAAAGTATATAAGTTTAAATATTTATTTAAATGATATGATAAATATGGTATGTCACAATGTGAGTATAATTAAGACCGTCGTCGCGTCGTTTTGCTTTTCACATAAGCACGTTTTCTTTGGATAAGATCTCGTCAAATACTGCCTCTACTTGTCGTTATCGTTTCATCGTCGTTGTTCTCGTCCTTTACTTCTTTTGGGTCGTCTTCTTCTGGAATGTGTGTTACTGCTCGTCGTTCTCGTTGTCTAGATCGGGATTGTTAGGGTGATTCTCGTAATATCACTCCCACATAAATATCCTGAACACGCCGTCGTTGTAGTATCCGACAAAACTACAAGTTTGGGATTAAAAAATCCTGAACAAGCCGTCGTTGAATTATCCGACACCAATCAAATAAACAATACGAGTGAATCAATTCCAAACCAAAGAATGGATTTGGAAAATGAGATAATAAATATTATCAATAAAGAGCACTCGCAGATAAATATGCAAGTCCCTTTCAGGACTGATATTCGCGGTAAAATAAACACCGAAAAAGACAGAGCTATTTATAGCAAACAGTATCCGTATGCTCTATCGGCTTCAGATTTCATAAACTCTGAAGTTAATCGCATGTTAAAAGAAGGAATTATAAGACCAAGCAAAGGCCCTTATAATTCTCCAGTTTTAGTAGTACCAAAAAAGGGTTTTAATGAAGATGGTACTGCAAAGCTCAGATTAGTTATAGACTATAAGAAACTAAATGAAAACACCATTCCGGACAGATATCCAATGCAAGAACCTTTGGTGATTTTGTCAAACCTTGGAAATGCAAAATACTTTTCCACGATCGACTTGGAGTCTGGGTTTCACCAGATTCTCATGAGAGAGACAGACATTGAAAAACTTCGTTTTCTATAAATAACGGAAAATATGAATTCTTGAGAATGCCATTTGGGCTAACGAACGCTCCCAGAATATTCCAACGGGCAATGGATGACATTTTAAGAGAACAAGTAGGTAAAACATGTCATGTTTATATGGATGATATTATTTTATTTTCTAAAACAATAGAACAACACTACAAGGACTTAATCGTCATAATTAATATATTGCTGAACGCAAATATGAAAATTTCAATTGAAAAACAAAGTTCTTCAAATTAGAAACCACATTTCTGGGTTACGTTGTTTCTCACAATGTAATCAAAACTGATCCCGAAAAAATATCTACAATTTTAAAATATCCAATTCCAAGAAACATTCGAGAGCTTAGAAGCTTCCTAGGCCTTACCGGCTATTACAGAAAATTTGTACAAAACTCTGACAAAATATTTGGAGGGTCAATGTGGTAAAGTATCCAAAAAAATGTACCGTAAAACTTCCATACAGTTAGATGACTCAGCTGTAAGAGCTTTTAACGAGCTCAAAGATAATTTAAGTTGGCACAACCTGATTATAATAAAAAATTCACTTTAACGACCTATGAGTCCGATCTAGCTATTGGTGCTGTTCTTTCTCAGGAAGGAAAAATCCTGAACACGCCGTCGTTGAAGTATCCGACAAAACTACAAGTTTGGGATTCAAAAATCCTGAGCGCGCCGTCGTTGAAGTATCCGACGAAATTTCAAGTTTGGGATTAAAAAATCCTGAACAAGCCGTCGTTGAATTATCTGACACCAATCAAATATACAATATGAGTGAATCAATTCCAAACCAAAGAATGGATTTGGAAAATGAGATAATAAATATTATCAATAAAGAGCATTCGAAGATAAATATGCAAGTCCCTTTCAGGACTGATATTCGCGGTGAAATAAACATTGAAAAAGACAGAGCTATTCATAGCAAACAGTATCCGTATGCTCTATCGCATGTTAAAAAGAAGGAATTATAAGACCAAGCAAAAGCCCTTATAATTCACCAGTTTTAGTAGTACCAAAAAAGGGTTTTAATGAAGATGGTATTGCAAAGCTCAGATTAGTTATAGACTATAAGAAACTAAATGAAAACACCATTCCGGACAGATATCCAATGCAAGATCCTTCGGTGATTTTGTCAAACCTTGGAAAAGCCAAATACTTTTCCACGATCGACTTGGAGTCTGGGTTTCACCAGATTCTCATGAGAGAGGCAGACATTGAAAAAACTTCGTTTTCTATAAATAACGGAAAATATGAATTCTTGAGAATGCCATTTGGGCTAACGAACGCTCCCAGAATATTCCAACGTGCAATGGGTGACATTTTAAGAGAACAAGTAGGTAAAACATGTCATGTTTATATGGATGACATTATTATATTTTCTAAAACAATAGAACAACACTAATCGTCATAATTAATATATTTCTGAACGCAAATATGAAAATTTCAATTGAAAAATCAAAGTTCTTCAAATTAGAAACCACATTTCTGGGTTACGTTGTTTCTCACAATGTAATCAAAACAGACCCCGAAAAAATATCTACAATTTTAAAATATCCAATTCCAAGAAACATTCGAGAGCTTAGAAGCTTTCTAGTCCTCACCGGCTGTACCGTAAAACTTCCATACAGTTAAATGACTCAGCTAGTAGTAGGGAAAGACGGGTTCTGGGGACAATTAGCATATTAATGGCCCCCGGGCCCCCCTCCCCCCTCATTAACATATGCGAGCTCTGGGACAATTAGCATAATTCAATTAATTAACTGATTTTAGTGGGCTTTGAAGTCATAAAAATGTCACGATCATGTCCATAAAGAGTATACTTAATTGCCCCCATCGCCCCCACATCCCCATGTGACAATATTGATCATGTATCCTTCCTCATTATGTGCAATTAATAGTCAGGTGAGAAAGGTGCACGTGAGAAAGGTCGCACAACCATAGTATCCAAAGGTTGTTATCTTAGAGGAACATATCCGATCATGTTGGGGAAAGGTGTGATCACGTACCCTTTTGCCTCATTATCACAGGTGTTGCTGTGCACGTGTGAAAGGTCGCACACCCAAAGTATTCAAAGATGGTTATCTTAGAGGAACATGTGCGATCATGTTGGGGAATAATGTTTCCTATGATTGTAAAACTAATTTAGAAATCAAAAGATCCCCAATAAAATAAATCTCACAAGTTAATGATTCTCAGATGTGGAATATTTTCAAATACACATTTTTGTTTCCGCCCCAGAACGTTTAACTGGTAAATTGTCTAAGATTCTCTCCTTTCCACAAATGGGTCATAAACATGTCATAAAAGGGATTCAAGCAAGAGCTACCCGAACATGCGCACCTGCCAATTACCTGACCGCAATAAAAGGGACACATGCACAACCCAGAAGGCGCACGCTCATTGACAAGATCATGGGCCTCACGCCAACGACCTCATACGAGCTCATACGACGTTCCCATAATAGGGGTTGAAATCACGACCGCGCAACAACTCGCAAGTAGCCGACATATCTCAGTCGAGGAAATATTTTCCATTCTCCGTACCTGTAATTTTAACTCGAAATAAAAAGTCAGAAGTTTATTTTGTAGCATAATAATACATTTATTCATTTATTTTGGTATTGCGAACATTTTTTTTATATATAGAAATTAATTTTCTGCTATGATTCCGGCGATTTGCATAGAAGAAGCAGGCGCACGTTTCCGACGTCATTTCTGGATTACAAAAAGTAAAGTGTTCACCATAATTCGTAGTTTTGAGGTCATGTCCACCTCGATTCATGAACATAGTTTTTGTGTTTAGAAGGTATTGAAAATGCTGACCAATTATCTCTCCTTTAAATTGTTCAATAAATTGGTCAATTTCCTCATGAAACTTAATTTGGTTAATTTTGTTTTCTTGCACATCCTTACACATCTAGTCTCAACTTTAAAATAATGTATAAAAATTATTTTATTGTTTTGAAGCTACTTTTAAAAAATGTCAAAATAATGTATGCATTGTTTAGAGCACAAACCCCGTCCTTAAGGTGTGTTTCACAATAGGGAAACCGGTTTCCTTTAAACCTGTTTAATGACGGACAGCCCATTTCCTCTATATTAAAGAGCCGACGACTCCCAAAAAACTTCTGTAGAAATCGTTTCTTTTCCACACCTTTACAAATAATTTGTTTTCCGCTTGTAATTGTCCTTAGATACTTTCGAGTTTGTGGAAAACTGTTCTCTCCATCGTTCCAAAAAATTTTGTGATGTGTATTGGTTAACCAAATTGCAGTCTTTCCAGATTTTGTATTTAGCAAAGTAAAGTCATACGGTGGTTCTATTAAAATACTATTATTCAAGTTTGGATCTTTTTCGAATACAATTCCAATTTCCTTTAAAATAAAATTATTATTATTAACAAAGAAACCTTGAACATCAATCGAAACAGTATCTTTCAACATTTTTCTAATGCTAAACGACTCATTGTACTAGTCCGTTTAATGGGTTATATTCAACTAAACGGTCATGTATGAGGAGACAGTAAGCTTGGGTATTTTCATGACTTGGTGTCTTCAGTTCTATTGAAATTCTCACATCAATAGAACCAGTTTTCACTGATTCGTTTTGATATGAAAGATCAACCACAATAATAGGGGCCTTCAATTTAAATTCATTTTGGGTCAAAAATGCTTGTGATTCACGATTATAGTAACTAGATTGAAATCTTGTATACATTTCATATAGGTGAGCGTACTGATTCTTACTAAAATCAACATTCAGATTATCACATGGATATGACTCAGAATTCAAGTGAACTTTCAAGTTTGATAAGTTATTTGTGATAAGTTCTCCATTTAGTGTAAATCCAATTATAGCAAATCTTGGTTTTTCGCGGTTAGCCGACAATTTCACATTCCAGCTGTGTTGACTTCCATACCCCAATTTGGGGTTAACATATGAATCCCAACTCCGGAATGCGATTGGTAGGTTTACACCACTTTTAATAATATCGTACATCTTAATTTTTGCAAAATCGCTCGGAGTTACATGGGGAATTTTCCAGGTTATATTCGTCATTTCCAACTTAAAAGTTTGTTCATTTCTGGTTTGTTCAAACACATCACCATGATTCTTAGTTAGCATCAACACTAGTTCATGTTTACAATTTAACAAAACTTTTTTATAATCTTCAGCAAATCCCAATAAATTTTTTAATGGTACAGAAAAGTTAAAGTGGGGTCCGGTAGATATTTCGTCCCCACTGCTCCATCCGGAATTTAATAGATTTTGACTTTGAAGATTATCCAGAGATATAAAATTTTTTAGGGTAGTACTCATATTGATGGACATGGACTTGATACATTGGACACGTTGTGTTTAGTTGTTACCTATCAGTATTTTGATGCTTACTTTCTCTTTAGTCTTGTTTTTGGGATGGTTACTTTGTGTATGGTACCTGTAAAGTACTTGCTTTTGGATGATTACTTTTTGTATAGTATCTGTAAAGTACTTGGTTTTAGATGGTAACTGACTGTTAACAAGTGTTATGAGTTGTTATAGTTTCTGGTTAAGAATTATCAAAGCATACAAACCAACTTACCGTGAACTATAATTACCTGACCATCATTAAAGTCACATGCCCAAGACCTAAGGAGCAGGCCGTCTGATAAGTTCATACATCTCAAGACCATTGATAAGGGATGATGTTCCGACCGTGCACCAACTCGGAAGTAGCCGACGTACCTCATTGAACAAAATACTTTCCCTTCATCCGTACTTGTAGTTTTAATTACAGTCCGAAGAAATTTTGTAGGATCATTTAATTTTATTTTATTTAATTTATTATTGTAAACATATTTCATTTAATTCATAATTAAATATATATTATATATATTTTTATATAATTAATTTTCTGACTCCTCCTTCTGTAAAAAACGCATATTTTCGCTTGCTTCCCATAGATAGATGTAAAATAATTCTTACAATTTAATGTTTCTCAGATGTTGGATTATTCTTAAACCATTCATTTGTTCAGTCAGAAACAAATTTTATAGGATTATTTAATATTATTTTATTATTGTAAACATATTTCATTTAATTCACAACTAAATATATATTATATATATTTTAAATAATATATTTAATATTCTCACTCCTCCCTCTGTAAGAAATAAATGGGTTGTTAACCTTCGTTCCAAACGCATATTTTCGCTTGGTTCCCATAGATAGATGTAAAATAATTCTTACAATTTAATGTTTCTCAGATGTTGGATTGTTCTTAAACCATTCATTTGTTCAGTCAGAAACAAATTTTATAGGATTATTTAATATTATTTTATTATTGTAAACATAATTCATTTAATTCACAACTAAATATATATTATATGCATTTTAAATATTTAATTTTCTGACTCCTCCCTCTGTAAGAAATAAATGGGTTGTTAACCTTCGTTCCAAACGCATATTTTCGCTTGGTTCCCATAGATAGATGTAAAATAATTCTTACAATTTAATGTTTCTCAGATGTTGGATTATTCTTAAACCATTCATTTGTTCAGTCAGAAAAAAATTTTATAGGATTATTTAATATTATTTTATTATTGTAAACATATTTCATTTAATTCACAACTAAATATATATTATATATATTTTAAATATTTAATTTTCTGACTCCTCCCTCTGTAAGAAATAAATGGGTTGTTAACCTTCATTCCAAACGCATATTTTCGCTTGGTTCCCATAGATAGATGTAAAATAATTCTTACAATTTAATGTTTCTCAGATGTTGAATTATTCTTAAACCACTCATTTGTTCAGTCAGAAACAAATGTTATAGGATCATTTAATATTATTTTATTATTGTAAACATATTTCATTTAATTCATAATTAAATATATATTATATATATTTTTATATAATTAATTTTCTGACTCCTCCCTCTGTAAGAAATATATGGGTTGTTAACCTTCGGTCCAAACGCATATTTTCGGTTAGTTCCCATAGATAGATGTAAAATTGTTCTCACAATTTAATATTTCTCATATGTTGAATTATTTTTAAAGCATTCATTTGTTCCATCCCATAATAATATTGTAATATATTTCGAAAGTCTCGTTAGTTAGCATAGGAGCGTCTTTCAATTTAATTTCTGATTCAAGTTTATGATAGAGGTTTTGGGACCTGGTAATATCGGTTCTTGTTGTCAACTATTTTTCTAGTTCTAGTTTTCTAATTCTATTCTATTTGTATACTATTTGTATGAGTAAGGTATCATTGTCTAAGATTCTGAATAAGTTTAATAAGCTCTTTAATTACAATACTGATTAGCTGGTTACTATATATTTAGTAGATGTATACAAGTTGTTTAGTATCTGGTTTCTATATGTTTAATAGATGTATACAAGTTGTTTACTAGATGTATACAAGTGGTTTACTAGCTGTTTAGTATCTGGCTACTATATATTTAGTAGATGTATACAAGTTGTTTAGTATCTGGTTACTATATATTTAGTAGATGTATACAAGTTGTTTAGTATCTGGTTTCTATATGTTTAATAGATGTATACAAGTTGTTTACTAGATGTATACAAGTTGTTTACTAGCTGTTTAGTATCTGGTTACTATATATTTAGTAGATGTATACAAGTTGTTTAGTATCTGGTTACAATATATTTAGTAGATGTATGCAAGTTGTTTAGTATCTGGTTTCTATATGTTTAGTAGATGTATACAAGTTGTTTACTAGATGTATACAAGTTGTTTACTAGCTGTTTAGTATCTGGTTTATATATCTTTAATATCTGTTTACTTGGTGTTTACTATTTACTATTAGCTGGTTACTAGTTGCTATTAACGTCTACGAGCTTTTATAGTCTTTTGTTAAGAATGATCAAAAAATCTTGATCACTAGACGACTTTCAATGTGAAGTAAAAACTTACACTCTGATTTTTAATGTGTTTGCTATGAAGAAAGAAGAAAGAATGCAAAGCCAAATTATCTCAAGATTGATATATAAATCTTAGAGGAACATGTCCGATTATGTTGGGGGAAGATTTATCCTGTGATTGTAAAACTAATTAAGAAATAAATTGTTCACAAGTTGTCTAAAAGCTGTGTAGAAGCTGTTTTGATAAACAATTTTGATTCATAATGACAGATAATAAGAATATATAATAATATCATCCACTTTAACTAGTATGTTGTTAAAATAAAACATTTCCATTTTTCATGTTCTTTCATCTTATGTAGGTATAATAAATGTAATCTTAACTACGATAGCTAGCCTTACATCCCATAACTATAGTTATTAGCTACAATAAAATGTCTAGAAAGAACAAAATATATGAATGTCAAAAAACGATTTAAAACTAACTATATTTGGGAAAGTAATTGAAATCGCTCCGGCGTAATACAATAAAAAACAAAAAACACTGTGATTATCCCATTTTCTATCACCATAACAAATGAGTATACTCACACCCAAATGACCAATTGTATCCTTTGTCCAAAATGTCTGTGACTTTCACTTATAAATTTGTCACCGATAATTTAAATCCCATTAAGCAAACCACCCATTGCTAACCGTGCCATAACCCCAGAGTCAAGTTGGTTACCTACAATAAACACAGGTTATGGTGTAAAGGATTGCTAAAATGCCTCGACGCAGGCGCAAAGGTCAAGGCAATGGAAAAAATTCATGGAATATTATGCCTTCATAAAAAAGGTCATAAAAATATAATAAGGAAAGTATTTTTTATTTGCGAACCATTTATAACTGTTACCAACAACACAAATAGTTATGTTACAAGGGTTCCGAAAATGCCTCGACGAAGGCACGTTGGGACCTGGTAATATCTGTTTTTTGTACTTTTTATATATCTTTTATTTATTATTTTTTATTTTTATAATTATTTTATTTATTTATTTTTTTTTTTTTGTTTTCTAATTGCTTAATTTCCCTTAGAATGAAAATCGGCGGAATGTGCCTTCTCCCGGGAAGAGTGGCTCCTCCGCCTCTCTCTCAGCCGCCTGCTGTCTCCGCTCCTCGGTCGGGAATAAGCCCATACCTGGGCGGACGCTCCTCCGCCTGGTGACGGGAAAGCTCGGGAACAATGGGTTCCGGAACAGGCCTTTGTACACTGCGGTGTACCAGTCCGCCTCTTCCTTTATCCTCTCGTGGGTCGCCATCCATGCTTCATAGTTTAGCATGTTTTGCTCCTGGCGATCTACCAGCGCGAGCAACCTATCCTCGTTTACCGGACGATTCGATAGAACCCTCCGGAGCTGAAACGCAGTGGTCCTCAACGCGTCTAATAGTGGGAGTTCCTCCCAATACTGATGCTCTGCTTCTTCCTGCAGCGCTTCCACCTCTTGGCGTGCCCATTCTTCTGTCGGGTAGGGCTCTCCTTTCGCGGCCCACTCGCGCCTTTGCTCGCTCAGGCGAGCGCGCATTTCAGTGATGTCGCTAGGAATTTCGGTCATCTTTCTGCTGTGATGTCTTCTGGTGTTCTGCCTGGGTTATCAAGCAGCAAACAGCTCTTTAAATACTGTTAGTGCTGGCAAGCAATTTATGACTAACCCTTGTATTAGTTTTGAGAGTGTTATTCCACTTAAATTAAAAATTTTGTTTTTCCAATCTTCCAAGGATTTTTTATTGTTTGTGCTTACTTTTGCACCTTCGCTGTGGACTTTTTCGGAACCCTTGTAACATAACTATTTGTGTTGTTGGTAACAGTTATAAATGGTTCGCAAATAAAAAATACTTTCCTTATTATATTTTTATGACCTTTTTTATGAAGGGATAATATTCCATGAATTTTTTCCATTGCCTTGACCTTTGCGCCTGCGTCGAGGCATTTTAGCAATCCTTTACACCATAACCTCTGTTTATTGTAGGTAACCAACTTGACTCTGGGGTTATGGCACGGTTAGCAATGGGTGGTTTGCTTAATGGGATTTAAATTATCGGTGACAAATTTATAAGTGAAAGTCACAGACATTTTGGACAAAGGATTTGGTTTTTTTGTTTTTACTGTATTACGGCGGAGCGATTTCAATTACTTCTATTTGTGTTGTTGGTAACAGTTATAAATGGTTCGCAAATAAAAAATACTTTCCTTATTATATTTTTATGACCTTTTTTATGAAGGGATAATATTCCATGAATTTTTTCCATTGCCTTGACCTTTGCGCCTGCGTCGAGGCATTTTAGCAATCCTTTACACCATAACCTGTGTTTATTGTAGGTAACCAACTTGACTCTGGGGTTATGGCACGGTTAGCAATGGGTGGTTTGCTTAATGGGATTTAAATTATCGGTGACAAATTTATAAGTGAAAGTCACAGACATTTTGGACAAAGGATACAATTGGTCATTTGGGTGTGAGTATACTCATTTGTTATGGTGATAGAAAATGGGATAATCACAGTGTTTTTTGTTTTTTATTGTATTACGCCGGAGCGATTTCAATTACTTTCCCAAATATAGTTAGTTTTAAATCGTTTTTTGACATTCATATATTTTGTTCTTTCTAGACATTTTATTGTAGCTAATAACTATAGTTATGGGATGTAAGGCTAGCTATCGTAGTTAAGATTACATTTATTATACCTACATAAGATGAAAGAACATGAAAAATGGAAATGTTTTATTTTAACAACATACTAGTTAAAGTGGATGATATTATTATATATTCTTATTATCTGTCATTATGAATCAAAATTGTTTATCAAAACAGCTTCTACACAGCTTTTAGACAACTTGTGAACAATTTATTTCTTAATTAGTTTTACAATCACAGGATAAATCTTCCCCCAACATAATCGGACATGTTCCTCTAAGATTTATATATCAATCTTGAGATAATTTGGCTTTGCATTCTTTCTTCTTTCTTCATAGCAAACACATTAAAAATCAGAGTGTAAGTTTTTACTTCACATTGAAAGTCGTCTAGTGATCAAGATTTTTTGATCATTCTTAACAAAAGACTATAAAAGCTCGTAGACGTTAATAGCAACTAGTAACCAGCTAATAGTAAATAGAAAACATCAAGTAAACAGATATTAAAGATATATAAACCAGATACTAAACAGCTAGTAAACAACTTGTATACATCTAGTAAACAACTTGTATACATCTACTAAACATATAGAAACCAGATACTAAACAACTTGCATACATCTACTAAATATATTGTAACCAGATATTAAACAACTTGTATACATCTACTAAATATATAGTAACCAGATACTAAACAGCTAGTAAACAACTTGTATACATCTAGTAAACAACTTGTATACATCTATTAAACATATAGAAACCAGATACTAAACAACTTGTATACATCTACTAAATATATAGTAACCAGATACTAAACAACTTGTATACATCTACTAAATATATAGTAACCAGCTAATCAGTATTGTAATTAAACAGTACATTAAACTTATTCAGAATCTTAGACAATGATGCCTTACTCATACAAATAGTATACAAATAGAATAGAATTAATAAACTAGAACTAGAAAAATAGTTGACAACAAAAACCGATATTACCAGGTCCCAACACCTCTATCATTAACTTCAATCAAAAATTAAATTGATAGGCGCTCCTATGCTAGCTAATGATGCCTTCGAAATATGTTACAATATTATTATGGGATGGAACAAATGAATGCTTTAAAAATAATTCAGCATCTGAGAAAGATTACATTGTGAGAACTATTTTACATCTATCTATGGGAACCAAGCGAAAATCTACGCTTAGAACGAAGATTAATAAGCGACATGTTTCTTACAGAGGGCTGAAGTAAGAAAATTAATTATATACAAATATACATAAAATATAATTAATTATGAATTTAATGAAATATGTTTACAATAATAAAATATATAAAGAAATATTGAATAATCCTACAAATTTTGTATCTGACTGTAATTAAAACTCCAGGTACAAATGAAGGGGAAGTATTTTATTCAATGTCCTTGGGTCTTGGGCATGTGACTTTGATGACGGTCAGGTAATGATAGTTCACTGCAAGTGTGTTTGGCTAACACATCTTAGAAACTTTAACTTGTGTACTTTGATAGTTCTTAACAAGAGACTATAGCGACTCATAATACTTGTTAACATTTAGTTACCATCTAAAACCAAGTACTTTACAGATACTATACAGATAGTAACCATCCAAAATCAAGTACTGTACAGGTACTATACAAAAAGTAACCATCCAAAAGCAAGACTAAAAAGAAAGTAACCATCAAAATACTGCTAGGTAACAACTAAATACAACGAGTCCAACGTGTCAAGTCTATGTCGGTATGGCTACTACCCTAAAAATTGTATATCTCTGGATAATCTTCAAAGTCAATACCTATTAAATTCTGGATGGAGCAGTGGAGACGAAATTTCTACGGGATCCCCAATTAAAATTTTTCTGTACCATTAAAAAATTTGTTGGGATTGACTGAGGATTATAAAAAAGTTTTGTTAAATTGCAAGCATGAACTAGTGTTGATGCTAACTAAGAATCTTGGTGATGTGTTTGAGCAAACCAGAAATGAACAAACTTTTAAGTTGGAAATTACGAATAAAATCTGGAAAATTCCCCATGTAACTCTGAGCGATTTTGCAAAAAATTAAGATGTACGATATTATTAAAAGTGGTGTAAACCTACCAATCGCATTCCGGAGTTGGGATTCATATGTTAACGCAAAATTGGGGTATGGAAGTCAACACAGCTGGAATGTGAAATTGTCGGCTAACCGCAAAAAACCAAGATTTGCCATAATTGGATTTACACTAAATGGAGAACTTATCACAAATAACTTATCAAACTTGAAAGTTCACTTGAATTCTGAGTCATATCCATGTGATAATCTGAATGTTGATTTTAGTAAGAATTAGTATGCTCACCTATATGAAATGTATACAAGATTTCAATCTAGTTAATCGTGAATCACAACCATTTTTGACCCCAAATGAATTTAAATTGAAGACTCCTATTATTGTGGTTGATCTTTCATATCAAAATGAATCAGTAAAATTGGTCCTATTGATGTGAGAATTTCAATAGAACTAAAGACACCAAGTCATGAAAATACCCAAGATTATTGTCTCCTCATACAAGACCGTTTAGTTGAATATAACCCACTAAACGGACTAGTACAATGAGTTGTTTAACATTAGAAAAATGTTGAAAGATACTGTTTCGATTGATGTTCAAGGTTTCTTTGATAATAATAATAATTTTATTCTAAAGGAAATTGGAATTGTATTCGAAAAAGATCCAAACTTGAATAATAGTTTTTTAATAGAACCACCATATGATTTTACTTTGCTAAATACAAAATCTCGAAAGACTGCAATTTGGTTAACCAATACACATCACAAAATTTTTTGGAACGATGGAGAAAATAGTTTTCCACAAACTCGAAAGTATCTAAGGACAATTACAAGCGGAAAACAAATTATTTGTAAAGGTGTGGAAAAGAAACAATTTCTACAGACGTTTTTTGGGAGTCGTCAGCTCATTAATGTCGAGGAAATGGGCTGTCCGTCATTAAACAGGTTTAAAGGAAACCGGTTTCCCTATTGTGAAACACACCTTAAGGGCGGGGTTTGTGCTCTAAACAATGCATACATTATTTTGACATTTTTTAAAAGTAGCTTCAAAACAATAAAATCATTTTTATACATTATTTTAAAGTTGAGACTAGATGTGTAAGGATGTGCAAGAAAACAAAATTAACCAAATTAAGTTTCATGAGGAAATTGACCAATTTATTGAACAATTTAAAGGAGAGATAATTGGTCAGCATTTTCAATACCTTCTAAACACAAAAACTATGTTCATGAATCGAGGTGGTCATGACCTCAAAACTACGAATTATGGTGAACACTTTACATTTTGTAATCCAGAAATGACGTCGGAAACGTGCGCCTGCTTCTTCTATGCAAATCGCCGGAATCATAGCAGAAAATAAATTTCTATATATAAAAAAAAAATGTTCGCAATACCAAAATAAATAAATGTAAATGAATAAATGTATTTTTATGGTACAAAATAAACTTCTGACATTTTATTTCGAGTTAAAATTACAGGTACGGAGAATGGAAAATATTTCCTTGACTGAGATATGTCGGCTACTTGCGAGTTGTTGCGCGGTCGTGACTTCAACCCCTATTATGGGAACGTATTAGAGCTCGCACTTAGCCGTGAGGTCGTTGGCGTGAGGCTCATGATTTTGTCAATGGGCGTGCGCCTTCAGACTTGTGCATGTGTCCCTTTTATTCCGGTCAGGTAATAGACAGGTGCGCATGTTCGGGTAGCTCTTGCTTGAATCCCTTTTATGATATGTTTATGACCCGTTTGTAGAAAGGAGAGATCTTGAAAAAATTTACCAGTTAAACATTCTGGGGCGAAAAAAAAAGTCTGTTTGAAAATATTCGACATCTGAGAATCATTAACTTGTGGGATTTCTTTTATTTGGGGTTCTTTTGATTTCTAAATTAGTTTTACAATCATAGGAAACGTTATTTCCCAACATGATCGGACATGTCCCTCTAAGGCAACCAGCTTTAGATGTTTTGGGTTTGCGACCTTTCTCACGTGCACAGCAACACCTGCTGAATATTAATTGCTGATAATGAGGAAAAGGATACGTGATCAATATTGTCACATGGAGATGTGGGGAAAGTGTGCGACCTTTCTCCCGTGTACAGCAACACCTGCTGAATATTAATTGCTGATAATGAGGCAAAAAGGTCACGTGATCAATATTGTCACATGGTGGTGTGGGGTTGGGGGGGGCAATTTAGTATACTCTTTATGGATATGATCGTGACATTTTTATGACATCTAAACCCCTTAAAATCAGATAATTTATGGATTATGTTAATTGTCCCAGAACCCGCATACATTAATGAAGAGGCGGGGGTCATTAATATGATAATTAGTGAGAGGCGGGGTCATTAATATGCTAATTGTCCCAGAACCCGTCTTTCCCTACTACTTCAGCTGTAAGAGCTTTTAACGAGCTCAAAGATAATTTAATTGCACAAATCGAATTGGTACAACCTGATTAAAATAAAAAATTCACTTTAACGACCGATGCGTCCAATCTAGCTATTGGTGCTGTTCTTTCTCAGGAAGGAAAACCAACAAACTTTTTTTCAGCAACTCTAACTAAAGCCGAACAAATATATGCAACCAATAAGAAAGAACTTTTAGCAATAGTTTGCGCATTTAAAAATTTGCGAAACCATTTATACGGCGTAAACAACATAGAAAATTATACAGATCATCAACCACTGTCTTTCTCGATCTCTCAAAAAAATCCAAACATCGGGATGAAAAGATGGTACTCATTTATTGAAAGTTACTTTCCCAAAATAATTTATAAACCAGGATCTACTTATGTAATTGCTGACGCCTTATCAAGAATTCAAATTAAAAACCTAACGGACAGTAACGAGACGGTCTCAGATCAAAACACTCAGCATTCAGCAGAGAGTAGTTTTGAGAATGTTATACAAGAGACCCGAAAACCCTTTAACCAGTTTAAGCAACAATTGCCAATAGAGACTCGACGAAAATTACAAACAAATTAACAGACTGTACTATTGGCCAAATTTGAAAAAAAAACCTACAGGAGTACATAAAGAACTGTACAATTTGTAATAGTAACAAATAAAAGACACCCTGTACTAATTCCTATTGGTCAAGCACCAATCCCAAATAAAGAAGGAGAAAATCTGCTTATTGACATTTTTTACGCTCAAAATTTAATGTTCATTACTTGTATTGATTCATATTCAAAATACTTAGTCGTAAAGGAGATGCAAAATAAACTCAACATAGAACCCAAAATTGCAGAAATATTGCAACAATTTCCACTTGCCAAAACTTTAATGGTGGATAACGAGCCTAGTTTTTCTTCAACACAATTTAAATCCTTCGCACGAATATGCGGTATTAATTTATATTTCGCGGATCCTCGCCATAGTACGTCCAATGGACAAATAGAAAGAGCTCATTCTACCCTTACAGAAATTGCTCGTTGCATCAAAGATGAACTTAACTTAGTTGATTATTCTGAAATTATAATTAAAGCAGCTCAGAAATACAACATGACTATACACTCCTTTACCAACCAAAGACTATACGATATATTATACAATAAAATCGAACACGATATTATTCCTTAGTTATCGAAATGTTAAATTCTCACAACAAATGCAGAAAGGAAAAGGACTATCTCCTAGGGGAAATCATTTATGAGAAAAAACACGGGGTAAGAAATAAGCTTAACTCTTGATATAAAAAACAAGGAAGAACGCTATAGTCGAGTACCTTGACTATCAGATACCCGTTACTCAGATAACAATCTTTAAAATAAGTTAGCCGAGCACTTTGTTCTCTCTCCCTTGCTCTCATTTCTCGGCGCACTTTGCTCTCTCTGAGCGCCGGCAGGGCTTTTTTCTTTGCCGCTAAGTTCGGCCGGCAACTATTTACATACACACACATACACGCGTAAAGGTATTGACAAGACTAATACATTTCAGTTAAAATTTTCTATCTAGCATCAAAACTGTAGGAGTTACATTTAAGGGTGTTTTGTGGGCGTTAGAGTGGGCGTGGCAGTCTACTGAAACAAACTTGCGCTGCGTAAGAAGCTCAGAAATCTCTACGCCTAATCTCAATAGCCTAGCTCTCATAGTTTCCGAGATCTCAGCGTTCATCCGGACAGACGGACAGACGGACATGGCTAGATCGAGTCGGCTAGTGATCCTGATCAAGAATATATATACTTTATGGGGTCGGAAACGCTTCTTTCTGCCTGTTACATACTTTCCGACGAATCTAGTATACCCTTTTACTCTACGAGTAACGGGTATAACAAGTAGTTAAGGAGAATTTACATAATTAGGTTACAATAAACAATAGAAATCGTACGATTCATAAAGATAACATCAAATCTTAAACACAGGTTGTCTTAAATTGCAGAAAATTAATTCAATAATATTTGTATTATTGATAGTAGCAGCCCCCAATTCCGAAATAACGGATTACACGAACCATGATCTTTCCCTCTGCAAGGATACAAAAGACATTCTTATTTATGATTCATACGCTGACCTATTTCATATAACTAATTTAAGTTTATATAAAGACATAATCAAACTCGAATCAACTCACATAAGAAAAGTAATGATTTTATGATTTAGATATTATTAAAATGCTTCTCTCACAAATTTTACCAAGTAGGGCAAAAAGAGAAATCAATGAAACAGGCACCCTTTGGAAATGGATAGCAGGGACTCCCGATCACGATGATTTGATAACGTTCCAAAATAAAATTGATGATTTAATCAAAAATAATAACAATCAATTTGTTATTAATTCTAAATTATTTAAAGAAATAATAACTCTATCTGAGAATCTTCAAACAGTTCTTTCAAACCAAGAATTTCCATTCAGAAAACACCGTCTTCGCTTGCTCACTTACGATCTGATGAATTTAATGGATACAATTACATTAGCAAAAGTAATTGTTTTCAACACTAAAATTCTAAACGCTGAAGAAATCCAAGAAATATATAAACACGAACAGAAACCTGTAGTAATTACTGACATATTAGATTTAAAATCGCCATACACCAAAAATTAATTGTAATATATACACTGGTCGGCATATATATTTTGTCATGGCGATGCCTCAGTTTCTGTTTAAATTTTTTTTTATTTTAAATATAAAAAAATGTATGGATTGTACATAATTCATTTAGTTACATTGTATTAAATTATAAATATAACAAATTTTCATTTTTAACATTCATTTAGATTTTTAATTGAATTAAAACTAAAAACTAAGTCATTTCATGGGTGGCATAAGTATTTTGACAAAATTTATTTTTTCATCTTAATTAACTAATTTGTTTTATAAATTTATTTGAAACTGGAAATTAATAAAAAATATACCCTCCTTTGGTGTCTATGACCTTTTGTTGGCGATTCGGAACGGAATCGACCAAGGTTTGAAGGTATTTTAAGGGAACCTCTTTCCAATTCATTGTAACCTCAGTGACGGTTTCTGCTTTTGTCCTGGTCAGATCAGTGCTTCTTTCTCGCTTTATTAGCGACCACACATTTTCAATAATGTTTAAATCAGGACTTTGTGGCGGCCAATCGAGAGTTTCCACCCCGACATCTCTTAAAAACCTAGTAATCATTCTAGCCTTATGGCAAGGAGCGTTGTCCTGTTGGAGAATAAATTCTTTTCCTATTAATCTGTCGCCGGAGGGAAATGCATAATTGTTTAAAGTTTCTAAATATCGGTTCTGATTCATGGATCCGTCTATGGGAACCAAGTCTCCCACACCATTATATGAAACTGAACCCCAGAACATTACGCTTCCACCCCCATGACTTACTCTTTGACACACAGGAGCATTTTTTTTACGGTAATTCTTGTTAATTCTTACAAAAACTTTCTTTTGAGATGCGTGGAATTCAAAACTACTCTCATCTGTCCACAGGACATTACGCCAAAATGAAGCGGGCTATTAAAAAATCGACTTTATCCAATATTAATGAAAACTTGTAATAATATTCTTGAACAACACTTTCAGCTTGCCTAGAAACAACTAAATCACGCAATGACAAAATATATATGCCACTGCTAAAATCGTTGCTTGCTGGCATTCTTATCAGCAGAACGAAAAAACAAAACACAATTGACGAAATATTTTGCATATTAACAGTTATTGATTTGCTCTTCTCTTTTATCATAATTTTCAGTTCGAACAATGCACCGGTACTTAGATCAAGAGTCTGATAGTCAAATGAATACTATGACAAAATATATATGCCGACCAGTGTATAAAATACCCCATCATAACAAACCGTTGCGAAGTGTATAACGCAAGATCCATCTCACACAATGATGGAAAACTGTTAATTGATAATCATGTCGCTAAATGTAACAATAGATATTATGTAATTTCCAATTTTAAGACAGAAATATTTAATAACTATGGCACTTTAAGCCCAGAAAGTACTTGTTTTACTAGGCTACTAAATGGAGAAAAATCCCTTTGTAATCAGGGAATATAATAAAAAAATTGACGTTATCCAAGAAGGAGCCTGTGAGGAGTTGAATAACTCCCCACAAATAGAAGCAGCAGCAGATGGCCGGCCGCTTACCAGATACGCGGTGAATTCGCGTAGTAACGGCGCGGCGAGGAGATTTTGGAGACTTGGATGGAGATCGAGAGAGTTTGGAGACCAAGGATAGAGAGCGAGAGAGTTTGGAGACCAAGGATGGAGATCGAGAGAGTTTGGAGACCAATGAAGGAGAGCGAGAGAGTTTGGAGACCAAGGATGGAGATCGAGAAAGAGTGGAGACTTCGCGGGCAAGGCAAGTGTGCCGTGTGCAAAAACAGGATAACGGAACTCCACCGGACTTTGGACTCTCCCGTGAACTTTGGACTGGGAGAGGAAGTGCCACATCTCGGCAGTGGAGCGGCACACAGGCGTGCCACAAGCATCACGGAAATCAGGGGGACTGCAGCAGTGGGCGGAGCATCGATTGGAAGCGGTACGTGAAGGACAAATGGGTCAACCAGGAGGCACGGACTTTGGGCCCAGAGTGGAGAGATCCAGCGGGCCGTGCGCAAAAGGGAAATAACGGTTCCCGGAGGCCCTATATAAGGCCGCAGAGCGCTGGCAGCTGGATCAGTCGATCACGAAGAGTCAAAGCTTCAGGATCAGTTAAAGTACCAAGTGAACAGTCAGTCAAGCAAGTAATCTACGAGAGAGCCACACAAGGAGCAAGATCGCCACGTCGAGACGTTCGGGATTGGGACATCAGGAATCTCTGAATTGAGACACATGTGGCTGAGTTCTGGAAGGCATCACGCGGCTAAGTCAAGGCGTTTGTTTTCCAACTTTGTCACGACCACACCCTGGCGAGTCGCCCGGCGGGTCAGTCAGAGACAAGCAAAAGAGCAAAAAAGCGACGCCAGCAGACATTACCGGCAGCCACGTTACCATCGCCGCGCGGAGCTCATTGGGGAGCGCAGGAGCGTCGCGGACGTCACGCATTAGGTGAAGCCGGTTGCAACGTTCGTCTGCGCTAGGCGTAAAGCCAAGTGAACTGCTAGACAGCTTCCTGGCGGCAGCCTTGACTGTCAGCGCGAACTGAGCAAGAACCTAGCGGGACTGTCCGGGACAGAGCAAGGGACAGCTATTGCCTCGAAAGGCGTCGGCCTGAAGAGCAAGGCTTGTTCACCCTAGTCTGAGAACGGTGACGCTTCCCTAAGCCCACAAGGCCGAACTCTCAGCGGGTCTAAGGCGCAACAAGCGACCCCGAGGCAGCGCGTCGGCAAGCAAGCAGAAGCGGCCACTACGAGCGTCCCGAAGCCCAGGATCCAGTGGAAGCCGAGTCAACGCGTCGAGGAGCCAGAAAGAGGAGCGCCAGCAGCCGGCGGAACCAGAGCCAGGAGATACCGAAGCCAACCCAGCCACACACCCGCTGTACTAATACCACGAGAATAAATCCCACTGTTACCATTTGAACCCTTTGTTTTCTCACTGATCTACGGGCAATCACGTCATATTAATTTGGTGGGACGAACACACAATCTTCTGAGCTAGCCGCACGAATCTCGTAGCGAGCAGACACAAAAAATCAGTTCGTTACAAGCCATTTTTATAAATGGTTATAATACTGTTAATGATACTCATTTAAATTATTTATTTTAATTACTTTTAATAGTACTACTACAATAAATAATATACCCTACTCTAATCTTGACCATAAGATAACAGAATATATCACTGCTAAACAGTATAATGATTTTTTAGTATCCGAATATGTTATGTCAAATGATTCGGAACTTTCATTTGATAACATTAACATATTAAACTCGTTTATTCAAATTAAACAAACACAAATTCCAATAACGTTAATACTGATCATATTAACTTTAATATATGTATTGCTTGTACTTAAATTCAAAAAATATCTAATATTCAAGCCACGGCAAATTCATATCGAAAATATTATGTCCGAAAATGAAAATACCACTGAGGATGAAATTATAGTCGTATTGACAAATTATCTAAATTCAGTTTATCCGACACTTCCAATGAGTCGGGACGATTCAATTTAGAAGGGAGAGAGTTATCCAGCTCATGATCCTAGCCTCTTTACCCAATTTATAAACAAACTCTTCATAAACAATTCTTAGCTGAGAACGCTGAGAAATATAAAAAATTTGATCTGTTGGGGCCGTTGGGGAAAAACGCACAAGTTTAGACGTTAGAATGGTGTTTTAAAATACTTTTTAAGTTATTCTAACACGATTATAATTATGGGCAACAGTTTTTTTTTTTCGATTCTTTTTTTTTAGCATTTTTTGATTTTTCAAACACCGCTTCAATGACTTTAGACTAATCCTTAAAGTGCATAGCCCTTGAGATTCCTCAACTTTGGACAACATTGAATTTTGTATTTGTGTATCCAAACGCCATTTTAGGGTCATGGAATCATTTAAATTGCCATTAACACTTCCATATAAGAAACTTAAACTTAAACGGGAGATTAAATTAATTATATGATTGATATTTGAACCAAAAACTTCTGATATCAAATAAAAACACCTCTTAATGAGGTAAAAATCTAGAGCCGATTGCACCTTCAACAAACAAAAGTTATAATATCAACTTTTATGACGAAAATTTATTATACGATCTACTAAATAAATAAATTGAAGACTAGAATTGAGACTTGAATTGAGACCAGGGTGAACAGGCGCTTAGCTTTCAAGACAACCGCCTTGCCAGCCACAGCTTTCTGTCCCTTACTCTGTCTTGGCCGGTCCCGCCAGACGCTCACTCAGTTCTCTTTGACGCTCCGGGCAACCCTCCAGTATACGACAGAAGTCCATGTATCGACCGCCCAGTTAAAGACGAACATCCCACCCGAGCCTTCCCTTAAGATTGTTGCAGTCGTACCTAAGGCGTGCGCTGGTTCTGGGTGCCTCCCTTGCCGATCTTGCGTGTGGCGTACTGCTGTCGACGTCTTGCTCTGCTCGGAGAATTAGTTCTCCCCGCTCGGTGATGTACTTGCTCTGCGACCGAGTCTTGATTTTGCATCCGTCAACGCGCCTCAGCCAATAGTCAAAGTCAGGATCAACAGGAAAAGTCGGCCCTGCCTAACAATTCGGGCAACCATCTCACGTTGTTAGACTATTCTTCTGTACTCTTCCCGAGCCTACGGTTTCTCGTTGAGATGGATCGCCTTCAATACCAACAAGGAAGAACGCTATAGTTGAGTACCTCGACTATCAGATACCCGTTACTCAGCTAAAGTGACCAAAGGGAAATGGAGATAATGCAAGCAGCAAAGCGAGAAAAAAATGCGCCAAGTACCCGCGATCTTAATATATAATTATGTTGCCGGTTGATAGAATTAAGGGTTATGGGCGTTAGAGTGGGCGTGGCAAACTTTTTTTGGGTCAATTGATAGGTATTGACGAGACAAATACATTTCAGCTAAAATGTAGGAGCCAGGCGGTTTGAGGGCGTTCAGTTCCTCAGTTCCTACTTAACTATTCGGCTAACCGTCCGACGTAGCTAAGGCAGTCCTCGCCACATTCGACCGAGTCTCCACTCAACATAGCCTCTAAGAACCTCAGCTACCTGTTTGTCAATTCGGTGACTAATGCAATCCCAAACGTCTCAACGTAGCGATCCTGCTCTTTCACGGCTGTTTCTCCTTGACTTTCTGATTCTTGATGACTGACCCAGCTTTCAGCGGTGGGGCCGCTTATCAGTGTTGCCAACATTGGCTGGTAAGGGTGGTAAAAAAGCTGTTTTGTTTGCCGAAAAAGCTGAATAAAAACGCAAAGATTTTCAAACATACTTTGCTATTAAAGAAAATACAAATATCTGTATTTCGAAAAAAAACCTGAACAAAATGGGCACCAGCTTTTTCCTTTAGCTTTCTATTAACATGAGTACAAAATAATGTTTTTTTTAGTATTAAGGAAAATGTGTGCTTAATAATTATTTAATTATAATATATTTAATATGTCATCTTCAACATCAACCGTATCATCATTTATATCCTTGTTTGTGCCTATAAGCTTCATAAAATCTAAGGGGACTTTATAGTCTACGCAACATTTTTTGTGCCTTCGCAACCCATATCTGTAATCAGACGAATTATATAAGTTTTTTCTTTTTATAATTAAGTTTATACCAAATTGGCGCTTACCTTATGCACAATATTGAGTTAAGAGTGGTAAAGTCCATTCTATTTCTCAGTTTTGATTTTACAATGTTTACGAACGTAAACAATGTAAACGAACGTTCTACTTCAGCGTTGGACCACGGCAAGGACAACATCTAAATCGCAAACAAAGATAATTCAGAAAATCGTTCTATGCCCCCAGAGTCCTTAAAAAGTTTTACCTCCTCCCAAAACTTTATTGAAACGTCAATGTTCTCCCATTTTAATAGATGTATATCATTGTATTGGCGCTGGATTCTGTCGATTTCTTCAACAGAAAACTCTTCCAAATTGGGAACAATGTTGGATTTTTTTGGACATAAAATATTGTGAACGGAAAATATATCAATTTGTTGCAGAATCTTGAGGTTGTTAGGTAGCCTGTAATTAATTATGGTTTTTAATTTGCTGTATTTTGTAAAAATATAAAAGGGTATAGTTACCTCAGCTTTTGTGGCTTTACAAGCTCACCTTAAAAATTAGTGCAGCACTCTCGAATAGATTTCTCCGAATCATTATCCATCTGAAGCATTTCAATTTGCTTTTCAAATGTATATCCTTGATATAAATCTTTGACAACATATTCCTCAAAATTATCATCTATTATTTTGTCCATATTACAATCTGGTGGAATAATGTGCTTTTTTATCGAATTAATGGATAAAACAAGACCTTTTAGCAAGCGCGTCGCGTCAGTGTTATTGCTTTGAAAGCACTTCTTGACTTTTTGCATTTCCATTAGGATTGGTTTTAATAAAACTAAATATATGTAGCTTACATTGTCGTCAAACATGGAATGTACATAGTAATTTGGCCTTATGACATTTTTCTTTTTTTGCCGCAAGAGAAAACTGTACTTTTAACTCCTGTCATTGTTCCAATATTCGTGAAACAGCTACTTCAATAAACAACCATCTGGTGTGACACACTCTGGGTATTTAAAGTGGTTCCTTCCAGAGTAATACATTGTATTACTTATAATTAAACTACATAAAACGTTTTGCTGACAAAGAGGGACAAGCACATTAGAGAATAACTACGATCTACACTTGGACATCACGAAACCTATGTTAAAACAAGCATACTCATTAGTAGGTTAGGTAAGGTTAGGTTAGGGCGGCTGTCGGACTATAGTCCGACACACCTAGACCTCAATGGGACCATTGTGATACCGCATGACCTCGTTTTTCTTCTCTAGAGTCCCGTTTTTAGTAGTTTCGGCCTGTGTTAAGCTGATCAGCATGTTTTCCACCCGGAAGATTTAATAAAGGCACTTATGCTTTTGAGATTAATCTCCGATATTTCGGTCGGATCGTCGATGAAGGGGCTTCTTAAGTGTTTCAGTCTGAGTCTGCACAGGGCTGGGCAGAAGCAGAGAAGGTGTTCTACCGTTTCCACTTCTTCCTCATCCCTACAGCTTCTGCAGAAATCATTTTGCGGGGCTTTTAGCCTGCCGGCATGCGCGCCAACAAGCCAGTGGCCTGTAAGAGCTCGGATCAACATGCCACACTCTGTGCGGCTGAGCTTGAGTAACTCCGAGGTTTTCTTGTTGTTTATCACAGGCCATGTCTGGTGAGAGATGCGACACTGTGGTGCGTTTTGCCAATGGGTGTTGGCTAGTGTGTTGAAGTGGTTTTTTATGTTTAGCTTGCAAGTAGCCATGGGCATACCGACATTTTCCTCTCCTGGTAGGAGAGGCTTGGTGGTGCCCTGCCTGGCTAATTCGTCCGCTATGCAGTTGCCTACGATGTCCCGGTGACCCGGAACCCATATTAGGCTGATAGTAAACTGATTTGCCATCTCGTGGAGAGATCTGCGACAGTCTGCTATTGTACGAGAATTGGTGTTTGTCGAGTAGATCGACTTAATAGCCGCTTGGCTGTCACTATATATGTCTAGGTGTCCTCTCTGGAGGCTAAGGTTCCTTAAACAGGTTAGTGCTTCTTTTATAGCGTGGACCTCCGCCTGAAAGACGCTACAGTCGTTCGGGAGCCTGAATGACTTCTTGATATCTAATTGTTCGGAGTATACACCTCCGCCGACTTGTCCTTCTAATTTGGAGCCATCTGTATAGAAACAGATTGCGTCCGTCGTGCCCGGTCGGCCCTGTTCCCATTCCTCTCTATCAGGAATCAGGGCCTCAATGGGTGTGTGACTATATTCAATAGATTTGCATAGATCCGTGATTTTCGGAATCGATTTATCATGCTGGAGAATTTTAGCATGGCCATATAATTGGGCATTCCACTGCCCTGTGTCCCACAGTCGAATAGCTGCCGATTTGGCCCTTTCCATGCCTGCTAAGTCCAGGCTAGGGAGGTTCAAGATCGCATTCAGCGCTACATTCGGGGTGGTTCGAAGGGCTCCACTAATACACAAAGCCGCCATTCGCTGTACTTTGTTTAGTGGAGTCAGTATGCATTGTTTGTGTAAGGCGGTCCACCACAGAGCCACTCCGTACAGTAGGATTGGCTTGACTACCGCTGTGTATATCCAGTTAACTATTCTTGGGGACATGCCCCATCTTAGCCCGATCGCTTTTTTACAGGAGTAAAGTGCAATGGTCGCTTTTTTGGTTCTCTCTTGGTTGTTTAAGCCCCATTTGAGGCGTTTATCTAGTACTAACCCCAAGTACCTGGCTCGATCGCTAAAGGAGAGATTACAATTGTTTAAAATGGGTGGGTTAAGTTGAGGAATTTTGTACCTATTCGTAAATAGAACAAGTTCTGTTTTCGAGGGATTTACCCCGAGTCCGCTCGCTATCGTCCATTCCGATAGCATTTTAAGTTTAGCGGTCATAAGATCGCAAAGTGTTTGTGGATATTTTCCATTAAAGATGATGGCAACGTCTATTTCGATTCCCTCTCCTGTTCCTCTTTCAGGTGGATGACCTGCTTGTTGGCTCCCCGGGAAGTGAGCGTCTAGGAGCAGGTCCAAGGACTCTTTACTGGAGTCTGACCATGATCCATCTGCTTTTTGAAGATAGCCCAAAGGCGCGGCTGTCTTAGAGAGTATTTTCCTGAGCCTTGCGGCATCAGTTGTTTTTTCTATGTCAGAGCAGAAGGTCTGCCATGCCATTCGTTTTGCTCTTCTAATGGCCTTTTTGTAAGAGGCTAGTTCAAACTTGTAGTTCAGCCAATTGGTGTCCTCATTTCCCGCCTTTGCTCTGTTAAACAGGCATCTGCAGTTGGTTCTGAGGATAGATAGTTGTTGGGTCCACCAGGGGGTTTCTCTGTGGGGCATGCCACTTTGAAGGCAGTGTTGCATGCCTCTGTGAATTTGTATACTGTTTCGTCCAGCTCATGTGGGTTTGTGATGCTTTCTGACGGTTCCATGGGGAGGATATTTGTCAGAACTTATTTGTACCTGTGCCAGTCTGCTCGTCTGGGGTTGGCGAAGCTGACCGGCAAGGGCGAATCAAGGGACAATACGGTTTCTATGAATCTATGGTCCGAGAAGGAGTGCTCGTCAGAGACTGCCCAGTTTTTGACTGCGCCTACGAGTGAATCTGATACCAAAGTTAGATCTATGATCGTTTGGCAAGCTTTAGTTATGAAAGTAGGGGCATTGCCCCTATTGCATAAGAATAGGTTCGAATTTTGAATAAAATCAAAAAGAGACTCACCTCTGTCGTTGTTGTTTGGGCAACCCCACTGGGTGTGATGGGCGTTGGCGTCACAGCCTATTACCAATCCGTACTTGAGCTTTTCGCATTGCTCTGCTAGTCCTCTGACCAGCGCATCTGGGGGGTTTTCCTTCTCAAAGGCCAAATAGGCCGATAGAACCCTTATAGAGCCACTCTGCAGCTCCAGGCTTACTGCGGTGTTGTCTCCGTTGCTGTAATTGCGAAGTAGAAATATACTAAGATGCCTTTTGGCTAATATGCAGGTTCGAATTTTACCTTCTTTGGGGTCAAGCATAAGCTTGTATTCCTTTGTTCCTAGTCCAGCAACCTTGCCTCCTACTACCCAAGGTTCCTGTACGAGGACTAGGTCGGCTCCGCCTTCTGTCAGGCGAAGCAGAAGTGCAGCAGACGCTGCTTTACTGTGGTGAAGGTTTATTTGTAGAAGTCTTAGTGACATCTACAGCTACAACCTCCACCACAGTGACGTCGGCCTCCTCTGTGTCGCTGAGGTCTACGTCCTCGATTGCCGGTCCGAGCGCTCGCATCTCTCTGCTTAGCGACGAATCGGTAGAGTAGCCGTCCTCCGGCCCACCAGGTGCCGTCAACTCCTCAGCAAGCACCTGCTCGGCTGGGTTGCCGGCAGAGCTGCTAGCGGCGTTGGAGTCGCCCTTATACACTTTGATGTGTATCGCACTGAACCCGAAGTTCAGCACTCCACGAGCAGTCTCGATCGGAGCTACTGACTCCTTGTTCAGGACCAAAACCGCCTGGTTGACGTCCCCTTCATGCTCCTCCACCTTGACGACTTTCCAGTCCTTCGTGGGGAGGTGCGGGTTGCATTGTTGCAACATGAAGAGGATGTCCTCCGGCGTCTTGATCGCTGCTGGAATCCAGATCCTGGCTCGGGGTCTACTGGGGACATCGCACCAGTCAAGCCCAACGATGTTCGCCCCTTCGTAAACCTCGCCGAGCTTGCTTGTCGCCTCTTTGTACATATCAGCCGACCGCTGACTGTCGCATGCTACCACCTTGACGCTGCCCTGGTACCAGCCCGCGTCCATGCAACAGGGCGAGGTGCCTGGCTTCTCTCGTACCATGCGCAGGCAAATGAGGGAAAGGTGGGACTCCACTGCCTTCCACTTGTTTCTGGGGATCCTGCTCTCCGGATTTCCCCTGTCAATCAGGCCGAGTAGTACACGATTCTTCGTGATTTCGGCGAAAGAGACCGATGGCTGGATCTTTGATCTCTTAGCCGATGGCCCGGGTAGTTCGAGGGATCGCTGCCTTTTCGCCTGAGTCGCCTCTTGAGTGGGCTTTTCCTGCCCGTAGTTTGGGAGCACCTTCCTTGCCCACTCTACCTTCTTTAGCCATTCAGGCGAAGGCGTGGCAACGATGCTCCTGGTGTGTGAGCGCAGAGTCTGGGCGGCAGTCCGCCAATCGAGCTCTAAAGAAACAGAAAATGCACAGCTGCAGTACATTAAAAAAACTATCGCCAACCAGTACAAAACATCCTCTGTGGAGGGCTCACCCAAATCTGAGCTCTCCAATCGAAACAGTCACTCCGATAAGAAACTCATCTGGCGTCTGGGCCCGCAGCGACGAAGATAGAGCCGAAACTTTTGCTTTACATCTAAGAAACGTCTTCCAGCCGAACCCTGCCATTTCATTTTTCATCGAATCTGAATCTATTTCCCTACCACCATTGTTTCAGCCAAAGCAGATCGCGAAAGTCATTTAGGAACTGAAACCGAAAAAGGCCCCTGGCGGTGACCAAATAACACCAAAAATGTTAATTGAACTTCCAAACTCTGCCATTGAGGTTATTTGTAAGCTCTTCAATGGGATTATAACTCTCGGCTACTATCCGAAAAAATGGAAAAAATCTATTATCATTATGATACCGAAGCCCGGAAAAGACCACACAATTCCGTCATCCTACAGACCAATTAGTCTATTATCGTGTCTGTCTAAGCTGTTCGAAAAATGCCTTCTAACTCGCATAACCCCATATCTAGGAGCACACAATGTTATCCCTGCTCATCAATTTGGATTTCGTCAAAACCATGGAACAATCGAACAAGTTAACAGAATAACATCAGAAATGCGCACAGCCTTTGAGCATCGGGAATACTGCAGCGCAATATTCCTCGATGTATCTCAAGCCTTCGATCGAGTATGGCCTCATGCACAAAATCAAAACACACTTACCTGATTACACTCACAAGCTTCTTGAGTCGTATCTATACAACAGGACCTTCGCAGTAAGGTACAATACAACAACATCCGACGACTACAATATCAAAGCTGGAGTCCCGCAAGGAAGCGCGCTAGGGCCTACTCTGTTCCTCCTATCACAGCGGATATTCCCACGAACGAGCAGCTAACAACATCTACCTTCGCTGACGACACCGCAATTTTAAGTCGCTCGAGGTGCCCAGGCCGAGCCACAACACAGCTAGCAAACCACCTCCTCGTAGTAGAGAATGAACAAGAATGTAAACATAACGTTTACTCTCAACAGGCAAACATGCCCTCCACTATTATTGAATAATACGCAGATTCCCCAAGTCAACGATGTAACGTATCTTGGCGTCCACCTTGACAGACGACTAACTTGGAAAAGACACATCGAACGCAAGAAAGTACATCTAAAACTAAAGGCCAGCAGCTTCCACTGGATTCTTAACGCTCGTTCGCCCCTGCGTCTGGACTACAAGGTTTTGCTCTACAACTCCACTCTCAAGCCCATCTGGACATATGGCTCAGAGCTATGGGAGAACGCCAGCAGAAGCAACATAGACATTCAGTTCAATCGAAAATCCTGCGAACTATCACTGGGGCACCATGGTATATTCGCAACCAAAACATCCACAGGGACCTAAGCATTCTTACCGTAAAAGATGAAATAGACAAACAAAAAGCGCCTACAACGAAAAACTCTCTGTGCACCCCTATCGCTTCGCAAGAGGCTTGACTTGGGTTTCCAGCCGATCCCGTCTACAACGCAACGACCTGCCAAGCCAGCTATAACTTTCGGGCCCCTTTAGCACAACATCAGTCATATGACTGTGAGTTAGATTAATTAGTCTAAGATTTGATACACTTATTGTTAGTATCCAAAGGGAGAAGATTCAAAAAATAAATAGCAAAGCATTAAAAAAAAAGAAAAAAAAAATCTAGAGCCATCCCTGGCCAATAGTAAAACTGTCTTAACTTGGCTAGTGATTTGTGCAACCCCCATGCCCTGCGGATATGGCATGATGTGCTCTCCAGACTAAATCGGGTCGCAGCTCGGCGGGAACCCAGAGCTTCCATGCTCGAGTTTCATCCACGGCGTCGTTTAGGCAGAATCCCATCCGTTTATATACATAGCCTTCTGATGTTTGATGGTCTGGACTTTTACCTAAATTTTCGTCCACCGCCTGCACTAGGTTGACATAATCCGATGACTGGAACGCTGTCGAATCGAGATTGATGTGTATGTCCTGTTCTTCCGCACCAGCCTTTTGTAGCTCGTCCATATGAACTCGTGAGAGAGCATCTGGGACTACATTTAGTGACCCTTTCCTGTGTTCTATGGTGACGTCAAACGCTTGTAGCTTCAAACTCCATCGCGCAAGCCTGCCTGATAAGTCTTTCTGACCCATCAGCCATTTTAGACTAGCGTGGTCAGTGATCACTTTGAAGGGCATACCATCTACGTAGGCACGGAATTTGGTAATGCTGAGGATAGCGGCATAGGATTCCAACTCGGTTATGCTGTAGTTCCGCTGTGCTTGGATCAATTTGGCTGACGTATAGGCAATTGGATGTTCTCCGCCCCCGTCATCGGATTGGAACATAACTCCCCCCACTCCAGTGGTCGAGGCAACACATTGGATGGTAAATGGTTTTTTAAAATGTGGGGTGACGAGTACAGGTGCTGTTGCCATGCAGGTTTTTAAAAGTTCAAACACCTTGATTGCCTCTTCTGACAATTCAAATTTCATTATGCGGTCTTTCTTCAAACAGTCGTGAAGCGGTGCCGCTGTCTGGGCGTAGTTTTGGATGAACCTTCTATACCAACCTGTCATTCCCAGGAACATCCGCAACAGTTTGGCAGAGCTAGGTTGGGGAAATTCCTGGATCGATTGTATTTTCGCATCATCCGTTCGGATGCATCCTCCCCCAACTACATATCCTAAATATCTTGCCTGGCTGTAGCAAAACTTGCTCTTGTCTACATTTATTGTTAGCTCTGCCCGCTGTAAGCAGGCACTGACCTGGCTCAACATATCAATGTGGGCTTTAAATGTAGGTGAACAGACCAGTAAGTCATCCAGATACACAAATACATTTTCGCGTAGCGCCGCTGGTATAACTTTATCCATCAGTCGGCACATTCGCTGCGCGGCATTGCACAAGCCGAACGGCATGACTGTAAACTGATATAAACGGCAGGCCGGGCACTGTAAACGCGGTTTTCTCTCTGCTTTTGGTTTCGAGAGGTATTTGCCAAAAGGCGTCTTTTAAGTCAATTGCGGAAATGTAATACGTTTCCTGTAGTCGACTCAACAGACCCTCGATATGTGGTAGTGGATACGATTTTTCGGCCCTTTTTGCACCAGTGTTACCGGTGAACTCCAGCTACTATTGCTCTCTTCGATCACGCCTAGACCTAGCATGCGATCTAGTTCGGCGTACACCAGCTTTTGTTTAGCTGGGGATATCGGGTAATGTCGCTGCTTGATTGGTAGGTCCTCGTTGGTCACTTTAATTATATGTTGCTCTAAGCTGGTCTTTCCTAATCCTTTTTCTAGACAAGAAGGGTATGTGTCAATCACTTGCTGCAGCTAAAGAAAAGAATTGCAACCTCCGGATCCTTCACAAGATCCAAGGAAGCGCAGAACTCTGCATCAGTGGTGCGCTTCGCACCACCGCCACTAAAGCACTAAACACAATTCTCGACCTCCAACCCCTGGACCTAGTGGCCAAAAGCTGGGTATCTGCAACTGCGCTGAGGCTCCGCGAAGCAGCGGCACACAATGGGTCCATTGTGATACCGCATGATCTCGTTTTTCCTTCTCTAGGGTCCCGTTTCTAGTAGTTTCAGCCTGTATTAATGTGATCAGCATGTCTTCCACCCGGAAGATTTAATAAAGGCACTTATGCTTTTGAGATTAATCTCCGATATTTCGGTCGGATCGTCGATGAAGGGGCTTCTTAAGTGTTTCAGTCTGAGTCTGCACAGGGCTGGGCAGAAGCAGAGAAGGTGTTCTACCGTTTCCACTTCTTCGTCATCCCTACAGCTTCTGCAGAAATCATTTTGCGGGGCTTTTAGCCTGCCGGCATGTGCGCCAACAAGCCAGTGGCCGGTAAGAGCTCGAATCAACATGCCGCACTCTGTGCGGCTGAGTTTGAGTAATTCCGAGGTTTTCTTGTTGTTTATCACAGGCCATTTTTGGTGAGAGATGCGACACTGTGGTGCTTTTTGCCAATGGGTGTTGGCTAGTGTGTTGAAGTAGTTTTTTATGTTTAGCTTGCAAGTAGCCATGGGCATATCGACATTCTCCTCTCCTGGGAGGAGAGGCTTGGTGGTGCCCTGTCTGGCTAATTCGTCCGCTATGCAGTTGCCTACGATGTCCCGGTGACCCGGAACAAATATTAGGCTGATAGTAATCTGATTTGCCATCTCGTGGAGAGATCTGCGACAGTCTACTATTGTACGGGTGTACGGGTTGGTGTTTTTCGAGTAGATCGACTTAATAGCCGCTTAGCTATCACTATATATATTTAGGTGTCCTCTCTGGAGGCTAAAGTTCCCTAAACAGGTTAGTGCATCTTTTACAGCGTGGACCTCCGCCTGAAAGACGCTACAGTGGTCCGGGAGCCTGAATGACTTCCTGATATCTAATTGTTCGGAGTACACACCTCCGCCAACGTGTCCTTCTAATTTGGAGCCATCTGTATAGAAACAGATTGCGTCCGTCGTGCCCGGTCGGCCCTGTTTCCATTCCTCTCTATCAGGAATCAGGGCCTCAAAGGGTGTGTGACTATATTCAATGGATTTGCATAGATCCGTGATCTTCGGAATCGATTTATAATGCTGGAGAAATTTAGCATGGCCATAAAATTGGGCTTTCCACTGCCCTGTGTCCCTCAGTCGAATAGCTGCCGATATGGCCCTTTCCATGCCTGCTAAGTCCAGGCTAGGGAGGTTTAAGATCGCATTCAGCGCTTCATTCGGGGTGGTTCGAAGGGCTCCACTAATACATAAAGCCGCCATTCGCTGTACTTTGTTTAGAGGAGTCAGTATGCATTGTTTGTGCAAGGCGGTCCACCACAGAGCCACTCCGTACAGTAGGATTGGCTTGACTACCGCTGTGTATATCCACTTGACTATTCTTGGGGTTATGCCCATCTTAGCCCGATTGCTTTTTTACAAGAGTAAAGTGCAATGGTCGCATTTTTGGTTCTCTCTTGGTTGTTTAAGCCCCATTTGAGGCGCTTATCTAGAAGTAATAGTTTATTTACTGCGATATTCCACAAGAGGGGTGATAGTACACCTCCTTGCGGGGTGCCTCTGTTCACTAGTCTAGTCTGGGTTGAGGTCCCTAATGTGGCTGTTATTCTTCTGCTTATCAGCAATTTATGGATTAGCCTCACCATTGGCGGCTCAACCTCTAGTTCTGTGAGAGATTCTGTTATAGCAGTGGGGAGAAAAAATTAAGACGAGAATAAAAAAGTTGCACGAACCTTGTCATTGTGTATGGATTGGTAGGCAATTTTGCACTCAGATTGTCGATGTGAACTCCTCTCCCTGGTGACTAGAGAAATACTTTACGACGACACCTATATGGACAAACACATAGCGATACCATATAATAAGAAACACAAACAATATTTACATTTACCATATAAAACGAAATATTTAACCAAAAGCTTGGTAACGCTTATATCTGGAGATTCATCCAAAAGCAAACTAAACTTAGAATCGCCGATATCGCTGCGAAGATTATCGTAGAATTTAGCCGTCAGAACATTTTTGATGATGCCAGTACACTTGGTTCTATGCAGCTTAATCTGGCCTGCATTTGCACTCCAAATTCCTCTCCAAATTGACTAGTGCACAAGCTGCTAGGGTGGTCGATTTGAGCAATAGTTGTGTGTTGTGCTACAAAAAGGCTCAATGCAGCCTCGTGCTCTATTGTTTTATTTGGCGATTTGAAGAATCTCAACATGTTAGTCTGACTTAAGCAGTCCTTCGTTTTATAGTGTTTTTAGGTGACTGCATGTGCGCGCAAATCACTTAACTTTGCAGTTAGTGTGCTCTTGCAATAACTGCAGAAGACTCTGGTTGCATCAGTATCGTATTGGCGAGGTCATGTCTTAAAATCTGGATGATGAAGCCAAGCATCTCGACCTTTTTGCTTAAAAACTTTCGTCATTTTTTCAAAAATGTGTTTAAGCGTGAACTTGCTCAACTAGGATCGATAAAAGGCAATCTGCTGTGACATAATATCAATATAAAAAAAGCTGAAAAAAAGGTGATTTATAATTAAAAAGAGTCGAAATTTCCCGCTGTTTCCAAAATGTGCCCGCTAGTCAAGTAAAAACAAGGAAGAATGCTATAGTCGAGTACCTCGACAGATACCCGTTACTCAGCTAAAGGGACCAAAGGGACCAGCTGAAATTTTTTATCTAGCATGAAAATTGTGGGCGTCACAGGCTTGTTAGGTTTGTGGGCGTTAGAGTGGGCGTGGCACTCTGCTAAAACAAACTTGCGCTGCGTAAGAAGCTCAGGAATCTGCACGCCAAATATTAATAGCCTAGCTCCCATAGTTTCCAAGATGTCAGCGTTCATCCGGACAGACAGACAGCTGGACACGCAGACAGAGGGACATGGCTAGATCGACTCGGCTAGTGATCCTGATCAAGAATATATATATTTTATGGGGTCGGAAACGCTTCCTTCTGCCTGTTACATACTTTCCCACGAATCTAGTATACCTTTTTACTCTACGAGTAACGGGTATAAATAGTCATTTGGAATCCATCCTCATAGTGCAATTGAATCTCCAACGCATTATCCGCGGGCCACAAACTTGTTCAGGGTCGATTTCTTAACGCCACTTCCTATAGGTGTGAGCCTTGTTTGCAAAAATCCCGCCGTCTGTGTACATTTTTGTTACTCCTAGATATGCATCTTGATATTTTATAGTCATTGGTCTTACTGTCAAGCAGCTGGTTTTTTTTTTATCGCGCGGAATCTCACGGCCACACCTCCCACCCAACCGACCGAGGGGCGCTGCCGTTTGTCGTACGGCACGAATTCGCAAGATGAAAGACGCGTAGAAAAATGTAGATATAGTTAGAGGAAAAAAGTAGGATCAAAATCTGTGCTAGAAAATTTAATATTAATCGTTTTAAGAGGGGCAGAGAGTCCGTTTTTGTGATAATAGGATAAAGTCTATTATAGTCAGAACATTATACTCTGAAAGGCTCATGGAAGAATGTAAAATGCTTGTGTTTTAACTGGCTAACCAAGTCGTGGCTATCAATTTCGCCTCGAATAAGGTTATAAAAAAGACTGTTCCAAGCATCGTTCTGCGGTTGGCTAGGGAGAGTAAGTTAGTTAGGAGTAATCTACTAGAATAAGAAGGTAAAATCAGGTTTGCATCCCAGCTAAGGCGCCCTAAAGCAAATAGCAAAAAGTTCCTCTGTACAGATTCGATACGATCAACATGAATTCCGTATTGGGGCGGACAAGGGAAATAAATAAGGTCTTTGTTATATATGGATCATCCAATTCCTTTGACCACCTTTTAATAAAGCCGAGCGCACCCATAGCTTTATTTCTCATGGACGAAATATGATCAGCAAATTTTAGACATGGGTCCAAAAGAACGCCATCACTCAGCGTGTACGTCGCATATTGAGTATTGACTCGACAAAAAGTTATTACCTTACACTTAGAGCCATTTAAGTCCAGTAAATTGTCAGAGCACCATGTTTGAAAATTATTCAAATCGGATTGTAAGTTGGACTGACAAGAATTATCTGCGTACATTAAAACACGAGAATGTGAATAGAATATGTCGTTTAAAAAAGCTTGCCATAAAGATCGGCTATTGCTTGATCAGTTGTTGCGGTAATATTTTCCAAAGACAACGAGGAAGGATAATTGGTGGATTTACGCTTAGTGCTAAAAAATTATAAAACTGTCTCGGATTTAAATAGTTTTTATAAGAAAGAGGGTTAAGCACGGTAAAACTAGAACGAGCACTTAAGTATCTAGAATAAAAAGATTGAGAACCCGTATCTTTGAATTTCCTATGAGGTCTTTACATCTTATTTCTTATGCATGTCCACTCTTTACTGAACCAAGGTGGCTTGTTGGAGACTGACGGATAGTATAACGGATAGAATAACAAGAATTGATTAACGAATTTACTCTACTATAGAAAATGTTTATAGCATCATCAATATTTTGGGATGAGTAGAGATCGGACCAATCAAAGCCTGATATATAAAGATTTAGCCGCTGAAAGTCAGCCTTGCGGAAACAATGTAATCGCTTAGTTGACTTCTCTGAGTTTTCTTCTAACACAGCATCAGTATCGATTGAGACCTCGAAAGCAGGATGATATGGATCTATGGGTTGAGTAAGAGGTCCTACTTTGGACAGAAACACGCAGTCCGGATTAGTTACGAAGCACAGGTCCGGTAAACGACCTTATGTATTTATAATGTAGTTAACTTGAGATAAAGATATGTCCAGCAAACCTTCAGTGAATTCCAGGCATATTTAAGTCTCCCAGAATTACAAGATGGTCTCTACTGGACAGCATTTATGAGACTGCCTGTATAGCAAAAAAATTATTTAAATACTCCGGGAACTCAGATGCAGGCGGTAGTTTTTTAGTTTTTGCAATACCTTCCGATTGGTGTATCACTCGTTTTGGTCGGACTATTCCAGATGGTTTTAAATCCTTTGGTTATATATAGTAGTCGCCTTCGAACACTCTCCCGGTGCGCATTCGCCTCTAAGTGGACTGCCGTCCACAAAGATTAGCAAACTCAATAGAAAGCGATATGGATGGAAATATATTCTCATAGAAAATCGGATGCTTACGAAAATTCATTAGCGCCATCTCGGTTTCATGTTTCATCCGATGCACTATGGTCCAAGAGGCCGATTTTTTGGCATAAAGTCCAAATTTTTATGTTAATGTTTTGTATTTTTGAATTTAAATTCTTAATGTTAATAAATCATACTTATAAAAACTTAAATTATAAAGCTTAAAAAGCTCCACTGAAGCTTTTTATGAGCTTTCAAAAGAACGCAATTGATCAGATGCTTAGGAGTAAGAAATTGGCTCCAAATTATTATACCCGTTACTCGTAGAGTAAAAGGGTATACTAGATTCGTCCAAAAGTATGTAACAGGCAGAATGAAGCGTTTCCGACCCCATAAAGTATATATATTCTTGATCAGGATCACTAGCCGAGTCGATCTAGCCAAGTCCGCCTGTCCGTCTGTCCGTCTGTCTGTCGGGATGAACGCTGAGACCTCGGAAACTATGGGAGCTAGGCTATTGAGATTTGGCGTTCAGATTCCTGAGCTTCTTACGCAGCGCAAGTTTGTTTCAGTAGAGTGCCACGCCCACTCTAACGCCCACAAACCGCCCAAAACTGTGGCTCCTACAGTTTTGATGCTAGAATACAAATTTTAACTGAAATGTAATTTTCTCATCAATACCTATCGATTGACCCAAAAAAAATTTTGCCACGCCCACCCTAACGCCCATAACGGTATACCGCCGGTAGGTGGCGCATTTTAATCTCGCTTTGCTACTTGCATGTCTCCATTTAGCTGAGTAACGGGTATCTGATAGTCGAGGTACTCGACTATAACGTTCTTCCTTGTTTTGTTTACGTTTGTGCGCGAAAATAAAAATGATCTGTCCGAACCAACTTAAGTTAGTAATGGAAATTGAAGATCAAGGGTAGTATTCACTGTATTATATACATTTTTGTGTAGTTGTAGTCTTTGAGTGTTGTGTAATATCCAATTTATGTGTATTTTTGTAGAAAATTAACATGCGTCCCCTGTGTTTCGTGGATCGAAAAAAACGACAAAAACTTACAACGTCAGTTTGATCTCATAAATGTCGTTTTTCAGCGCTTTTTCTTACAATTCCACAATGTTCAGGGACTATCGAGTTTCACAATAGCGATCTCTTCTATATTTGGCGCAGAAACAATCGTAAGATATCATTTGTGCCTGATTGGATTTACGAAAAACTAAGCAAAGACCACATAGAAGATGAGAAAAGAGTAGACATAAATAAAAAAGTTAGTTATTTTGAATCCTTTATAAAAGGAAAACTTCCAAAATGGAACTATATGGTCGAACATTTTAAGTCAAAGCATGCTAAATGGATGTCGTCAAAAATATCAATTTCATTAAAAGAAAGCTGTAAGACATTACAAAAACCTGGACGCCCAACGTTGTCGTATACAAACGCAGGCCCAAAATTGAAAAGGAAATTGGCATCTGAACTAGCAAATGAAAAATATCACAATACAAATTTGGTTATGCATGCTGAACCAGTTTCCGCTAAGGGACAAAGTAATACGAACGTGGCCCTGGTCCTTAAAGAAACGATAACAGCACCTGAGTACACAACGGAATTAAGAAAGCAATTTCTATTGCAAAAACCGAGTCAATTTACACCAAATGAAGATCTAGCCTACATCTTGGAAAATTCATTAACCAAACAGCAATATGTGAACACTAGGGCTTTGAACATTTATCCGAGTTACAGTCAAGTGATAGAAGCTAAAATGCAGTGTCGACCAATGGGTATTGAAGTTACAGAAACTTCTGCTCAAGTTTCACTACAAAACCTTTTGAATCATACTGCACAGCGACTAATTAAAATGCAGTCCGATGTTTTCAAGCAATTTCCTGATAGTTCTGAACTCAAATTAATTTGCAGTTATGGCTTTGATAGGTCAACTGGACAAAGTGCATACAAGCAGAAGTTTGAAATAAAAACACCTGACGTAGCCTAGCTCTTATAGTTTCCGAGATATCAGCGTTCATCCGGACAGACAGACGGACATGGCTAGATCGACTCGGCTAGTGATCCTGATCAAGAATATATATACTTTATGGGGTCGGAAAAGCTGCCTTCTGCCTGTTACATGCTTTCCGACGAATCTAGTATACCCTTTTACTCTACGAGTAACGGGTATAAAAATGGCATGTAAAAGGTGATGACAAGATTAAAACAAGTGCTCGCAAAAAACATATTCAGGAAAAGTTTTGGAATGATATGTGTCTTCAAATAAGCATGCCAAAGCAGAATGGCAGCGGCAACAGCAATGACGGCAATACAGCAAGAAGAGCTTTTTAAAATGTCAACAACTATCATCCATAACCGACTTTGACGAAACCCTTTTAAATAAGCTTCACGTTATATTAGTAGCAATTTCCTGTAACCACTATGTAAACTCGGAAAAGTTTAGAATTTTTTGTGAGAAAACGTTTGACTTATATATGCATAAATACCCGTGGTACCCAATGTCACCAACAATTCACAAAGTATTAGTCCACGGTTTTCAAATAAATAATTCGACGTTGGTTCCACTAGGATGCTTAGGCGAAAATGTTTCAGAAGCACGGAATAAAATCTACAAAAAAAGAAAGACTCTCACACGCACGGAAAAATAGACGAATAAATACTATGACTGACCTATTCCACAGGGCGATAGATTCCTCGGATCCTTTACTATCTAGTGTTTGCTTAAAAAAAAGAAAGGAAAAACATAAAAAACCTCTTCCCAAGGAAGTATTAGGTCTTCTGGAATTGCCGTCTGCCGAGAACAAAAACCCAAATGAAAAAGAATTGGACGTGCAATCTGATTCTGATTCTGATGAGGATCTAATCGAAGGATGCTCTATAGAACTAGAAGAAGAAGGAGAAGACGATGTTTAAAACAAAAGCCAATTTAATAATTAAAATTTATTACATATATATAAGTGTAAGTAACTTGACTCAATTCAGAGTAAAACTTAATTTTTAAGAATAATACTATGAATTATTTAGTATGGGAAGTTAAAGAAGGCGTGGTCGCACAGACTCAACATATTTTTTGCATACTCAAAAAAAAAAATGATGTGAAAAGTTTGAGGTCTGTAATTCAATTTTTACAGTTTATGCAAAAAAAATCGACTTTTGGACCATAGCTGGCACTTTTTTGTTAGCTGAGTAACGAGTATCTGACAGTGGAGGCCGTCGACTATAGCGTTTTCGCTTGTTTTTATTTATACCCGCCACTCGTAGATTAAAAAATTTATTGATATAAAAAAGTTTGCCACGTCCACTCTTACGCCCATAAACACCCATTTCGCTCAAATCTGACTGTCGCCAACACAACCATGTGTTTAAATCCCAAGTCGGTAACGCTTTGCAATCTCGATCTCCCTTTCGTTCCCTTTAGCTCAGTAGTCCAGGCACTCGACTATAGCGTTCTTCCTTGCTCTTTATTTTAATTATGTTTTTATGAATATCTCGTTTTTTTAGTTAAAGCAAGAGAAAACGCTGTAATCGGTGGCCTCGACTATTAGATACCCGTTTCTCAGCTTAAGGGAGGCCGAGAAGGATAAAGATATGCTTAAAGGAACTCTCTTTATTTCACTAACACACCTAGCCTATAGCGCCACCTATCTCTTTTTTCCAAAACGCCAACGAGCTTATAGCATGAATTGTAAAATATTGATAATTATTTGGTTACAACTTATTAATTACTGGTCCGATTTCAATAATTTTTGACATAAACTTAATTATATTTTTACAAAATATTAAAAAATGAGGGTGTTGGACGGGTTTTAGCGTTAGAGTGGGCGTGGCACTCTGCCGAAATAAACTTGCGCTAAACGGACAGACGGTCATGGTCCTGATCTAGAATATAATAATACACTTCTACCTGTTACATACTTTCCGACGAATCTAGTATACCCCTTTAATCTACGAGTAACGGGTAATAAAAATAATGGTTTATATTAATAAATTAATAAATTAATAAATTAATAAATTAATAAATTAATAAATTAATAAATTAATAAATTAATAAATTAATAAATTAATAAATTAATAAATTAATAAATTAATAAATTAATAAATTAATAAATTAATAAATTAATAAATTAATAAATTAATAAATTAATAAATTAATAAATTAATAAATTAATAAATTAATAAATTAATAAATTAATAAATTAATAAATTAATAAATTAATAAATTAATAAATTAATAAATTAATAAATTAATAAATTAATAAATTAATAAATTAATAAATTAATAAATTAATAAATTAATAAATTAATAAATTAATAAATTAATAAATTAATAAATTAATAAATTAATAAATTAATAAATTAATAAATTAATAAATTAATAAATTAATAAATTAATAAATTAATAAATTAATAAATTAATAAATTAATAAATTAATAAATTAATAAATTAATAAATTAATAAATTAATAAATTAATAAATTAATAAATTAATAAATTAATAAATTAATAAATTAATAAATTAATAAATTAATAAATTAATAAATTAATAAATTAATAAATTAATAAATTAATAAATTAATAAATTAATAAATTAATAAATTAATAAATTAATAAATTAATAAATTAATAAATTAATAAATTAATAAATTAATAAATTAATAAATTAATAAATTAATAAATTAATAAATTAATAAATTAATAAATTAATAAATTAATAAATTAATAAATTAATAAATTAATAAATTAATAAATTAATAAATTAATAAATTAATAAATTAATAAATTAATAAATTAATAAATTAATAAATTAATAAATTAATAAATTAATAAATTAATAAATTAATAAATTAATAAATTAATAAATTAATAAATTAATAAATTAATAAATTAATAAATTAATAAATTAATAAATTAATAAATTAATAAATTAATAAATTAATAAATTAATAAATTAATAAATTAATAAATTAATAAATTAATAAATTAATAAATTAATAAATTAATAAATTAATAAATTAATAAATTAATAAATTAATAAATTAATAAATTAATAAATTAATAAATTAATAAATTAATAAATTAATAAATTAATAAATTAATAAATTAATAAATTAATAAATTAATAAATTAATAAATTAATAAATTAATAAATTAATAAATTAATAATTTTGACAAAATTTTATGTTTTTTAAGCTCCGATGTATCGTAATAGCGTGATTTTTTGTGTTTTTCTGGCCCGGAAAACTTTGGTAAATTTCGGCGGCGGAGTGAGCTGTAGCAAAAAGCAGAGTTTGTAGTACAGTGTCTTCAGATTTTCACCTTCTAAAAATGGATTTCCGTTTTTGCGTCATTCGCAGGCCTGAGTGCCATTTGCTGAGATGAAAGTTTGGCTTCTAACTCGCCCACACTCTTTTTCAAAGCGTTCAGGTCGCAGACCTTATGCTTCAGATTGTTGACACGCTCGTTCACCTTATCCATGTAGGGTCGTATCACGGCCACCTTAGAATCCGCGCTCGCGACCCGCTCTCCCACCAGCTTTAGATCAGCTGCGATTCCCTCCAAACGAGTCATAAGGCCACCGAGAATACGCTGCTTCGCGACTTTGACCAGGCCAGTTAGTTTTAGGGTTTGCTCTTGGAGACGCAAGTTGACCATCTCTAGCAGCTGAGATGATGGCGCATCGGACACACGCTCGTTGGTGATACCGTTGCAGTTGTTTTTGTTGCTACGCAGATGCTTGGTAGATGCCCAGTCGTAAGTTGCGGAACGTGTTTTAAAAAAACATAGTTCTGGGTCGTACCTTTTTTACGCAAAACAGCACGCATGCAAATTTTTCAAGGCAAATGTGCGTGCTGGGTGCATTCTATTGCGGTGCCTTCTAGAAGTGTTTCAGAATAATGCATCCAGAAGCATGCCCAAACACCCGTTTCGGGAACGTATTCCGAAAGAAATAGTTCTGGGTCGTATCTTTTTTACGCAAAGCAACACGCGTGCAAATTTAACTAGCAACTGTGCGTGCTGAGGGCAGTCTTTTGGGTGCCATCTGGGTGTATTTCAATATAGTGCATCCAGGTGCATTTTAGTGGGAATGTAAAAAAACCAAACTCAAACCCGAAGGTTGCCGATGCCCATTTTTTTGCAACCGTCTTTTTTCGGAACTGTTCTCTTGACAAACGAATAATAAAGACAAAAGGGAACATGCAAGGAAGCGAGCGGTTTTTCTTGCCTCTTGCATTTCTCGTCAGTTGCATTTTTAGTTCTGAATAGTGAAGTTCGTGCCACGTGTTTTGAAAAAGTTTGTTGCTTTCTGCCACCAATTTTACATCAATATTTTCACAGGTAAGTAAAGTGTAGATAATTTAGTTCAATATGAACACAATAAAATAACACAGTACATGTACACTGAACATTCAAACTTAAAATATATTAAACAAATAAAATAATAACTATTTTTATGTAAATTGTACATACAAAATAAACATATTGTATATTTGTAATGTATATACTCATATTTCAAAATATATAATATTCAATTTGCTTTATATTTTTCAGAATCGCAAAAAATAAATGGGCACACCAAGGACTGAACTGCGTAAATGACAAAAGTACATAAACAAGAAGGAAGCACCAAAGCACCGTACAGAAGGGGAGTTACTCCGATTAAAAATTAGTTGCGTTCTTGAATATTGAAATGAAAAGAAATATGAAATTGAAATCCAGTTTTATGTATTCCTGGGGAAAACTTCCAGATATTTGGTTTTTGAATGCTTCTAGGTGCATTCCTGGGTACATGTTACAGGTGCATTAAAAAAGAGTACACCCAGAAGGAGTTTAGTATGTTGCTTCCAGGTGCATTAAAAAAGAGTGCACCCATAATGTGTTTAGGTTGTTACTTCCTGGTGCATTAAAAAATAGTACACCCAGAAGGTGTTTAGTATGTTGCTTCCAGGTGCATTAAAAAAGAGTGCACCCAGAATGTGTTTAGTTTGTTACTTCCAGGTGCATTCCAGATATATGCTTCCAGAAGCATGCAACGGGTGCATTCTTTTTTGTCCCGCACCCGTGTAAAAAGAATGGACAGACTCATCACTTCCGGAACACCTTTTTGATGCCATTTCATAATGAAAGAACGCATGCTGGAATGCTGTCATTTACGACTGGGTGGAGCCCCATTCACAGACATGGTTACTGCGTACGTGTCAGGCAAGTGATTATGTAGAGGTGCGGTGGTAGCTGCAGGAAGGCGGTAAACCGGTAGGCGGTAAAGCAACAAAACAAGTGCAGTTCGAAGTTTGTGATTATTTATTGTTTCAAATCGATTGAGATTTTGCAAGGTCAGTGGCGATGCAGATTTACAGTGTTCACAGTGAGAACACGGAATTGTTCCATTTTTACACCGGAGATTTGATTTTTCGGCCTAAAATGCAAGGTAAAAACTTGATTTTCTTTGGAGCTATTAAAAGCACGTCCGTTCACAAGGGGTTGGAATTGCAATTATTGAAAATTTATATTCTTATTTTAGATGCCAAAGGTTAGGTGCAGCTTTCAAGTCTTTTAAAATAACCTTACAAAAGGCAATGATATGAGTGAGAAATGTGCATTCTTCAGAAAGAGAGCTGATGAAGACTCCCGAAATTAAGGAAGTGGCTGATCCGTTAAACCAGGAAGCCACCGATCCGCCGTAGTTTAAGAAAATCATTTAATTTAATGTAGGCTGTGAGAAAATAATTTATAGAGTATGTAAAGTACTAAAATAAACCTAATAAATTTGCGATGAAAAGGCGTTGAAAATACGCTCTTTTCAGTGTCAAAAAGGCGCTGATAAGGTGATGTATTTGCTGATGAAATCCAGCCTTTAGTGCTGGAAAGGTGATGAGTTTCTTAAATTCATTACCTTTTTCCATACCAAAATTTCCCTAGGTAATATTCCTTTTGGTGTCAAACATAGCAGCCGTTTTATCACGTTGTTTTAAAAAGTCACGTTTTTAAGTTATTAATCAACTCGAATGGGCACATTTACCAGAACATCTTACACTGCCTGAGAATTGAACTTTTTTTTCGTATCCAAAGTTTTTATTAATTCTATATGGCATTAGAGAGGTACTTTGAAACACTTTGTTCGATTTTCTAACATGATTTGTCTAAATACCAACCTTTAAAAACTATGGGCAAACGTTTTTTTTGGTTCAGACATTGCTTAGCATTTTTTGTGATAACTCACAACGATTTTGGGTTAATCGTTTAAGTCTATAGCCCTTGATATTCCTCAACTTTTGACATACAATATGTTTTTGTAAAAAGTTACGATTTTAAGTTATTAATCAACAATAATTGCCACATCTACCAGTTCAGAACATCTAACATTGCCTGAGCATTCAACTTTTTTTGTGCATATCCAAACTCTATTTTAAGGTCCTGGAAATTTTAGGTGACGTTAAACAACTTAATGTAAGAATCCTTAGTTCTACCACTCTAGAGCTGTCGGGGAACCTACATACGTACGTATGATTTTAATAGCAGGATATGGTTTTATCTGCAAGGGAATATAATCTTCGGCTTGCCAAAGCCAACTTTCTTTCTTGTTGAAATGATATAAAAGAGCACATTTTCTTGTTTTTCAGCCCCTTTCATCCGCGTCCGCACACGCAATGAACAATAATTCTTCATTCAAAGAGACCGTTAGCAGCGAATGTGAAACAAAAATCCAAGCACTCGATTGCCTTGATCAAAAGCCCGAAACTTATACCGCTCCGGAACGCGAGATCGTTTTAGGCAGCCCAGTCAGACTTGGCGTCGTCGTGAACCTATCGATTAACTCAGAACCCCCCAACGTTTCCACATCTACTGCGAATGCAGGACTTCTCAGCCTGCCAATTCTAAGCAAGCCTCCGACCAACCGCGCCCATCACATCTTGTACGCCTCCCAGCCCTTGCTGCAGCGTTACGAGCAGGAGAATCGGCAGAATCACAACATGCCGCTGGACAGCGCACTCACTACTGTCGGCAGAGCAGAAGACAAATACTCCGGCGCCAGAGGTTTATTCTCCAGGCTCACCACCGGACTGCGCTCCTCGCTGCGTCGCAAAAAAGAGGGGCAGCGGGACATGAAGGCCGGTCCCAAACAGCCCTTAGTGATCAAAGCGTCGCCTAAAAAAGATTCACGGCAAAGCACGGACAAAGGCGGATTGGACCTCTTTGTGCACAATCATCTGAAGCCACCGATAATACTGATGGATGCAATCCAACTAAACGAAAGCCAGATCGATTCCGTGGCGAGCACTGCCAACATGCACAGCCGCCAGCTGGCCCGGACCTCTACCCCGAAAAAGGTGACCGGCAGGCCGCCGCTGCCCAAGCTGCCACCCCGCAGTGGCATTCTGGCGCATACGCCTCCGGAAGCTGTTGGCAGCACCGACAGTGTTGCCCATAGCACAGGGGCCTTGATGACCGCCGAACGCGAACAGCAAAAACAGTTTACCGACCAGTTAACAGCGGGCATACAAATGACGAGGGTGCAGGACATCGAGCCATGGGAAAACATCACCCAGAAACAACTTGGAGGAAGCTTAAAAACGTCCAGACCCACTGTGGTCACCGCCGTAACTGTGGCTGTTCCTCCTGTGGATGCCGTAGGCAAGATGGGCCTGATCGAGACCAATCTGGACACTCATGAGACGGTAATTTCGGGAAGGACTCGTTCCCTTATGGACATAAGTTTTCATCCACATAGTCTGCCGCACAAGCGATACATCGTGAAGCAACTGAATGTGTATAGTGCCTATGACATGGATAAAATGGATGGGCAGACAATCAAGTCCTCGACAGGTAGTCGTAGCGTCGAAGTCACATCTTTTCGCAGGCCGCACAAGAGCATGGAGTTTCTGCTGGACAAGGAAAACCAGAAAAATGTTTTGGTAAGTACCAGCATGCTTATTGCTAGACTCCACTTACCCGGTGTTAACTCCTTGTCTTTGAAAAGATGATTACAACCATTTATAAAGCAATAAAAAACATGACAACGCTGTAGTCGAGTGCCTTTACTATCATATGCCCATTACACAGCTAACAAATTTATCTTGTTACAAATGTAAACCATTTTTGGCACGCATGACATATTGACAACTTATATATGGGCCGTTCTTTTACAAACCGAACACCTTTTTTAAGTTGACATTTTTGATTTGCCAGAAACTTTGTAGCATATAACGTTTGATTTGGGGAAAAGAGCTGGTGGAGATATATAACGCGTTCAGCGGAGTACGCGATGTCCTCGGCTTCCATTTTTAGTCTGGTCGGCTTGGGGTGGGTTTTTTAAAGAAAGGTGTGCCGCCACGTTACCATTGCTCGAATGCTATCAAAGATAAATTAAATTTCGCGTACTTAGTTTTAAAAATCAAAACAAAGAAAAGGAGAAAGTAAAAGAAAATGATCGAAAGAACACCACCAACAATACACAAGAGATACACCTGCCTACGCCACTCCCCTTTCCTCGCAAGATAATTGCAAAGGCCCACCCTACCATGATCCTTTATGTCCTTTTATGCGTCCTCAGGATCCCAGGGAGTGGCTACACCTTCTTACCCTGACACTCCGACCTCCATAATCCCCGGATGAGGAGACTTTTAGTTAGACTTCATTATAAATTGGTTTTATTAATTATAAATAACAACTTGCTTTCGCATAAGGGATAATAATTATTTCTTTGCGGCTAATTTCACTTTCGGTTCATATTTGAATTTCATTTGGTTTCATTCCGATAATTACTTAAATATTCAACTAGGTTTTATTTACTCAAAATTATTTGCATGGGCTTGTGAGGAATGAAATACTGCTGAAATAAAATTGGATTATATAAAACAAGCAATTGCGTTTTTTTTTTTTTGTTTAGTGTAGACATAATTAAATATGTATCAAATAATACAAATAAAAGAGAAGAGAAGGGAATAAGTTTACTACTAGAGGGTTGGATGTGGTTGTAAAAATAATTTAATTTAAATTCCTTATTTTTGTTGGGTTTATTTTATAATTTTTGTGTGCTCGTCGTCTCTTTTTTTCATTTTTTTCTATTTACAAATCAGATTTTACGTAACGAACACGCGATTAAAGGCAAAGGGAGCCTATTATGTATGTGTGTATTCCAGTTTTGGCATTGGAAAGCGCATGGCGTAGGTCAGTTACGCATGGCATAGACACAAAAGAAACAGGGAAATAAAGGTAAAGTAAAAAAAACTTACCAACGATCTGGCGGCGAAAGATCTTTTGCAGCGGTCGCTAGAAAAAGAGAGAGCGTTCTTTCTTGATATTCCTTACGTCATGTTCTTTCCTTCCGCTTCAGCACATTTATATTTTTTTATAATTATTTATATATCATTTATAATCATTTATATATATAATAATATATATTTATATGTATATAATATATATAATTTTTCTTGTTTCAGTTGGGGGATATTTTTTTATTTTTACACTCTCACATCTTTTCTTTGTTTTTTTCTTTCGTAGGTATTCATTTCTTTCTCTTTGTGTCTTTTTTTTCCTTTACACGTGTTTCAGTTCTCCGTTCTTTTATGTCGCAATATTTCACTCTCACATTTTACCTTTTGCTCATTTACTTTTTCCTCATTTTTCTAGCAAACAAAAAAAATTAATAAAAAAAATATATGCCCTTAACTTACCTTATTACTTTTATGGCGCTGTATAACAACTTATCACACTTTATCACATTTTTTTCACACTTTGGGGACTTAAAAAAATTTGTGCAATCTTCGGGGCTGCGGTATTTTGATTGCAACTGGCGGGCTAAGCACGGTGCGAACTACTACTACGCTTAACCAGCGTGGCCGGCGCAAAGGGCTTTAGGATTTCCCGACTGAAATCCAAGAGAGAGGCGGGAAGCAGATCGCTCTGGGAAGCTGAGCGAATTGTATTACGCTTGAACAGCGTAGTCGGCGCAAAGGGCTTTAGGCTTTCCCGGCTGAAATCCAAGAGAGAGGCGGGAAGCAGGTCACTCTGGGAAGCTGAGCGAATTCTATTACGATTAAACAGCGTAGTCGGCGCAAAGGGCTTTGCGCTTTCCCGACTGAAATCCAGAAGAGAGGCGGGAAGCAACTCGCTCTGGGAAGCGGGGCGAATTCCCTGGCTAGGGAAAAGTTTCCAACTTGGAAAACGGAGTGCTGAGTGCTGGAAATTGTCTATCTCCGGCGAATTGACTTGTGCCTGGATGGGGAAGTATCTTTCCTTTTGTGTTGTTTTGCCAATTGAAGGCGATGATTTTGCGGCTGCGTGCCAAGCTAACTTGGCCGCAAGAAATAATAAATATTTAATTTCGTTTTCGTTTTTTTTTTTTAATTCCGTTGGTCTGCACGTGAAGGCTTTCCTTTAAGGAAAGAAAAATACTTTTTTTTTCTTTTCAAGGCCCTGAAACCTTTTGAGCTGCTGGACTGTCCTCCTTGGCGATCAAAATCGAAAAGAATTAGCCGATCTCGTGGCCAAGGTATGTTACCCCCAACCAGATGTATTGAGTCGCCAAAGATGGAACCAATCAGCTGCTCTTCCTTTTTTTCTATTCTCAAAAATCAAACCCAGGAATGGCAATTTGCTCTGAGTTTCTGCCCTTGCCGATAGCAACATACTTGATGGGCAGCACTGTTTCGCTTGCTTGTTCTGATGGGTTGTTCTTGCTGCCTACATTTGGGGATTCCTAATAACAGCTCGAACAAGCATTCCTACAACTTTTTTACATGTATTATTCGGTAAATAAGTAAACACGTGTGTCAGGATCCAAAAAACGATGACTGTTAAAGGCACTTTATCCTTTCACTGCTTAATACATTACAAGAAAAATCGAGTTGTGTTAAAATAATTACATAACAAATGTAGTAAATATATTAAGAAACAGGGACGAACACTATAGTCGAGTACCTCGACTATAAGATACCCGATACTCAGCTAATGGGACCAAAGGGAAATGGAGATATGCAAGCAGCAAAGCGAGATTGAAGTGCGCCACCTACCGGCGGTAGACAGATTTAAGCGTTATGGGCGTTAGAGTGGGCATGGCAAATTTTTTTTGGATAAAACAATGCGAGCGAGATGGCTGCAGAAAATATCAGAGGGTTTATTACATTAAATTCGATATCTTGAAAACAAAATATGGCTCCAACCTATAAAAAATTCGATTGTAGGTGACAAATGGGGGCATATTTTAAAATTAAAAAAAAATATTTTTTTTTGTGGGGGCAATGGTAAAAAAATTTTTTTTAATTAAAATTGGTTTTTATTTTTAAAAAATTAAAAATTTTGTGTGTTTGAAAAAATGTATTTAAAAAGTAGAGGTTTCAGAGGATTTTATGCAAAAGACATGAAATCAATCGGATAACTACAGATGGAGATATAGACTTGCAGAGGATACTTTTTGAAAACTAGCTTTTTTTTACAAACTTTAAAAAATTTTAACTAAAAAAATAATTTATTTTCGGCCTAATCCTGATATACGAGTTTACTTGTTTTTCGAAAAGTATACGTAAAAAAAATTTCAGGCAAATCAAAAATTTGAAATTTTTGCAAAATCCGTTCGGTTTGTAAAAGAACGGCCATATAATAAAATGTACACTCAAAAAAGAATGGAAGTTAACGTCGGCTTGCCCTTGCGATCCTTCTTATGGTATTTAAATAATATCGAACAAGGCAAGACAAAACGCTATAGTCGATGGCTTCGACTATTAGATACCCGTTACTCAGCTAAAGGAAGTGTGAGAGGGATGGAAGCAAATCTGATTTTTTCAATAACACACCTAGTCTATACACTCAGAAAAAAATCCGTTCACAGCGTTTTTGATTTCAGTATTTTCGATCTCAAAAGTGAGCCAAGATCGACTTATACTAAAAATCCTAAAATCGTCATCGAAGTCTTCTCGGTTTGCGAACGGGCTTTTGAGAATGATTGATCTTGATTTTGGTATGAATCGTTCTCGGTTTTCACATCGAATCGATCTCGATTTCGAGAAGAACCGTTCTCGGTTTCAACATCGCATCGATCTCGATTTCGAGAAGAACCGTTCTTGGTTTCAACATCGCATCGATCTCGATTTCGAGAAGAATCGTTCTTAGTTTCGCATCGATCTCTCTTCCAGAATCCATTCTCATTAAAAATGCTAAATTATTTCCATTTATTGTAACGGCGCCTGTAGCGACTGGCGAACCTAGGTTCAGCCTGAAAGCCTACTATACAGGGTCCGCTTAAACCAAAGCTTGATTTAGTGTGGCCACCTGTGTCGGCTATTCGATATTTCGATAGTTTTGAACAGCTGAGCCAGGGTGGTCTTGGAAAGTTCTAGTGTGGCCACATGTGCAGGCTATTCGATATTTCGATAGTTTTGAACAGCTGAGCCAGGGTGGTCTTGGAAAGTTCTAGTGTGGCCACCTGTGTCGGTCGTCATTTGATATATATTTCCGCCTAAAGCCTCGCTGGTATCCAGCCGATTCCGGTTAAGTTCTTCTTATTTTAACCAGCAAGAGAAACGGACGTGCCAACAGCTCGAAATTTAATTTTTTTAATTAAAAGGCTAAAAGCCCGAAATATATATTTTTGAGTGGCATCCAGTATTTTTGAGTGGCATCCAGTATTCTAAGTGGTGTTTAGCACTCAGTGTGGCTGCCAGCTATAAAAGCTAGCCAGCGAATAAAGCTTAAAGTAAGTGCAAGTGCATTTGTTTAGAAATTGGGGCGTATTTAACCTCCAACAAAATTTCACTACTGGTATTTTTTTGAGATTCCGGGTGGAAAACCCAGCCAGTGCTGCCACAAGTTGCCGCCAAAGGCGCATCTTATTGATTCGGCCAATTTACTGGAGGATTTACCACCTCAAGAAGGCCAAAATCAAATCTCGGTGCCCAATCGTCAGGTATGGTTTTTTGAGACACACATGTCGCCATATCTGTAATTAATTTAAATGCCCAATCGTCAGGTTGGCCCGCGAGGAATGATTTGGAGAGATAAGTGCCCTGAAGTAACCCTATCTACTATCTACCTATCTACGGGCTATGTAGTGCCTTCCAAGAAGAGCAGTTTATATAAAGAGGATCCGATGGCAGTTTAATTCGATTATATATCAGTCCTAACCCTGTTATATAACCAAGGTGCTTTGAAAAACCGAATTTAAGAATTAATGTGAAAAGAAAATCAATGAAATCAAAGATATGTAAACCATGAAACAAACCATAAATTTTCGTAAAGCCTCAAGTGGCAACGCCATGTAAAGCAATAGTTAGTTAGTTGACAAATTGAAAGAAAATAACCAGTCACTCGGGTTAAAAGAGATAATGCACGCCGAGAAGCATTAATTTAATTTAAGAAGAGCTAGATTTTTTTTAGGTTTAAATGAGAAATTTGTTATTGCAAAGCATTCAAGGAAGTACGATGAATTAGGTACGGGTTACAAGTTTAGTTTAAATCGTTCGCGCGTCTAAGAGAAATGAGAGAAATGTTTATTTGCCCTTTAAATTCTACATGGCGAGAAAAATCGCTACCCTTTAGATTACAGCCAATCCATCCCGTCCGGAGATCGATCTTCAACGTTGGAGGATATGCCGTGAGTCACACTAACTAATCACATATACATATTACTTTATTCACATTTCTTGCCGATCCGTAAAGTGAACGAAACTTATTTAAACATAAGCCCCGATCAAAAAACAATTAATTAATTAAAATACCTTGAGTTATTCGCATTCTCTATGAATTAATTTGCGATTTTCAAAAGAAGTTGAATATAAATTACGATCGATAAATTTAGAAAGTCCCTTGAAGAAGTATTTTTTTACTAAAAAAAAATAATACAGAATACCTAGAACTATCGGAAAACTATTTCTTTAAGCTAGAATTTATATTTAGTAAAATACATTGTTATATCATAAATAGTATCTTCCTATTCCCTTTTTTTTCAAATACCCTATGTTCTTTTTATTAATATTAAATATGACTTGTATTGCTATCTACGGAAAATTAATTACCTTTTCGAACAGAAATAAAACCATGGATCTATAAATAACATTGAACTGAACTAAGCTGATGATTTCTCGATCGTAGGGTATCAAAGGGGTCACCGAAGCCATGCTTTAAGGTGGTGATCATAGGTTGGGAGGGCCATACGCGACCACAATACCATCCGTGGATTCGCATAGCTAACTTTCCCCAAAACTTTTCTGTCACTATAATACACCTTCCTGAATTTATTTATCGTTCTCTTCCGGTTTCAGTTTACTATTCTCTCTTGTCGCTAGCACGCTTATTTCTGATCTTAGTGATAATAATGTGTAGTCAGTACGCGAATCTGTAGGCGCAAGACCTCCACCCCCAAAGCCGACGAGCGAGTGCCGGACCCTAATAGCGTGCCCCGCAACTGCAGATTCCCGATTTCATGCAACCGTTACACGCTGCAGATATAATTCATTGTTATTAATAAGAAAAGTGGCGCCCAACGTGTGGGGCCTTAGTGAGTACAGTAATCACTCATTAAGACTCACCAGTAATTAAATTCGAATTCTTTTCTATACTTCTTTAATTTCAACTTTTACAAAATACTTCTACAAAATACCTTTCTTTGATCTTTAATTCTTTTGGAGAACAGAGACAAAGAACATTAGTTTTCTTTCTGGCCAAAATTAATAATCAGAGTTAGGATTTTTCTTTACTTAGTTAGTGGTGTTTAGAAAACTCATTCTGAGGAAAATGCAGAAAGTATCAAACTACAGTAGATCTTCTGACCCTTTCTGATTTGCTACATCATTACCTAAACCACACTTTGCAAATTAAAAGGTTTCTATAGGCTCAAGCGTTTTGGAAAATAGGTAAAACTTCAAGTGGTATACTATCCACGAAAGACCTGTAGAAATTTTAATTTCGTTTAGCCTTAGAGCGATTACGTTTTTTATTAGTGAAGCAGGAATACAACAGTATTAGTTCTCGAACTATACTCTGTCCGCAATACACTTTAGAAAATCTAACCGTCTCCCTACATGGATTTAGTTATATTTGAGAAAACGAGAAGTCCGCTTAATCTGTCTTTTATTATTTTTCCAAGAAAGTTTAGCAGTTAAAAAAATAATAATTTAGTTATCCTACGATACGGGGTAACATCAAGCAAAAGTTCAGTTTTATTAATTTTTTTGGTTTATATATCGAGAAGATTTTAGTTTTATATCTACTACGGTGGATTCTCTTTGATTTTTGTATTTCTTAAAATTTAATAATTTCTAAACTATTCTAAAAATGGGGTTAGAGCGATCCCCAGGAAAAGGCTCTCAGGAAGCCACCAAGCCAGTCTGTCCGATATGCAAGTCCGAAATTAAATCATCTTCCGAACTTTTCGAAACCATATGCCGTCACGAGTTTCATAAGAAGTGCATTGATGCGCATTTCAAGAAAAGCGACTTGTGTCCAGTATGCAAAGTTTCTTGCAGGCCAGTGGTCGAAAAGTGTTTACAAACTCGGTCTCAATCTAAAGGTCGTTAACAAGGAATTAGCGATAATACCCCGGGTCCACCTGGAAGCGCTCAGAGCAACAACAATAGCGTTACTGATTAAGCAATAACACGGTCACAATGGTGTCCATGGAGCGAAGGCTATTTTCACTTCTTTCAGAGAAAATTACCGATTTAATCCAGAATTCAGTAGAAGAAAGTGTACAGAGACTGATCAGAACTCCGCCAAATTCCTCTATAAGTGGCGAGGAAAGATCAGCAACTCCTCCTCCAGTAGACGAGGAAAATAACGAGCCAGTTGTTGTCGAGCAAATTCAAAACAGACATCGGGTCCTGCCTAACATAGGTTCTCCTGGTTCTCAGCGAAATGACATTTCCGATCTCCTAACTAGACCCGACAAGGTCGTTCATATTTTAAACGGATGGAAAATTAAATTTTCGGGATCAGGTGTTTCAGTAGATAACTTCATTTATAGAGTTGAGGCGCTGACGCATCAAACGTTAGACGGGAATTTCTCAGTACTTTGTAGGAACGCCAGCGTTCTCTTTGAGGGCAAGGCCAACGAATTTTATTGGCGTTATCATAAATCGGTAACTGAAGTCCGCTGGGATAGGTTATGTTCTGCTTTACGATTGCAATTTCGTCAGAAAAGTGATGATATTGACATCGAGGAGTTGATCCGCAACAGGAAGCAGAAGCCTAGTGAAACCTTCGATAGCTTTTACGATAGCGTAAACATTTTAGTCGATCAACTAGAGATACCATGGAGCTCGAGAAAACTTGTCCGAGTTCTCAAGAATAATCTGTGGCCTGAAATACGACATGAGTTATTAAATGTGGATATTTCAACAGTCTCAGAGTTAAGAGAAACCTGTCGTCGACGCGAAGCTTTTCTCGACGACGTTAAACGCGCTCACGGTTATAGTAAAAGTAGCCCATTTAGACGCGAAATATCAGAACTGATTCCAGAATCTGAATCTCAGAAAGGAAAGAATCGCAAAGATGGCCACATTTACCAGGATTGTTTAGCCGATAAAAGACTTTTTGTTACGGCTGTGGAGCAGATAACACTTACAAATCGAATTGTGCAAAGTGTGCAAAAAACTCTAAGTCCGGCGCTTCGAAGTTGCAGTACAAACCGAAAACTTCGAGTGCCTTTCGCAACCAGTCAACGATGACCGATTAAATGTGGATGTACCGTTCGTTGCACCACAAAATATCCCTGATGTTCCTAAAAGCAATGCCAGCTCCTTGCTGCATTGTAAAGTTAAAAATTTACCTGATATTCCAAATCCAAAATTTTGTCTTAACCCTCTCTTGGAAAGATTTAAATCTCGGAGTTCTCAAAGAATCAAATCTTTTTGGCAAAATATTAGAACCTGTCGGCTAGGATTGAAATATATTTGTTCTGTTCCGATAGAAACAAGAGGTCCTCGACCGTTTTTGCCGGTTCGTTTATTAGATCGTACCGTGTACGGTTTACTTGACTCCGGGGCATCTATAAGTTGCTTTGGGGGTGATTTAGCCAGCGAACTCATGGAAAAGAATAATGCTTACAAGTCTTTAAACGTTAGTGCTACTAGGGCAGATAGAAGCCCACAACGAATAGTAGGCAAGATGAAAGTTAACATAGAATATGGAAACAATTAAAAGATTTTAAACATTTATGTTGTACCATCACTAAAGCAAGATCTATACTTGGGCATAGATTTTTGGAGGCTGTATGATCTTCTTCCCAAAAATCTGCATATATCCGAGCTAGAATCTAAAAAGTCTAGCAAAGTTAGCAGCGTCGTCGAGGCAGATCAACACGACTTGTCTGAAGCAGAAAAGTTAAGATTAGTTCATGTTATCAATTCTTTTCCTTCATTCGCTCAGGAAGGTCTTGGGCAGACTAGTTTGATTACACATACAATTGATGTGGGCAGTGCTAAGCCAGTCAAACAGCGTCATTTCCCCGTCTCACCTGCTGTTGAGAAGAGTATGTACGCAGAAATAGACAGAATGTTGCAATTAGGGGTTATTGAAGAGTCGGAAAGCGCATGGTCCTCTCCTATCGTCATGGTTACTAAACCTGGAAAAGTGAGGATTTGTTTAGATTGTCGAAAGGTCAATAGTTTCACCGAGAAAGACGCATATCCACTTCCACAAATCAGTGGCATCTTAAGTCGGTTGCCAAGAGCCGAGTATATTACTAGTCTTGACTTGAAAAATGCATATTGGCAAGTGCCGTTGGAAGTTCAATCCCGAGACAAGACTGCATTTACAGTCCCCGGTAGGCCACTCTACCAATTTAAAGTAATGCCTTTTGTGCTTTGTAATGCCACCAGCACAATGTCTCGCTTGATGGACAAACATATACTTGGATGACCTTGTTACGTGGGCATATTAGTGCCCGAGTCCTGACAAGGACTTGGGCCGAGGGAGAAGCGTCCGATGTTCAGGCACCATTTGCCGGCATAAGCTACGTCGTATTCGGGTCGTGGGATCTTGGTAAGCCTCTCTCCTCTCCAACATAACGAGAATAAATATCAAAAGTGCCTGGAAAATAATATTAGTCAACAAGTTCGTCAGTCATCAGTACACACTGCCCAATAAGCTTACCTGTCGCTTGATCGCAATACGATCGGGCTGTGTTTCGGCCATATTCCCTCCCCTTCACACATTCGTGTGCCAATGGATCGTCGCGGGCCGCGCAATACGATCCCCTATTGTCAAGGTTGTCCGTCGAAAGTTATGTCATTGTTCTTGACCTACTTCACTCCTCGCGTCAGCACACCCCCTTTGTTAGAGTTCTAGCACACCATGTTTAGAATTCTGTTTCACATTATAAATTTATTAAATAATATTTATGTCGGCGTGTGCCGGGATTGAATAACATAATATTGGCTAACTCATATAGGTATTAAACTAATTGACAATTATTGTATTAGCGGAAAGTATCGAATTTATCACCTATGAATGTGCACACATCAGCAAAATACTGACTATTCACGACTACAAACGTCGCTCATAGGACTCTTGCAATTATCATATAACTACAAGGCTGATACTCGCCGCTGAAAAAGTTTATAGTAGTCCATAAAACTGTAGGATACTGCACGAATATTTATATATGTATGTTTATAAGAAAGGAACCGTGTCCCGACAAACTTACCCCCTCTTTAAATCCTGGGCGATGAGATCTCGACGCTCCGGATCCTGGGCTTTGGGAAAATATTATATTGGATATATATATAAATATACGTGCACCAAAATACGGCTGTTCTTAAGTATACCAATTCACTTAAACACAAAATATATATATATTATGCCACAGGCATGCGACTTCTTCAACGGCTGGTGGAGAGATTTGTCCTCTCTAATTGTTTATCATGATTCGCACTTTGTCTATTGATTCGGTTGGTTTAAATATATTTCAGTGCATGTTTGAATGCTTGATTTTAACTTGTTATCCAATTGTATTATTTGAGGATATTGGTCCTTCGTTATGCATGAGTTCACTTTAGCTTTGGTTGGCTCGATTAACACATTTATATTGCATCACTACTTTCTCCGACGTATGCTATTGGTCGCTACGCTCTGAACGGATGGTTCCTACAGCTGAACAAATTTCAGGAGCATGGAGATCACGGATACTGCGTCCACAAACATCGCAGTATGTCGGATGTCGTCCTTATTGTTGATCTTCTCCACGTTCTTTGATGACAATAGCGGCGCTGGTTCGGCACAAGATTATTTCGAGCTGCAATTGTGTTCTCCTCAAGGACTGTTGGATATGGTGGCTGGTCCTGGTGGCAGAAGACTCCATGGACGACTGCCCCAGGGAAAGTCGCCTTCTCTCGAAGCTGCCGGCTTCCGTCAGCAAGACACCCAAATGGATTCTCCCCCTTTCTCTATTTGTCTAAGGTCTTTTATACCAGACTAGAGCTTTTACTTGGCTGCGGGTACGGATCGGATAAACTAGGTGTTCCCACCTAGAATTACTGTTTCTTGATATCTGCTATGTTGGTAGTCAACGGCCGGCTGTTGCCCTTTGCCAGCTACCGGAGTATGGTTACCAATAGGTCGATAGTGGCCGTTGTTCTGGCCACGCGACACCCGAGAATTGCCGAATTGCTTTTTCTTCTGCCTTTACCAGTATGAGTCTGGTTAGTCACATGCACCCCTCCCCCTGGCTAAAGATTCGTCGTTGTTTCGCTATGTGAATCTTTCTATGTGGAGGGCGTACGTAACAGGCTCGAAGTGATCGATGCGGACCGCACGGAATGACTTCGCAAAAGGAATCTGCGTACGACCATTGGTGTCTGTTCCGTGTTTCTTCTCCTTTTTAGGCGCCCATTCACGTGTGGCTTCGACCCACTCCTGTGATCAAGAGTCTCACGTTTTATCGGTTGAGCTGTCCGGGCTGATATCTTCACTGCTGTTGCTTTATGTTAAAGGTTATTCTGTACATTATTATCTTTCTTAAACTTGGTGCATGGAATCTGTGTTTTAATGTTTCCTCTTTTGATCCAACTGACGATCGATTAAAGCATATTTATTAGAAATGGTTTGATTTATATGTTTATAAGGTGTAAGAACTTTTGTACTACTAGAAAAGCTTTGTAGTGCTGGGCATGTTTTTCGCAGTATTTTTTAACCAGCAATCCACACGGAGACCCTCCTTTTTGAACTCCGCTAACGAAGTTAATGGCGATGTTAGCAACAAGCCGCCCATCCGGGAGTTCATGTTGTCTTTCAAAGGCTCAACAAATTCATCTTCATCGATTTTATGCTTTAGTTTGAAATGCAAGTTGTGCATGTCGGAGACATAATCGCTGAAGGTTTCGTGCTGTCCTTGCTTGCGTTCCATTAATTCCTTGATTTTCATAAGGTCACTTCCGGTAAACGGAAAACGCTCGTTCCATCTCCTGTGTCAACGAATAGTAGTCAAAATTGTAGTCTCCTGCCTTGTCTTCCATTAGCTGCCAATACCATTTCGTGGCTGCACCTGCCAGCAGAAGATGGAATTCACGAAAGACTTGTTGACGGCTGAGGTCATACAATTCTTGTAGTCGGTCCACGCGGAATAGGAAACTCTCAACTGTCATGCCGCGTCCGCTTCCATCGAACTTTAGGTTCCATCTGTCCAATCTGACATCTTTTGGTCGCGGTCCTTGGAATGATGAGTTCCGATCGATCTCTGGATGCAGTTGGTGACTCGACTCCCTCTCGTTTGTTCTGAACTGCCTGTGTGATGGGGTGTCCATCCGCCTGGGTGTTTTTAGCCGGTGCATCTGACTATTGAGCATGTCCTGTGTTACTGGTTCCAGGGGCGGGGTCTCTTGGTATCTCAAAAAGCTGTCCGTTGGATTCGGAACAGTACGGGGCGGCGAAGGCAGTCCCTTCTGTTCGGGTCTCCTGGCTGTCGGAGACTGCAATTCTGTTATCTGTGCTTTCAGCGCTTCTATCTGGGCACTCATCCCACGCTGCATTTCGTTGCTTTGCCTCAAGAGCTCCATCAATCTTTGTTCACGTCGCTCGGCAGCCTCTAAGTTGTCCTCTTCATGCCTCTGAAATTGGGGAAGCATACTTGATCTTCCTTTCGGCGGTCCTAGGGGTAGATTCTCCCCTCCGGCGGCTCCTTCCATTTCAGTATGTTGGTCCAAATTGTTTTCTTCGGACAGGGTATCTACCTGTCCTGGCTGATTCTGTGCGAGCTCCCACGGCTCTCTTTCAGATGAGTCTCCTAGCCTTGGCGCGCTCGCACTCCGGGGTTGGTGATTGTCTCCGCGCGTTGTTGCTCGGGTCACTCTTCCGGTGCTGGGTTGGAATAAGACCTTCTTCTTGGCCCCCTTCATTTATACGATTGGTATAAAAGCTTTACGTGATTCTTTTCAAAATACCCGGTTAGCGACGTAAACGCTGAATAAGTCGACAATAAGAATGTTTATCAACTGGGGGTGCCTCCCTCTGCTTCTCAAGTTTCTCTTCGGTCAAGAACCGTCCGATATGTAAGCCCCAAACAATAATAAAATAAATTTCCCTAACTAGGGGTGTTAGCCGCTTCTACACAACGCGGTTCCGCTAAGCCATCATGCCCTTACTTTCCCTTTCTATTCAGCTCAAATGTTCCAAACGGAATGGCTGTGTTTAGATAAGGAATCGGTCCAAAAACCCCCTCCCGCCAGTCGTCGGAAAACAAGTTGTTTGACCGATCATTCTCGGGCTCCACAACCGTCTCCTATTTCTCTGGACTCGAACCAAGCAAACGACCTGACCAACTAGCCTAATACGTTGTGGGGCGTCGGCCAGAGAAACTAAAAATCGTCCACCGCCCAAATATGTCAAGGGAAATAGCAAAGACTCGAACCAAGAAAACGACCGGACCAATGCCTAGTACGTTGTAGGGCGTCGGCTTTGCGTTTCCTGTCAGTTCCCCCACCCCCATTCTGTCCTGGATCGACAAACGAACAGTAGACCCGCACCGCAACTGCTAACTGCGTTACCGTAATGCTTGCGCTCCTGCTCTTTCTGGACTCGAACCAATTAAAACGACCGAGCAAATGCGTAGTACGTCGTGTGGCGTCGGCCAGAAAGCACCTATAAATTGTATTTACGTTAATTATACCCGTTACTCGTAGAGTAAAAGGGTATACTAGATTCGTCGGAAAGTATGTAACAGGCAGAAGGAAGCGTTTCCGACCCCATAAAGTATATATATTCTTGATCAGGATCACTAGCCGAGTCGATCTAGCCATGTCCGTCTGTCCGTCTGTCCGGATGAACGCTGAGATCTCGGAAACTATGAGAGCTAGGCTATTGAGATTAGGCGTACAGATTCCTGAGCTTCTTACGCAGCGCAAGTTTGTTTCAGTAGACTGCCACGCCCACTCTAACGCCCACAAACCGCCCTAAAATGTAACTCCTACAGTTTTGATGCTAGATAGACAATTTTAACTGAAATGTATTAGTCTTGTCAATACCTATCGATTGACCAAAAAAAATTTTGCTACGCCCACTCTAACCCAACCTCAAAAGAAAAAAGCTATGACGTCAGAGCCAGACAATGCGAAATGTTTTTACGCGTGTATGTGTGTGTATGTAAATGGTTGCCGGCCGAACTTAGCGGCAAAGAAAAAAGCCCTGCCAGCGCTCAGAGAGAGCAAAGTGCGCCGAGAAATGAGAGCAAGGGAGAGAGAACAAAGTGCTCGGCTAACTTATTTTAAAGATTGTTATCTGAGTAACGGGTATCTGATAGTCGAGGTACTCGACTATAGCGTTCTTCCTTGTTTTAACAAGTAGTCGTCGACACTTAGTTATAGGTATAGTATTATAAAAAAGGATAACTCATAGTTCTTGATTTAAGGAAGTTCTGGTAAATTTGTCCATGAACAAAACAGAGAATTTTTAAGGTTAAAAACATTTCAAAGTCAGGCCTCTATTCTGCGACAAAGTTCTGATTGAGTGGCCACTCAACACTGACAGTCACAGAAGTTGGGGACTTTAAAGTTACTAATTTAAAGACAAAATAAGTATGCGCATATTTAAAATTATTTAAGCTCCCTGTTCTATCAAACAGTCAAATTACTCATGGCAGATAAAGATGAAAGCTATGCCATCCCTAGGTATATCCACTCCGATACCGCAGGCATCGAGATTGTGGACCCTGGTAAAATTCCTTAAGGAATATGAAATGTCCTAGCGTTGGGCGCCAATTCTGTTACGTGGGCATATTAGTGCCCGAGTCCTGACAAGGACTTGGGCCGAGGGAGAGGCGTCCGATGTTCAGGCACCATTTGCCGGCATAAGCTACGTCGTATTCGGGTCGTGGGATCTTGGTAAGCCTCTCTCCTCTCCAACATAACGAGAATAAATATCAAAAGTGCCTGGAAAATAATATTAGTCAACAAGTTCGTCAGTCATCAGTACACACTGCCCAACAAGCTTAGCTGTCGCTTGATCGCAATACGATCGGGCTGTGTTTCGGCCATATTCCCTCCCCTTCACACATTCGTGTGCCAATGGATCGTCGCGGGCCGCGCAATACGATCCCCTATTGTCAAGGTTGTCCGTCGAAAGTTATGTCATTGTTCTTGACCTAGTTCACTCCTCGCGTCAGCACACCCCCTTTGTTAGAGTTCTAGCACACCATGTTTAGAATTCTGTTTCACATTATAAATTTATTAAATAATATTTATGTCGGCGTGTGCCGGGATTGAATAACATAAAATTGGCTAACTCATATAGGGATTAAACTAATTGACAATTATTGTATTAGCGGAAAGTATCGAATTTATCACCTATGAATGTGCACACATCAGCAAAATACTGACTATTCACGACTACAAACGTCGCTCATAGGACTCTTGCAATTATCATATAACTACAAGGCTGATACACGCCGCTAAAAAAGTTTATAGTAGTCTATAAAACTGTAGGATACTGCACGAATATTTATATATGTATGTTTATAAGAAAGGAACCGTGTCCCGACAAACTTACCCCCTCTTTAAATCCTGGGCGATGAGATCTCGACGCTCCGGATCCTGGGCTTTGGGAAAATATTATATTGGATATATATATAAATATACGTGCACCAAAATACGGCTGTTCTTAAGTATACCAATTCACTTAAACACAAAATATATATATATTATGCCACAGGCATGCGACTTCTTCAACGGCTGGTGGAGAGATTTGTCCTCTCTAATTGTTTATCATGATTCGCACTTTGTCTATTGATTCGGTTGGTTTAAATATATTTCAGTGCATGTTTGAATGCTTGATTTTCACTTGTTATCCAATTGTATTATTTGAGGATATTGGTCCTTCGTTATGCATGAGTTCACTTTAGCTTTGGTTGGCTCGATTAACACATTTATATTGCATCACTACTTTCTCCGACGTATGCTATTGGTCGCTACGCTCTGAACGGATGGTTCCTACAGCTGAACAATTTTCAGGAGCATGGAGATCACGGATACTGCGTCCACAAACATCGCAGTATGTCGGATGTCGTCCTTATTGTTGATCTTCTCCACGTTCTTTGATGACAATAGCGGCGCTGGTTCGGCACAAGATTATTTCGAGCTGCAATTGTGTTCTCCTCAAGGACTGTTGGATATGGTGGCTGGTCCTGGTGGCAGAAGACTCCATGGACGACTGCCCCAGGGAAAGTCGCCTTCTCTCGAAGCTGCCGGCTTCCGTCAGCAAGACACCCAAATGGATTCTCCCCCTTTCTCTATTTGTCTAAGGTCTTTTATACCAGACTAGAGCTTTTACTTGGCTGCGGGTGCGGATCGGATAAACTAGGTGTTCAAACCTAGAATTACTGTTTCTTGATATCTGCTATGTTGTTAGTCAACGGCCGGCTGTTGCCCTTTGCCAGCTACCGTAGTATGGTTACCAATAGGTCGATAGTGGCCGTTGTTCTGGCCACGCGACACCCGAGAATTGCCGAATTGCTTTTTCTTCTGCCTTTACCAGTATGAGTCTGGTTAGTCACATGCACCCCTCCCCCTGGCTAAAGATTCGTCGTTGTTTCTCTATGTGAATCTTTCTATGTGGAGGGCGTACGTAACAACCTCCTGGTAGTCTCGTCAAACTTTGAGAATCATCTTAACGTACTTAGGGAGATCGCCGTTCACATCAAGCGTGCAGGATTGATAATCAATATTGGCAAAAGTCATTTCTGCATGCGACGTGTACGTTATCTGGGTCACATCATTTGTAATGGCGGAATTCGTACAGATCCTGAAAAGGTGAAAGCAATCACCGAGTTTCCCGTCCCGAAGAACCCTGCGAGGTTTGAAGAGTTTTATGGGCTTATGTGGCTGGTACCGCAAATTCGTTCCGAATTTTGCATCAATCGCTTCTCCTTTAACTGATTTAATGACAACCAAACGAAAGTCAGTCTAACTCCAGAAGCACTAAACGCCTTCGAAATCTTGAAGACTCGTCCTAGCGAAGCTCCGGTGTTATGTAGCCCGGACTTTTCTAAACCATTTGCTATCCATTGCGATGCTAGCAAGTCTGGTGTCGGTGCTGTGTTAGTACAGGTATCTCAGGAAGGAGACGAACGTCCTATAGCATTTATTTCGAAAAAACTAAATCGAGCTCAAAGAAATTATACCGTGACCGAGCAGGAGTGTCTGGCGGCAATAGTAGCCTTGAAGAACTTTAGAGCTTACGTGGAAGGACATGATTTTACGATTATAACTAACCACGCCTGGCTTTAATGGCTTATGTCTAACCATGATCTCAGTTCTCGTTTAGCTCGATGGGCGTTAGCCTTGCAAAGATATCGATTTAAAATTGAGCATCGAAAGGGTACAATGAACGTGGTACCTGATTCCTTGTCCCGCGTTAAGGAGGACGAAGTCGCGGCGATAGATTTGCGGGAAGGTTTGTTAGTCGATATGAATTCAAACCACTTTAAATCTCCTGCTTACAAAGATCTAGTAGCTAAGGTTGAAGAGAAGAAAGATAATTTCCCTGATCTTAAAACAGAGGAGGGGTATTTGTATAGAAAAGCAGAACATTTAACTGGAGAACAAGTACACGATGAATACGCATGTAAGCTTTGGTTACCCTCAGAGCTGATCCCCGAAGTTCTTTTCCGAGCCCATAACAGTCCATTGGGTTCCCACGGCGGGATACATAAGACTGTCGAGCGCGTTAGGAGGTATTATTTTTGGCCTCGCCTCGTGCCTGACGTAAAAGCATACGTTAATGCCTGTGAGACATGTAAGTCGACTAAACCACCGAATCGTGTTCTCAGACCACCCCTAGGAAAAGCGCCAGAAACTGTGCGACTTTTCAACGAATTTTCATCGATTTTCTCGGACCTTACCCACGTTCGAGAAGCGGGAATATCGGGATTTTCATAGTCCTAGATCATTTCTCTAAATTTGTATTTCTAAAACCTGTAAAGAAGATTAATGCTAGTGTTGTTATTAAGTACCTCGAAGGCGAGCTCTTCATGACTTTCGGTGTCCCGGAAACTATCGTATCAGACAACGGATCACAATTCCGTTCTGAAGCGTTTCAGAAACTAATGAAGACGTATGAGATTTCACACATGCTGACGGCTGTTCATTCGCCTCAAGCTAACGCCTCTGAGCGAGTCAATCGTTCTGTTATTTCAGCGATTCGAGCTTACCTTCGTCCAGATCAGAAAGATTGGGATGAGTATTTGAATTGGATATGTTGTGCCTTGAGATCCTCGATCCATGCCAGTATCGGTACAACGCCGTACTATATGGCTTTCGGCCAGCATATGGTAACTTCCGGTTCTACTTATTCCTTGCTAAGGAGACTGAACATGCTAGATGATCGTTCCTTGATGTTTAATAGGCAAGATTCACTTGAAATAATCCGAGAGGAAGCGACTAAGCAAATGCAGAAAGCTCACGATCGGAACGAAAAGCGTTATAATTTGCGCTCGAGAGATGTTTCCTACGCTGAAGGGCAAGAGGTATTTCGACGCAATTTCAAGCAAAGCTGCTTTCAGACCGGCTATAACGCCGAGTTTGGTCCATCATTTGTAAAAGCCCGAGTTCGAAGAAAATTGGGAAGATCTTATTACGAACTAGAGGGCTTGCAAGGTCGACTCTTGGGTAACTATCACGCGAAAGATATTCGCCAGTGATGCGACTCCAGGCGGTAATCTGTCCAGGGTATCTAGAGCCAAATACCCTAGCCTGACTCTAGCGGGGGGTTTTTGTAACGGCGCCTGTAGCGACTGGCGAACCTAGGTTCAGCCTGAAAGCCTACTATACAGGGTCTGCTTAAACCAAAGCTTGATTTAGTGTGGCCACCTGTGTCGGCTATTCGATATTTCGATAGTTTTGAACAGCTGAGCCAGGGTGGTCTTGGAAAGTTCTAGTGTGGCCACATGTGTCTGCTGTTCGATATTTCGATAGTTTTGAACAGCTGAGCCAGGGTGGTCTTGGAAAGTTCTAGTGTGGCCACCTGTGTCGGTCGTCATATGATATATATTTCCGCCTAAAGCCTCGCTGGTATCCAGCCGATTCCGGTTAAGTTCTTCTTATTTTAACCAGCAAGAGAAACGGACGTGCCAACAGCTCGAAATTCAATTTTTTTAATTAAAATGCTAAAAGCCCGAAATATATATTTTTGAGTGGTATCCAATATTTTTGAGTGGCATCCAGTATTTTAAGTGGTGTTTAGCACTCAGAGTGGCTGCCAGCTATAAAAGCTAGCCAGCGAATAAAGCTTAAAGTAAGTGCAAGTGCATTTGTTTAGAAATTGGGGCGTATTTAACCTCCAACAAAATTTCACTACTGGTATTTTTTTGAGATTCCGGGTAGAAAACCCAGCCAGTGCTGCCACAAGTTGCCGCCAAAGGCGCATCTTATTGATTCGGCCAATTTACTGGAATATTTACCACCTCAAGAAGGCCAAAATCAAATCTCGGTGCCCAATCGTCAGGTATGGTTTTTTGAGACACACATGTCGCCATATCTGTAATTAATTTAAATGCCCAATCGTCAGGTTGGCCCGCGAGGAATGATTTGGAGAGATAAGTGCCCTGAAGTAACCCTATCTACTATCTACCTATCTACGGGCTATGTAGTGCCTTCCAAGCAGAGCAGTTTATATAAAGAGGATCCGATGGCAGTTTAATTCGATTATATATCAGTCCTAACCCTGTTATATAACCAAGGTGCTTTGAAAAACCGAATTTAAGAAATAATGTGAAAAGAAAATCAATGAAATCAAAGATATGTAAACCATAAAACAAACCATAAATTTTCGTAAAGCCTCAAGTGGCAACGCCATGTAAAGCAATAGTTATATTTGACAAATTGAAAGAAAATAACCAGTCACTCGGGTTAAAAGAGATAATGCACGCCGAGAAGCATTAATTTAATTTAAGAAGAGTAAAATTTTTTTAGGTTTAAATGAGAAATTTGTTATTGCAAAGCATTCAAGGAAGTACGATGAATTAGGTACGGGTTACAAGTTTAGTTTAAATCGTTCGCGCGTCTAAAAGAAATGAGAGAAATGTTTATTTGCCCTTTAAATTCTACATGGCGAGAAAAATCGCTACCCTTTAGATTACAGCCAATCCATCCCGTCCGGAGATCGATCTTCAACGTTGGAGGAAATGCCGTGAGTCACACTAACTAATCACATATATATTACTTTATTCACATTTCTTGCCGATCCGTAAAGTGAACGTAACTTATTTAAACATAAACCCCGATCTAAAAACAATTAATTAATTAAAATACCTTGAGTTAATTGCATTCTTTATGAATTAAATTGCGATTTTCAAAAGAAGTTGAATATAAATTACGATCGCATATTATTAAATCTTAAAGTCTCTAATTGCCTGAATACATGAATTGATAAATTTAGAAAGTCCCTTGAAGAAGTATTTCTTTACTAAAAAAAAATAATACAGAATACCTAGAACTATCGGAAAACTATTTCTTTAAGCTAAAATTTATATTTAGTAAAATACATTGTTATATCATAAATATTATCTTCCTATGACTTATTTTTTCAAATACCCTATGTTCGTTTCATAAATATTAAATATGACTTGTATTGCTATCTACGAAAAATTAATTACCTCTTCGAACAGAAATAAAACCATGGATCTATAAATAACATTGAACTGAACTAAGCTGATGATTTCCCGATCGTAGGGTATCAAAGGGGTCACCGAAGCCATGCTTTAAGGTGGTGATCATAGGTTGGGAGGGCCATACGCGACCACAATACCGTGGATTCGCATAGCTAACTTTCTCCAAAACTTTTCCGTCACTATAATACTTTTTCCTGAATTTATTTATCGTTCTCTTCCGGTTTCAGTTTACTATTGTCTCTTGTCGCTAGCACGCTTATTTCTGATCTTAGTGATAATAATGTGTAGTCAGTACGCGAATCTGTAGGCGCAGAACCTCCATCCCCAAAGCCGACGAGCGAGGGCCGGACCCTAATAGCGTGCCCCGCAACTGCAGATTCCCGATTTCATGCAACCGTTACACGCTACATTATATATATTTTATCCTTAAGGCTTTAATGTAATTAGTAGGTCTATATCAGTGGTCGGCACACACATACCATCACAAGTTTGCCTTGCATTAGTGTGAGTATAACAAACACGAAGTTTGCGCGCGGCGTGCTGCGAGACGTTTCTCTGCTTTGCACTGAGATCCTCTGCCGCAGCAACAAAAAAGCGCGCCGAAGTTGAGAAAAAATGACCCGAAGACCCATGCCGAAGTCACACGAACATGTACGTTATACGTGAGCGAGCAGAGGATGGGCAGAACACTTCCCTATGCTCACTAGATAGGCCGCTGGTCTATATACATGGAGGGGGCGTTACAATGTCGGATAAACTAAAATTGCTTAATTTTAAATAGCATACAATTATTCTTTTTTAAACATCCTTCCACTCCGTCAACCCTAAAAAGCACACGTAGCCCATTCGGTGGGATGGGCACTCGTAAGAAACCGCGGCACCTAAAACAAGAAATGATTTTTTTTAATACTATACAAAAATATACCCTTTACATTTATGTCGTGCTTAAGATGGCTGCGAATAACAATCACAATCTATTACATTTGTACATATATATATTGCATATGTATGTGTACATTTGAGGATATGTTGTGTATGCAAACTGCGTAGTTACAAGTCGAATAAAAAAATGCGCTGCGTGCGTACGTATGCTAACATACATACATATGTTCATAGAAATTTGTGTTTGTTAATAGCATCCAATTTTCTTAATTATCTCACACCTTAGCTTATAAGCTAATAATTATTAGTTTTCGTTACGTTACGTTTATGTTTGTGTATATAGGAATGTATGCAAAACAGTCACTACAACACATTACTGATTTCGTTTTGTTAAGAAAAACGTGTTCGAATAAAAATCATTGATATACTTAAGGACTTACACAAATTGTAAAAAAATCATTTTACTTACGCTATTAATATGGAAGGGCTTTTATTAGGTTGATTTCCTGGAGCAAGTCCTCCAATTTGCAGGGATATAGGCGCCGCTTATTTAGATAACTTTGCAATAATTTCAAGAGAGGAGTTTGGTCTCTCTCCTCTCACTCTCATTTTTTCTACGTCTTCCCCTCACGTCCCTCGTCAACAACCACAGAACCCAGATCACTGTGGACGGTAGTAGACGTAGTGGCGAAGCGCGCAACAGAGCGTGCGAAGACAACTACTATATATAGTCGCAGAATTGAAAATCTGGAATTACGGTGCGGTCTAACGAGTGATACACCAATCGAAAGGTATCGCACTAACTAAGAAGATTGCATACCAAGACTTTCGAAATATAGATTTGTTTGGGAGAAAAAGCGGTGAAAGTGTAAAAGTAAAAATTTAGAAATAGGAGCTGCTGGATACGGTGGGGATTAAAAGCCCCCGGCTGTTTATCTAGTTTTATTCTTACTGAGAATACGCGCCGAATGACACCTCATTTGTTGAAATCCGATGTTCCGTTCAAAAGTAATTCAAAAAACAAGATTTTCTTCTTCCCAAAATGAAAATGTTTGTCCCTTTGTTTGTGGGTTTGTATGCATCCCATCTTAGTTTTAGGGTTTTGGAAACCCTATGGGTGTATAAAGTAGCTTGAAATAGAAAACGTTTGTTCTACGACTTTTGGAAAAACCCGCTAGTTTAGCGGGAAATAAAAAAAAAGAGAGTTAAAATGCTTATAGTATCTAAACAACTCATGCTACAGAAACGTGCTATAAGTATCTGAAAAGATAACTTAATTTCCTAAATACTCTTCATACAGTAAAATTTAGAGTTATGATAAAAAGGTTTTTTTTTAAAACCACTTTTTGACTATTTTCTCAAAATCGAGTCGAACGATTTCTTTTTAAATTTCAAATCATATAGCTCTTGAAATTCCTCAATTTTTGATATATAAAAGTTTTTGCCCTAAAAATTACCGTTTGGAAGATATTAAGCGATAAAAAGTGCAACTCGTTTCAGCTCCGTATACGAAATATTTCATGCTTATTGGAATAAGCAAGAAAAAAACCAATTTGATGAAAAATATTCTTATTCGATTTTTTCAAACGGAAAAACCATTATGGTTTTAGTGTCCTTTACTTGCATGAAGCTAATCGAAATAGGAAACTTGATCTATTTGTTCTACCACTTTGGAAAAACCCGCTGGTTCGGCGGGAAATATAAGAAACGACAGGTTTCTCTTGGAATGTGAAACTATACAGCCCTCGAGATTCCTATACTGAACCCTCCTCGAGGGTGCCGACTGGTAATGACGCTACAGTGCCTAAGCTAAGGTTAGGGGTCGAATCTGTGTGTTTGGTTTTTCAATAGCCAAGCCATATGGGGGACGACTCCTAGTCATGGTATTGGGGTACTTAAACTCTTGTGCAAAAAAACTTCTGATATCAAACAAAAACCCCTCTTAGCAAGGTAAAAAGTAGTGGCGAAAGCGCTCTTAACAAAACTTTCTGATATCAACAATTGTGACGAAAAATGATTAGGGTATTCAATTGCGTTGCAAACGTTTGAAAAGTGTAAAAGTGTAAGCAGTTCCGACAACAATTTCCATACAAAATAGTTTTCAAGGCCTACAACACCCCAGCCAATGTATACAAATCTGTTGTACTTGTGTAGAAATAGGGGGTTAATAATGGGTAGGAATTTTACCTAAAATACTAAAAATATACTGAAAAGTCGGGTTTAAATCCATGGAATTGACAGTGAAAGGAAAGAAATAAATTTGCATTTATGCAAAAGAAAAAAAGTTGTCTTCTATTAAACAAAATCATTTAATAACAATTTCATTTGAGGAAAAACCCTCAAGAAACCAAGCCAGGGAGGTCGAAACTAAGCGATGGTCTGAGAGCGAAGTTAATAAAGCCCAAGATTATATGCTGGAGCAATACAAAAATTTAAAAGTTATTTTCTTTTGTACGTCAATTTTCTGCAACGATGTTTTAAAATAGAGGGCGTTCACAAATCTCGTCTGGCAAACTTACAAAGTTTACACTTTTGCAACGCAATTGAATACCCTAGATATTACATTCGATAAAATAAATAAACTATATTAAATTTATGTATTCGGGACGCTACAGCAGAAAATTTACGTGTCGGTAAATAAATATTTACTGTTGCGGGCCGAAATCATAAATTTAATATAGTTTATTTATTTTATCGATTTTTCGTCACAATTGTTGATATCAGAAAGTTTTGTTAAGAGCGCTTTCGCCACTACTTTTTACCTCGTTAAGAGGTGCTTTTGTTTGATTGATTCTAGTTCGGTATACTAAAATCGACATCGCTTCCGTCATGAAACCGAGAAGAAAAATTTGAGAAGAAACAATACTGAAACCAAGAAGAACCGATCTCGGTTTTTTCAATTTCATTTTTTCTGGGTGTATACATAAGTCATCAGAACTCCCGCAATTGGTGATCATCCGCTATCCAGCTGTTCGTTACATACTTACACATATACATACTTCAATAGTATCCAAAAAATTAAAGATATGATATTTCTTCAAATATTGCATATCCATCCCCACTTTGATATCTTATCGGATTTTGATTAGTTTCTAAATATCAATTTATTTCCGTCATTTTCAATCAGTGCTTCTAAATACACTTGACCCTCGCTTAGCACGGACTCTTTTAGCACGAACTCGGTCTTACACAGTACAAATTGGCTCCCATCCCCTTTTAACACGCTAAAAACCTCGTTCTTACACAATTGCAATCGAAAATAACTGATTTTTTTGATAAGCAGCCACGAAAAAAGGAAACATGTTAAAACAAACTGGCTTAAACTATAAGTGCCACCAAATGCATTTTAAATTTGATATGAACAGAAACATATGATCTCTTTACTTTTTAACATTTTTAAGTTTCTATAGATTAAGATTAACCTGTTATTTAATTATTTAAAGAAACTTTTTTAATTTATTACCAACTTTTAATTTTGAAAGTTTGAATGTTATGCATTTATTAAAGGCATATACATAATAACTTTTGCCTTATTTTAAACAAATATATGAAACCTTAATAAAAACAGACCAAGTTTGAACAATACAAAATTTCTTTTGCTGCCAATTTTGAATTTTAAGAACGAAACCCCTTATTTTGTACTAAGTCCATGTTTCGCTTAACACGGGAAATCGTGTCGGGCCAAGTGTATATTACACTGCCCGACAGGGTCCTAAATAATAATTCCATCTTCCAACGTACAATGGTGGTGTCAAAAATAGGGCAGTTCGGTTGGCAACGTCGAAGGAGACAGACATGTGCCCCACGCTCACAAGTGTTCCTTCTATATATATATTTCATTAAATTCATTGTCAATAAATACATAATAACCATTCTGAAATAAAATAGAAACAAAATTATATTAAAAGCTGAACTTTATTCAGGAATGAAGGATTGAAAAATTTTAGAAAACAGAAACGCCACAACGGTCTAGGCAATACGGTCAAGGAATGTGGTAAATAATAAATACATAATTACCATCCTGAAATAAAATATCAACACAATTATATTTAAAGCTGAACTTTATTCAGGAATAAAGGATTGAAAAATTTTAAAAAACAGAAACGCCACAACGGTCTAGGCAATACGGTCAAGGAATGTGGTAAAAGGGCAGAACGGCAAAACAACCACTTTTTTTAAAAAGTATCTCGAACAAAAAAGGAAAAGGCTGAAAAAAACATCAAGAGTGGGAAAATAGAGATGTCGCCACGACCACGAGGTTAACTAAAAATGTCAAAAATTAGTCTACGCACGAACAATATTCCAGTCGTCGGAAACAATATGGCTAAATTCGACGAACTCACACGGATGCGACAAAATTTAACGAGATTACAACGTTTTCGATACATACACCAAACAATCTCAAATTGACGAGCTGAAGCAATTGATGATTAGCTTATCGCAAGCGGTGCACGCCTTGAGTGTTCAATAACAGTATGCAAGTTCGGGCCAAGATTACGTAGGGAGCACAGCTGGTTCACCGGCTGCTTTGAAGCAACAACGTTAGGCAACCCCCTTTGCCGTGCCATTACCTGGCCAAGAAGAACCGCACTAAAGGATAAGAGAAAGCCCCGAACGTACAGCTTACATCAACACCGAATATGATCCAGTTAGGGGCAACATTATTTCATATAACAATAATGATTCTCCTTTGACGATCGTAAACGCTACGAAGGACAAATTTCGGACGAGATGTTGGATTTGGGAGGGGTGCCGCATGCAATAATGAAAATGTTTCGACTCCCGCTCGCCAGCAACTAGGGTGTTGTTTTTGCAACACCCCCAAGTATAGGCAACCCATTATTCCGATAAAAAAAATCTTGCGTGCAAAGTACAAGCGACACTCGGTTTTTCCTCTCATTCTTTTTTTTTACGTCTTCCCCTCACGTCCCTCGTTAACAACCGCAGAACCGAGATTGATTTTATTTCGGAATACTCAAATCGAAATCGCTTCCGTCCCGAATCGAGTTTTTCTAAAAGTGGCAGAGCTAAAGTTTCTTATATCAAACTGCTTAACATCGTCTAGAATTTTCACCATAAAATATTGTTTTGTGACAAACTGACAAGCAAAATAAAATTTTCATTTTGAGAAGTCCCCCAAGATTTTCTTTTGCATATCACTTTTGAGCAGAGCATCCGTTTTGAACAAAGGAAGTGAGATTTGACGCGTATTTTAAGTGGGAATGCAACTAGACTAATGAACTTGTGCATTTATCACCAACGCTGTTTCTCCTAAACCAATTGGTTTCTTCGTCTGCAACCCTTTTAGTTTTTGCTATACCGTTCGATTTGTAGTAATAAGAACTAAGTAAGAAATCGCTCCCACTCTAAACATGGCTAAAGTAGTTTTAAGTTAGCTATATATATTATGTTGTGTATCCCTGGGTATATATTATGCCTGCTATCCCGGCTTATAAGGTATCGTTATATGTTCCATCCCTGAGAAAATGAACGAACGGAGGGAGGACGAGAATATTAGAAAAAGCGTGGCCGGTGTGATCGGAAGCAAGAAAGGAGAATAAAGATCTAGAGCACAATAATTCAGAAGTGGTAACTGAACCTAAGCAAGATATCGGAATAGGCAAATGTCTATTAACATGGCTTCACGCGTTAATCTTGGAGAACTCAAATTTATGGATATCAAAAGTTTTTGTGAAAAACTTCGCTTATCCAAAAAGGGAAACAAATAAATAAATTTCCGTATGAAATTGCTCCAGAGTTTTACTACGAAATGGTGGAGTTTACTTGCGAAATTGGTGGTGAGATGGCTGTCGCTTATGCAGGCAACAACAACAACGAAAAACAAGGCGACGAGATGGCTGTCGCCAATGCAGTTGACATCAACGACGAAGAAGAAGACGAAGACGTTTACGGCAACGAACTTAAACTTGTCGAGACGGTTAATCGTGATGGCGTTCAACTAAATATTGAAGGAAACGGCGTTCAACCAACCGCTTCAATCATTAGCGTTCAAAGTAGTCCAGCAAGCAACATAAAAAGTAAACAATAAAGTAAATAAAAGACAATTGTATTCATGAAAGTCAAGCAATTTTGCACAAAGACCTGAACGAAATACGACTACAAGCTGATATATGCTAGAAAAAAGCGCCAGGATATAGCAAAAACTATGTTGATTCAAAACGACAAGAGCCTAAAATATTTTTTGAAAAGTATTACAAAATTTGTACAAAATTTCAACTCGCAGCAAGGTGTGTCCAGTAAGTTAATTCCCAAATTCATAGGGCCGTATGTTGTGTCCAAGGTGTTACATAATGATAGGTACTTTATTGAAGATGTAGATAACTTTCAGCAGTCCCAAGTGCCATATTCTTGTATATGGGCGGTGCATAGTATGAAGCCCTGGCTTAATGGTTAAGAAACAAGAAGTCAACTTCGGCGAGCCGAAGTTTGTATACCCTTGAAGTTATAAGAAATAGTTAGTAATAATAGTTAGTAACACCATGTTACATTTTTAGGGATTGTTGCTAGCTTCAGTGATATTTCTATAAAATTATATTCGTAATGCTAAAAAGTTAAAATATTCTACATCACAGAGTAAAGAAAAATACGATCAAAATCAACAAAGCAAACATTTTTTTAAAAAATAATTATTTCATTATTTTCCTGACCTGGAGTTTCTGCGTCGTTTCGTGACCGTCGACGAAACATGGATCCACTGGTACACACCAGAGACCAAGGAACAGTCGAAACAGTGGACTTCACCCGGCAAACCTGGTCCGAAAAAGGCGAAGACTGTCCCATTTGCCGGAAAGGTGATGGCCACCGTTTTTTGGGATTCACAAGGTGTGATCTTCATCGACTACCTGGAGAAGGTCAGAACTGTCACAGGGCTGTACTATGCCGAATTATTGGGCCGATTCGCCGCCGAATTGCAGAAAATACGGCCCATTTGGCGAAGAAAAAAGTGCTCTTTCATCATGACAACGCTTCGGCTCACACTTCCGCCCTCGCCAAGGCCAAATTGGTCGAATTGGGCTACGAACTGCTACCACCATATTCTCCAGATTTAAGCCCGTGTGACTTCTTTTTGTTTCCAAACTTGAAAGTCACGCGCTGGACAGAAATTTGCGTCGAATGAGGAGACCTCGAGAAAACGTATTTTTCAGACGAATTAAAGAAGTTGGAGCATCGCTGGGTCAAGTGTATCGAGCTAAAAGGAGATTATGTTGAGAAATAAATCGCCAGTTTTCCAAAATTTTCGTTTTTCTTTTGGAGGTTAAGAACTTAACAGACCACCCTCGTTTTGAAAATTAGAACTATTTAAGCTTTATGAAATAAAATATAGTGCACCTTTTAATTAATTACAATGGTTACTTGACTTAAAATTTTAATAATTTGAATTATATAGTAAACGCATTTAATGTAAACAGAAACCATATTAACTTGTAACACTTTACTAATTAAATGAATACCCGAAATGTTGAAATTCTATATAAGTCATATTAAGGTTAAGGACAAGACATATTTATTTAAAAGAAGCCAATTGTAATATTAAATAATGCGAGCATTTAAATATTTTTTGTACACCAAAAACATAGGCACACAAATTTTATTGGCGTTTTTACGATTTTATTTAAAGATTTTTTTTTCATAACGGCTTGCTGGAAGGTACAAATAAAACAGTAACACTTATATTTACATAAAATAAAATCTAAAGAACCTGTGAAATTAATAGTAAAAGAGAAAAGGTAATTATTTTTAGTTACTAATAGTCTCTGCTTTGGTTCATGTCTTAAGCAATATCTCGATGCTGGAACTATTAATATTTGATTCATACTGGAAGCTTTTTTTTCCGGATAATGCGTCCTCTCTACCGGATAACAAAAGTATAAAGTCGATTTAAATCTGAAAAAAATAAATAAAAAGACTAAATCTGTATATTATTTATTAATAATCAAAAATTAATTTTTATATAACGATTCATGATCGGATATGTCGGGTATGAAATACCCTGGTTTTATATGCAACGGAAGATGCATTGACCAAACGGGACATGCCTAAATAACAGAACAACAACGGACTAGCGGAACATTGGTTGTTGTTGCTTTTTGTTTTTCTAAAATGCACGCGCCTTTATCCGTCTTTTCCACTTGCGTTTACTTATGTGAAAGAGTTGGAGTAACCCACGATTAACATTGTTTGATAAACAAAACCAGTGAATTCATTAAATTATACATATATATTCCCAGGTAAGTCTCTCGCAGGGTAATATTTTTTCAAACAGTGGGAGTAAAAGCAATTTAATGTTTACTAAAAAAAGGGAAATACAAAGCTCCAAAAAACCACGTGACGGAAAAAATGCTGTGAAAAATATTTCTTTTTGAAGTGAAAAACAACAAATGGTGCATATAAATAATCAAAAGAATGGTTATACAAATCTGTAAAAGAATCCTAAAATCTTACTGCATGGAAACTTCCTAGGGACCAAAAATAGGAGATGTTTGTTGTTAAAATTCGTTAAAAATTAATAATAATAATATTAAACTACTATTTTTACTTTTGTGTACTTAAACAATTTCCTAACATGGCTATTTAAATAAAAGTCTCAAGTGATAGTTTTCCCGCTAATGCAAAATAAAATTTTTTTAATAAATAGTAAAAAAATATATTTTAACGTGTGCTATATTTTTATTTATATTTTTTACAAAAAAAAGGGACCGAAAACAAAAATTTGCAAATTTCTCCTCGTTTTAAAAATGTTGTCTTACGAGTATATTTTTAGGCAAAGCTGATGGTAAATCTATTAAAAAATTACAGTCTAACTCGATCCATTTTAAGCATATTATCCGAGGAACTTGTTTCAGAATCAAAAAAAAAGCTGAAGGTCTACCCAAATTTCGCCCCAGCCTTACAAAGTATGTTTTTATTGGGCCAAAAGTAACTATTATTTGTAAGTTTTATTTTTAAAAGACTTTATATGTCAAAAATAACATTTCTGTTTGTACCCAAAGGTGCTCAACATGATTACACCCAACAAATCAAGCAGTAGCCAAGTTGGGAACAGTACCTGGCGATCAGTAGCACCCACTGCATATGAGAATTACTGATCAGCATATAACCCGCCAATGCAGTCAGTACATTTTGCAGTGTCAGCCAACTACGCAAAGCCAACTACTGCTACCATAATCATAATTCTCTGACCTATTTTAAAATATAGCTTATTTCACTAATCATTGCACTAAACTTCCGTGTTCCAAGTAGTATATAAGCATGTATCAAATGAAGAATAAATCAGTTATCAAAGCATCTCATAACTCCGCGGTTTTACTTCCTACCTCTGGGAATAGGGCTCGTAATACACTATCTCCACTAGCAGCTAACCTACGTTAGCTCAACCTCAGCGCAGTTCCGCATCGCCTGTGGTCTGGCATCGCAGTGACCATCGTTACCATTGCCGCGACGCGTTCGTCCTGCCAGCAAAGCGTCCCCGTGCCAACGACAAGTGCTCATTACCCCCTTGTCCTGCGGTGTGACCCGGATCCTCCCGAAACGACGCTGCACTAAATAAAAGGCAACTCTGCGTTGCCAGTCCTGGCGAGGAGGTGCCACCCTGAAAGGACCGGGAACCCCCGAGCCAAAATTTTAAATAAAAAAAATAATATATATGGGCATATTCACATTGTCGCTCGGGACGTTTGCATACTTTTAAAATTGAAAAAAAATGGGAAAAAAACGATTTTAATTTTGATAATTGGTTTCACTTTTCACTCTTTCCAAGCTCTATTTTGTGCAATAATCTTGATTTTTTCCGACTTTTAGTTTTCAAGATATCCTTAAAAAACTGTCGTATTCGCTCGGGACAAAAATAGAAGTGGGTTTGGCGGGAGTTCATTCAACTCCGGATTTTAGCGAAGACTGATGGAATATTTTCATGCGATTTTTTTAAATTGTGGTTCAATAATGAAGCTGTAAAATAGTTTTGGTTTTGCTCAAAAATGTTAGGCCGTTTTTGTTAAATGTAGTTTCTAAGATATTCGCTCGGGACATTTATCATAAAAAAGCGTACTAAGTATTTTCATTTTATAAACAGAGGTATTTTTATAAAGAAACTATTTATTTCAACAACATTTTTATTTAGAAAAATATATACATGTGTATGGAAGTCATTGTAATAATATAATTAATGTATCCCCTTAATCCCATGAATATTCTTAATTTTGTTCGATTTTTCTTGTAAGTAATGTTGTCGGATGATAAAAAATAAATATTGACATTATCAATGTTATTTTTAGCATATTCATAAAATGAAAATGCGTCTGGTATAACGACTTTTCTGGACCTCGTTATTTGCCACACCTTCTTTTTTGTTACTGCTCCAACTCCATCAACGGCTCCCTTTCCATGGGAACTTGCATTTCAAATGATTTACAAAATCAAACAGGCTTGACATCATCCACTTATTATACCCGTTACTCGTAGAGTAAAAGGGTATACTAGATTCGTCGGAAAGTATGTAACAGGCAGAAGGAAGCGTTTCCGACCCCATAAAGTATATATATTCTTGATCAGGATCACTAGCCGAGTCGATCTAGCCATGTCCGTCTGTCCGTCTGTCTGTCCGGATGAACGCTGAGATCTCGGAAACTATGAGAGCTAGGCTATTGAGATTTGGCGTACAGATTCCTGAGCTTCTTACGCAGCGCAAGTTTGTTTCAGTAGACTGCCACGCCCACTCTAACGCCCACAAACCGCCCAAAACTGTAACTCCTACAGTTTTGATGCTAGATAGAAATTTTTAACTGAAATGTATTGTTCTCATCAATACCTATCGATTGACCTAAAAAAAAGTTTGCCACGCCCACTTAAACGCCCACAAGCCGCGAAAACCTGTGACGCCCACAATTTGCATGCTAGATAAAAAATTTTAACTGAAATGTATTGGTGTCGTCAATACCTATCGATTGATCCAAAAATAAATTTGCCACGCCCACTCTAACGCCCATAACGCTTAAATCTGTCTACCGCCGGTAGGTGGCGCATTTTAATCTCGCTTTGCTGCTTGCATATCTCCATTTCCCTTTGAGTAACGGGTATCTGATAGTCGAGGTACTCGACTATAGCGTTCTTCCTTGTTTTTAAACTGAGAACAGCAACCGTCAGAAAAAATATAAACTTTAGAAAAACATCCGTGCAATTTCTCAATCTTAGTTAGGAGATTCATCAACAAAATAAGAACGTCTATTTTATAATGTGTAAGCTTGTCGCTTATAACAGCAAAAGACTTTGTTGATCCTGTCAACCCAGCCACACACGTATAAATTGTTGCTTGGCGGTACGTAAAATAAGCACTTTGGATCTCATTTTGATTTGTTAGTCTATAGTTTTCCGCAAAATCAGTCTGAATGGCCAATTCAGTCGGTTTTAGGTTTGCTTTAATTTTTTGGAAGTACTCCTGTTGAACTCTTTTGACAAAAAAATGAGTTTTAAAAGAAGGTAATTTAGTTTCCAAAGCAGATATTGGGCCGGAAAAAGGTTGCATTAATAGTGCACAAATTGATTTGCTTATCATTTTTTAGCCAACGTCATATTTTTCCAATATGCTAGAGGAATAAACTGATATTTTATATCTGTAATGCACTTTTTGCAAATATTTGTCATGCAATTTTCATTAAAAATATTAAAGCAAACAGATTTAAGAAAACTTTCAAAATTGGTGAGAAATGAAGGTATAATGGTTCCGAAGCTTTGTAACAAATACTTGAAATTGGCATGGTATACTCAAACGCACATATTGTGTGGAATTTAGTCTATCAATTGTACATGACGAGGTCGCAATCCAAAAAATGTGGATTTGCCTTTTAATTCCATGTTGATATTGTCATTTTTGAAAAGCTCGTACGCTTCAGACACTGTCATTAACAGAAAGCGTTTAGCTACTAGTTGTCCTTCAGAAAACATCCCTTCAGTTCTGCAGTAGGGACGCGGTGACATGGCTCAAGGCAAAAAGCTTTTTTTGTTTTTTTTTTGTGCCTAAAACGCTGTGCCGCTGTTGACGTCAGCAGAGAAGTCGGCGCAGTGTAGAAGACTGCCTACGAAAACGATCGTGCAACAAAGAGAGGCAGATATTCGGAGCTTCCCTCTCTTTCTTTGTCTTATAATCTGCCTGCACTCGGCGCTCTCAGAGACATATTTCGGCAGGTCCGTTATTTCTTTTGAGTCTCTCCGTTATGTCCGGCTAGCGACTAATGTTTCGGCGGAAAAATTTTCGTGGCGCAGCGACATGTGAATGCCCTAATATTTTAGGAGCATTATTGTATATCGAAAAAAACAACAAATATTGTTTTATAAAAGTAAATTATTTGATTATAGTAAAATTAAGTAAATTGAATTTACTTTTAATGTTATGCTTACATTAATTGTTCAGTTGTGACGCCGTGCCAAAAAAAAGCTCTGTACGGCTGTCATTGTAAGAGGGGCTCTTGGGAGTAATTAAACGACTGAAGTTCAAATATAACAGTTTAGCCTTTAATTCATTAGCTTATAATGCGTACACTTCACTCTTCTTCATTAATTAACTTTAACAAAATAATGGGTCGCAATGGACAGCAAAATAAAAGAAGATAATGTTGTTCCGGTCGCTGAAGCTTGTAGTTCTCACTGCCCTTCTCTCTCGTTCTGTCGGGTTGCCAGATGTCCTGACCTTCGTCTTCAGTTGGCAGGGCTATCAGCTGTGCATACGAACCAAGTACCGTGGGACTGAACATTAATATTACAATATAATTTTTTAGTTAAGTTATTAAATATTGGACGTTGATGCACTATGGTCAGTACAAACAAGTGGCCCTACGACACCAAGCAAAGCTTGTTACGCGCGGAGCCCATCACCGTTTTGGGCGAGTAAACATAATCGCGGACAAAGAAAAAGACAATGTAACAATAGACAATTAAAAATACAGGTCAATATACGAATAGACAAAATACATCAAGTAAAACTAATTAGTTACTAGGGAGGATAGTATTATTGATTTAAAGATAGGAAGTGAGTCAGTAGTAGATATTAGATGATATAGTCTATTATAATCATTGCAAAGTACTCTAAAAGGTTCATGCATTGCGTAATTAGAGATACAGTGATTTAATACTAAAGGAATATAGTTTCTAGTGAATCTATTTGGCACATTAAAATGCAGGCGACCCAGTAACTCGGGACTCTCTACATCACCATGAATAAGATTTCTAATAAACGTAATACCAAGCATAGTTCTACGGTTAGCTAACGATGGTAAGTTAATTAGAAGTAGTCTACTAGAGTAGGATGGTAGTATTAGGCTTGTATCCCAGTTAAGTCTCCGTAAGGCAAATATTAAGAAGTTTTTTTGCACAGACTCAATCCGGTCTATATGCACCCCATATTGGGTACTCCAAACAGGAGCGCAGTACTCAAGAATTGGTCGGACTAATGAAATAAACAAGGTCTTTGTGACATAGGGATCATCGAATTCCTTCGACCACCTTTTGATAAATGCAAGCACGCCCCTGGCTTTATTTACCATAGCAGTAATGTGATCAGAAAATTTAAGTCTAGGATCCATGTAGACTCCAAGGTCGTCAGCATGCGTTATCCTATCTAACGCACAACCACTCAAAGTATACGTTGAGTAGTGGGGGCTGACACGAAAAAAGGTCATTAGTTTACACTTAGAACCATTTAAATTCAATTGATTATCCATGCACCATGTTTGAAATGCATTTAGATCCGATTGTAAAGCTAAACTTTGTGCGGGGTCATTATATTGCAGGCACAACTTAACGTCATCTGCGTACATAAGAACCCGTGACTTCGTTAAGACTAATGGAAGGTCATTTATAAATAATGTAAACAGGAGCGGACCGAGATGACTTCCTTGTGGTACACCGGAAGTAACTCGGGTTAGGGATGACAAAGAGTTTTTAAAAATGACCCTTTGAGTCCTATCATTCAAATAACTTAAAATCCACCTAAGAAGATCACCTGAAAACCCTAAACGGTCCAATTTCCGGACTAAAATCGGGTGACTTACAGAATCAAACGCCTTACTAAAATCAGTGTAGACCACATCAGTCTGACGATTCTTTCTAAAACCTCCTATAACAAATGAAGTAAACTCCAAAAGGTTGGTTGTCGTTGACCTACGTTTTATAAATCCGTGTTGACAAGAGGAAATAAGGGATCTACAACTGTGTTGTAAATGAGGCGTAATAATGTTCTCAAAGAGCTTCGGTATAGCTGATAGCTTTGAAATACCTCTGTAATTACATGCGTTCAATTTACTCCCTTTTTTATGAAGCGGGATAACAAACGATTCCTTCCATCTGTGTGGGAAATCGGATGTTTCTAAAGACAAAGTAAACAGTTTGTGCAATGGTCTACACAAAGTCTCAGCGCAATACCTAAGCACACATCCAGGGACTCCGTCAGGACCCGGAGAGTAGACTGGTTTGACCCTTTGCAATTCTAAAAGAAGTGAGCTTTTACTTATAACAGGACAACAAATAAAGTTTGATTTAGGAATGACATATGGGTAAGACTGATCTGGAGGACTTGATGTTGAATAGGTGGTTTGAAAAAACTGTGCAAAAAGATCGGCTATGGCTTGATCAGTGCTAGCAGCCGAATTTTCAAATTTAAGTGATGATGGGTAACTAGAAGATTTACGCTTTGTGTTAACAAAATTATAAAACTGTTTTGGATCCAGTGTAAACTGGGTCTTGCAACGAGCTAAATAGTTTTTATAACACTGGGCGTTAAGCACGGTGAAATCAGACCGCGCACTTAAGTATCGGGAAAAGCTTGTGAACCTGAAGCTCTAAACTTTTTGTAGAGTCTAGACTTTACATTTTTAAGTCGTGCCAGCTCTTTGTTAAACCACGGAGGTTGGTTTGAAATTTTAGGATAATACGTAGGAACGCATGTATCAAAAACTTCGTTTAATATGTTATAAAATATAATAACCGCTTCATTTATATTAGTACTTAAGTACAGATTGGACCAATCCGAGCAAGCTATAAGGCTATTAATGAGTGCAAAGTTCGCTTTACGAAAGCAGGGGATGCGTTTAGCTATTTTTTCAGATACTTCATACACTTTTGTACCCGTGTCAATAGTCAGCTCTAGCGTTGGGTGATAAGGGTCTTCTGGTAAAGTAATTGCAGAGGTTCTAGCTATGCAGACACAATCTGGACTGGAAACAAAGCATAGATCCAGTAATCGTCCTAAGAAATTTAATACATGACTTACTTGAGACAATGAAATATCAAGCAAACCGTCAAGAAAATCATGCTGCGTTGAAGGTAACAATATATTTGAGGTTTCGACGGTGGACCATGTCGCCCTAGGTATATTAAAGTCACCTAAAACTATTAACTGATCCCTATCTGATAGTTTACTTGAAATAAACTGGATAGCGGACAGATGATTCGCATATTTCGGGAATTCCGATGATGGCGGAATATATGAACATGTTATGTATATAGAAATACCCGGAAGGGATAGTTTTATACACAGAAATTCATTGTCATTTATTTCGTCGGACGTTATTACTTCAGACGTTAATTCTGAGTCAACTGCAATTAAAACTCCACCTCCACGTCGGGACGGACGATCAAGCCTGTAAGTTGTGTACTTACTTGGAAAAACTTCGGAACTTAGAACTTCCGGTTTTAACCAGGTTTCAGTAAAAACAATAACATGGGAAGACAAGGAAAAACTATCAGTATACAATTTGGTCAACTTACTTTGTTAACCTCTTGTATTCTGATAATAAAGCTGAAGAAAAGAATCTAGTTTTTTGAGATAGATGAGGATGTAGATGTGGATGGCTCTTTAAAGGGATTTCCAACTTCCTTTGAACGAATTTTCTTTTTTTTAGCTTCGTACTCTTTAACAAAAATGCCAACAGGCCAAAAATTGGCTGAGCACATAGTTGCAAAATGAGCACAGGGAACACCGATCTTAAAAGATGATACTTCCCTAGAATATGGAAAATTAAATCGTTCAACCTTTAGATCACCAATCTGAACTTTGTTACGGATATAGGCCGTAATGTCCAGCGATGATAGGTCAGGATTTAGCCTAGAAACAAAAATTTGTTTCCGCTGCGGTACACAGGTGACTGTTTTAGGTACCACGCATGTGACAGGTTTAGGTACTACGGCATTTACGGCTGCACTATCAGTTTCGGTACTCCGGACGTTAAGTCAACATGCGGCGTTGGAATTATTAAAGTACTGTTTATAGCAGATTTTTCGGGCGTCTCATGCGGCAAAATCTCGCGTCCTTTGCATTCGGAAACCGAATCTTTTTTAGCTTTCGATCTCAGTACCATTTGTGCGGCGGTTGAGATCGACTGCTGTGCTGCAGACCCCGGATCGCCAGAGAGAGTTACACTAGCGGCTACCGTGGGTTGTCTATCGACCGCGATCTTTTTACGCTTAGGAGAATCGGGCTCAGATAGCATACGGCTAGTGAGCTGCGACTCAAGCGCCACAAGCAGATCTGTATTTTTACGGCTGTTCCGGATTAATTCCGTAACTGTGCTTTTTGTAAGCCGCCTTATAGAGAGTGCCTGGGTTTCATAAGCAATGCATTCATCACAATAGTAGCGCAAGCCACTTCTCATGTCGATTGCATCGCGTACCAGGCCCGAATAGCCAAGGCATTTTGCATGAAAAATATTCTCACACGAATGGCACGGAATGCTCTGTTGTCCAGCCGAAATTAACGACTTGCATTTCTTTAAATTGCAGACAGCCATTATCGCGATATTCCGAACCACAGTGCCAAGAGAATAAAGCTACGCAAGTAAAAGAGAGAGTTAGAGAGCGGGAGAGAATGAGCGGGAGTAAGTAAGCTGGGGGAGCGTAAGTTTTAGATGTTCCAAAAACAAAGTTATAAGCGGGAGTGCGGGAGAGCGGGGAACTACCGTTTAGACACTTACCGCTCCAGACAGCGTTTGGAAGAAAAGAAGAAGGCAATTAGAAAAAAACTATAACAACAAACACTGCACAGAGATTAGACGTGCAAACTAATTTTGTTAATTTAAACACAAAACAATCACTATGCACTCGCGAAGCGAACGGATGTTGTTAGGGACATAAAAAGTTATATAGACGTATGAAAATATGAATTAAACCCCGATGGTTTATGGACAAAAAGAACAAAAATTCGGAGCGCAAGACAAAAACACGACCGTTCACTGAAAGTTCTCTATTGAACTATAGAAATTAAGTTCGTTAAAATTTATTTAAATATTTAAAACATTTTAAAAGTACCATTTTTAAAGAATTCATTTTGTATTTTTTACTCAAAAAAGTAAAAATTTTGTAGTCGGATATTTTTTGCTTTAGAAATGGTATAGGTGCAGTGGCACGCGCCAACAGCGAAGAGAAATTAAAAGAAATCATCTAAAAGGGTGAGAGGAATACTTGGTTCATTCTGTTTGAGTTATTGAAAGGGAAGCAAGCCATTTAAATTGTGCGCAGCAGATTTAATTCTTTCGTTTTTTAAAGTGAAAATAATAAAGTCAGGTAAGTGTTACATTAAGTTGAAGATGATGTGCATTGATCTTAGTTTAAAGTATTGAGGTATTCAATGGGTTCCGTTAGCCGAAAGTGGATGATGAAATGTTTTGCGCCAATAAAAATCCTGCAAAGGGTGAAACACAGCTCTAAAAGGTAAAAATGCAAATAAACAAATAAAACGCATATTTAAGCATATGACTATAATTTTTATCAGGAGCGTTGGCCAAGGATTCGGAGGACCCGGACAAAAGTTTAAGGAAGGCGATGACCAATGTAAAAAGCAAATTAACGTAACATAAAATTAGGCTTAATAACAATAATTGTCCTTTAACAGAAAACCTAAATAACATTATTTAATAAAAATATATTTAAAAGTATATACAAATTTATGTATTTTAAATTCAATAAGTAAAAACTCATGGGAAAAATTCTGATTTTCACAAGTGATTTCACTTGGGACGTGTCACTTGCAAGTGATTTCATAAGTGAAAACTCATGGAAAAATCTGATTTTCACAAGTGATTTCACTTGGGACGTGTCACCGGCAAGTGACAGGCCATACGAAAAATGAGTATAAGGAACAAGTGAAATCCCGTGGGACTTCGACAAATTTTCATTTGAATTTTCACTTGTGAAAATGCGGATACCCCATACAATTTTTTATATGGAGCGTCACTTGTTCTTCACTTGTGCAAGAGGACATGTCCCACGGGATTCACAAGGTGATTCACAAGTAAAACTTTTTTTTTGGAACTGAAGGGATTGTATCCTTCTTTTCCGAGGACTGCACACTGATGTCATCCATCGTATAAAACTCTTTGACGGCCTGAGCTACCGTTTCATTAATTCATTTTTCATTACTTTCTTCTCTTCCCATGGGCCCGACATATTTCTTATGTTATGCTTTTGTCAACATATGATTTCGTTTCAAATCTGCAGGCAAAGCATTCTCTAATTTTTTTATTGCTTTTCCAAGTTTGTTTGCATGAGTAAGGCAAGATTTCATTTTTTTCTGCACATTTTAATTCTTTTACTTTTTTTCTAAGTTCTCTTTTTCTCTCATATATCTTTCTTTCTTCGATTATTTTATCATCTCCTTCAGCCATTTTTTTCTCTTGCCTAGCATTCCGATTTCTTTCATATTTTTTAAGTTTAAATGTTTTAAATTTGACTTGATCCTCTTTTAATTTGTCTCTCCAACGTTTGCAGCCATTCCTATTCTTTTCGCCATTCATCTATATTTTTATAAAACAAAAAACAAAACAATTAAACTCATAAAAAAATTTTTTTTTTTGCGAAAACTTACGATGTTGCTCGGGACCAACTTTGTGGGTCTTTAACATTTACAGTTCTTGTTATTTTTAAACAGTGTTTTCCAGGGTTTGTTTGTCGAGATAATATCTGCTTAAGTATAAGTTTTGATGTTCTTACATTGAGAGATTTTGACGTACTGATAAGAAGTTACGTTTTCCGATGTCGCTCGGGACATTGGAGAATACGATAATGGGATTATAAAAATTACAGCTATTCCGCATAGCAAAATTCTCTTTTAATTTTTTTCCCTTTCATTTCGTTCCAACAAAGAGTTGAGAGAGGTAAAGTCATATTATTTTCTCGCTCTTTATGATCTAGCATCAAAACCAAATGACCCATTGAAATGTGCAAAAACCAAAAAATGCATTGCGTGACTTTGCAATTATACAACTCGGATCATGGTAAACAAATCGGTGTGTTTCTTATAAATTAACTATGTACATATGTAACCGAGAGTAGGCAAGTAGATCTAGTAAAGGCACACTGGATAACAGCAGCAGAAGGCGAACAGCAGAGTAACAGCAGCAGAAGTCGTACAGCAGAGTAACAGCAGAAGGAGCAGAAGAAGTACAAGTAGCAGGCGAGCAGTAGAGTAAGCAAGAGAGAATTGAAGCAGCCGAACGTGTGTGAAAAGTCAGCAGAAAGCAGCAGCATTTATCCAGCAGATTAATAAAAGCCAAGTGTTATATTCATTACCTGTGCACCGCGAAATAATATTAATAAACAATATCCAATAATATCTTACAGCTGGGGGCTCAACCAGTCGCGAACTGCCAGTGAAAAGTGAGAAAATGCGCAAGCCGTATGTCTCAGAAACAGTTAGCCGATAAAGGGACACAAAAAAACAGTTTGGTGCCGCATAACTCAAAAGCCGCCAGCAAAGGAAACGAGACAACAGGGAGGAAAGAAGATCAGAAAAAGAAAACCGTATTTTTAAGCAGACTACCGGTAAAGGTATTGCGCAACAGAATTATTATGACAAATAAAAAAGGAACCACCAGATGAAAAAATGGAAACATACGGTGGCCCAAGTGGATCAGGGACAGTTGGAAAGAATAGCCGAAACGACACAAACGTCTTAGAAGAAAACACACAGACGCTCCAAGACCTGGTTAAACTTCTAACGTTAAAAATTAGCGCCGATGAAATTGACAAAAAAATGATGCGAAGCTGGTAGTGGAAAATTTTGCGAAAATAATTCCTTAGTTCAGTGAAGAAAATATGTCAGTGCAGCAGTGGTTTATTAACTTTGAATTAAACGCTGAAGCATATGGACTTAACGACAAACAGAAATACGTACAAGCTCGTGCCAAAATGACATGTACAGCCAGCTGCGTCACCAACTTACAACAGAATTCGAGTGCGATCGTTTATGCAGTGCCCAAACTCACAATCAGCTGTCTGTGCGAGTGAAAGGAAGCAATGAAAGCTTTCACGAGTACATGCTACAGATGAAACGCATCGCTGCTCTAGGGACATTGGACACGGAGTCGGTAATTCGGTATATTGTCGACGGATTGAGGCTTAAAACGGATTACAAGTACACCCAGATCGACCCAGTCAGATCGATGAGAATCTGATGGTAAAGAAGAAAGAATCACAGCCGCCCGCAAGGAAGCCCGAGCACAACAGCTATGTGAGGAAACAGCACTGCTACAATTGTGGATCCCAAGAACATCTACCCAGGGATTGCCGAGCTGCATTAAAGTGCTTCCGCTGCAATCAGAGAGGTCACATGTCGAAAGATTGCCCTGGTACGGCAGCCGTAAACGTAGCATACGAGGAAAAACGCCTTAAGTCTCTCAAAATCAACGATGTACAAGTCAAGGGGCTCATAGACACAGGTGCAGATGTTACCCTATTAAAAATGTCCGTGTCTGCGTGAACTATCGCCAGTTGAACAAGATGGTGTTAAAAGATTGCTTCCCCGTTCCAATCGTTGAAGATGTGCTTGAAAAACTGGAAAATGCAAAAATGTTCACCATAATGGACTTGGAATATGCTTTCTTCCACGTTCCAGTCGAAGAAAGCAGCTAGAAATATACAGCGTTCATAACGAAGGAGGGCCTCTTTGAATTCAATCGAGCGCATTTCGGTTTTTGCAATTCGCCAGCAGTCTTCATCCGCTTCATAAGTCATGTACTTCAAAACCTCATAAATGAAAACATTCTGGATCTCTACATGGACGACATTGTTATACACGCCGAAACTGACAACGAATGCCTGGGAAAGCTAAAGAAGGTTTTAGATGCAGCAGCTGAATACGGGCTGAAGATAAAGTGGAAGAAATGCCGATTCCTGCAGTCCTCAATAACATTTTTGGGACACCAAGTTGGAGGAGGAGAAATTAAGCCGGGACCGGAGAAAACCAAAGCCATCAGAAAGTTTCCAATGCCTCAAAACATCAAGGCGGTGCAGTCGTTTTTGGGATTTACTGGGGTTTTCCGTAAGTTTATAAAAAACTATTCACTGATCGCAAAACCATTAACGAATTTGCTGCGAAAATACGTTAAATTTAAAATGGGTCTGGACGAGCAGCAGGCGGTCGCCATATTAAAGGAAGCATTGGTGAGCGAGCCGGTGCTAAGACTCTACCGCAGAGATGCAAAAACCGATGCGTTCGCAGCTACGCTGTTACAGTGGCATGAAAGACAATTGCATCCGGTCTTATTCTGGAGCAAGAAAACCTCGGAATCTGAAGCACGACAGCACAGCTATATACAAGAAGGGTGGTTTGGTGTACAAGCTTGTGCAGGGAACGGATCTGTTAGCAATACCGAAATCGCTGGAGAGAGATAATAACAGAGGCACACAACGCAGGCCACTTTGCCGTACAAAAAACAATGCATGCCATACAGCAGAGTTATTGGGTCCCACATCTAAAAGGGAAGGTACTGAAGATCCTAGGTAACTGTATGAAATGTATAATCTACAACAAAAAGCTTGGCAAAAAAGAAGGATTTTTGCATCAAATCGACAAAGGATCAAAGCCGCTTCATACTATACACGTAGACCATCTGGGACCAATGGATGCTACTTCAAAGCACTACAAGTACATCTACGCGTTTGGTTGACAAGTTCGTATAAATGTATCCCACAAAAACAACAGGTGCAGAAGAAGTCCGCAAGAAGTTACGGGAATGGTCGGACATCTTTGGTAATCCGGCTCGTATAGTAAGCGATCGCGGACCAGCATTTACGTCGTCTAGCTTTGAAGAATTTGTGAAGGAAGAAAACGTCGAACACGTTTGGGGCACCCCGGGAGCTCCAAGAGGCAATGGACAAATAGAACGTGTAAACCGATCCAACCTGAGCATTATTTCAAAGTTGTCGTCGGAGGAACCTGGAAGGTGGTATAAGTTTGTACCTCGAGTTCAGATGGCTATCAATGGCACAGTTCTTGAATCTACAAAGCGTTGTCCAATTGAGCTGCTGATCGGGATAAAAATTCGTTGTAGACCAGATAGCGATATACTTAAACTAATAGAAAAGAAGATGGTTGATAACTTTGATGACGAAAGAAAGAAGATGCGACAGGAAGCGAAAGATAATATTCAGCAGGCGCAGAAAAAATATAAGAAACAATTTGATAAAAAACGAAAATGCGAGTACGGATACAAAGTTGGAGATCTCGTCGCCATCCGTAGAACGCAATTCGTAGCTGGGAGAAAGATGGCTAGCGAATTCTTAGGTCCATACGAAATAACAGAAGTGAAACGAGGTGAACGCTATAATGTACGAAAAGCAGCAGACGTCGAGGGACCCAAAAATACGAGCACGAGCAATGACAACATGAAACTATGGAGCTTTGCTGTAAATAACGAGGAGGCATGGTCATCAGGGACTGATGGCTGATCAGGATGACCGAATGTAACAGAGAGTAGGCAAGCAGATCTAACAGGATAACAGCAGCAGAAGGCGAACAGCAGAGTAACAGCAGCAGAAGTCGTACAGCAGAGTAACAGCAGAAGGGGCAGAAGAAGTACAAGTAGCAGCCGAGCAGTAGAGTAAGCAAGAGAGAATTGAAGCAGCCGAACGTGTGTGAAAAGTCAGCAGAAAGCAGCAGCATTTATCCAGCAGTTTAATAAAAGCCAATTGTTCAATTCATTACCTGTGCACCGCGAAATAATATTAACAAACAATATCCAATAATATCTTACATATATGTAGATATATGTTGTATATATAGATTTTACCGATCACTTTTAATTTTTCGGTCGTGGTATACTTTTTGGTGGAAGTGCCCATATACAAAATTTAAAAATCAAATAAAAGTGAAATTATATTTGCTGCTAAGCGATCAAAATGTGCTCAACATGTGAATTTTTGGAATTTCTGAACGTGTGCAAAAAAGCGCGTAAAAGGGTGCTCAAAAGAGCGCTCAATGTATTCTAGTTTTTGAGCACTGATGAACCCTAGGACATGTATATCCCTGCAGTTCCACAATTGAGTTAAGCGCACAATCATCACGAAGCCTACTGCGTCGGCAGAGCAGCCAGCGAAGCCGGCTGAGCTGAGCGGAACGGCGGCAAAGAGACGCGCTCTCAGTCGCGGTCAGCAAAGAGAACGCACAAAAAGTACTTTTGGACTCTTTCTCTCTGGCCATGTCTCAGTCTTAAAAATATATTTTTATATAACGATTTGCATAGTCGGATATGTCTATAAATACCCTGCTTTTATGTGTAAGATGCATAGACCAAACGGGACATGCCAAAAACACAGAGCAACAACGGATTAGCGGAACCGTTGTTGTTGTTGCTTGTTCTTTTCTGGAAGGCATGCGACTTTTTTCGTCTTTTTCACTTGCGTTTACTTATGTGAAGGAGTTAGAATTGCCCGCAATTAGGATCATTCGATAGGTACTGAAGAGACCAATAAATTTCAGTTAAAATTTTTATTCTAGCATCTAAACTGTAGGAGCCACAGTTTTGGGCGGTTTGTGGGCGTTAGAGTGGGCGTGGCACTCTGCGCAGGAATCTCAGGAATCTGCATGCCTAATCCCAGTATTGTAGCTTGTATAGTTTCCGAGATCTCAGCGTTCATACGGACAGACGGACAGACGAACAGACGGACGGACGGACAGACGGACATGGCTAGATCGACTCGGCTAGTGATTCTGATCAGGAATATAACGTTTCCTTCCGCCTGTTACATACTTTCCGACGAATCTAGTATACCCTTTTACTCTACGAGTAACGGGTATAATAAACCAGTGGTTTAAAAGTGATACCTATACGATTCCCAGGTAAGTCTGTCGCAGACCAATATTTATTTAAACAGTGAGGGTAAAAACAAGTTAACGTATATTAAATAAATGGAAAATACAAGATTCCAAAAAAAACATGTGGCGGAAAAAAAATAGCTGTGAAAAATATTAATTTTTGACGTGAAAAACAACAAGTGATGCAAATGAATGAATCTGTGAAAAAATTTGAACATCTTATTGAGTGCAAAGTTCCTAGGGACCAAAAATAAAAGATGTTTGTTTTTATAACTTATGTTTTTTTGTATTACTGTGGACGGCAGTACACGTAGTGGCGAATCGCGCAAGAGAGCGTGCGAAGACAACTACTATATAGAGCCGCAGAATTGAAAATCTGCAATTATGGTCCGATCATAACGAGTGATACACCAATCGAAAGGTATCGCACTAACTAAGAAGATTGCTTAGCAAGACTTTCGAAATATAGATCTGTTTGGGAGAAAAAGCGGTGAAAGTATAAAAGTAAAGATTTAGAAAATTGGAGCTGCTGGATACGGTGGGGATAAAAGCCCCGGCTGTTTAGCTAGTTTTATTCTTACTGAGAATACGCGTCGAATGACACCTTATTTGTTGAAGTCCGATGTTCCGTTCAAAAGTAATTCAAGAAACAAGATTTTCTTCTTCTTCCCAAAATGAAAATGTTTGTCTCTTTGTTTGTGGGTTTGTATGCATCCCATCTTAGTTTTAGGGTTTTGGAAACCCTATGGGTGTATAAAGTAGCTTAAAATGAGAAACGTTTGTTCTACGACTTTTGGAAAAACCCGCTAGTTTAGCGGGAAATCAAAAAAAAAATTCAGATTTAAAATGCTTATAGTAGCTAAACAACTCATGCTACAGAAACGTTCTATATATTTCTGAAAAGATAATTTAATTTGCTAAATACCCTTTGTATTGTAAAATTGTATGAATATAATAGATTTCGAGTTATGACAAAAAGTTATTTTTTACAACCACTTTTTGACTATTTTCTTAAAATTGAGTCGAGCGATTTCTCTTTAATTTTTAAATCATTTAGCCCTTGAGATTCCTCAACTTTTGATATATAACAATTTTTGCCCTAAAAATTACCGTTTGGAAGATATTAAGCGATTAAAAGTGCAACTCGTTTCAGCTCCGTATACGAAATATTTCATACTTATTGGAATAAGCAAGAAAAAAACCAATTTGATGAAAAATATTCTTATTAGATTTTTCAAACGGAAAATCTGTTATGGTTTTAGGGTCCCTTACTTGCATGAAGCTAATCGAAATAGGAAACGTGATCTATTTGTTCTACCACTTTGGAAAAACCCGCTAGTTCAGCGGGAACTGTAAGAAACGACAGATTTCTCTTCGAATCTGAAACTATACAACCCTTGAGATTCCAAACTTGTGCTATTAAAATAGGTAATTGAAGCGATAAAACTTGTTATTAAAAAGTTTAATATTCACATTATATGTTTCATTCTTATTAAAATGTGAATGTAAACAACCCATACCTTATTAGAATAAAGTTAAGCCGAAGTGGAACGTGAAAGTGTGTGTTTGGTTTTTCAATAGCCAAGCCATATGGGGACGACTCCTAGTCATGGTATTGGGGTACTTAAACTCTTGTGCAAAAAAACCTCTGATATCAAACAAAAACCCCTCTTAGCAAGGTAAAAAGTAGTGGCGAAAGCGCTCTTAACAAAACTTTCTGATATCAACAATTGTGACGAAAAATGATAAGGGTATTCAATTGCGTTGCAAACGTTTGAAAAGTGTAAAAGTGTAAGCAGTTCCGACAACAATTTCCATACAAAATAGTTTTCAAGGCCTACAACACCCCAGCCTATGTATACAAATCTGTTGTACTTGTGTAGAAATAATGTAAAATACTAAAAATATACTGAAAAGTCGGGTTTAAATCCATGGAATTGACAGTGAAAGGAAAGAAATAAATTTGCATTTATGCAAAAGAAAAAAAGTTGTCTTCTATTAAACAAAATCATTTAATAACAATTTCAATTGAGGAAAAACCCTCAAGAAACCAAGCCAGGGAGGTCGAAACTAAGCGATGGTCTGAGAGCGAAGTTAATAAAGCCCTAGATTATATGCTGGAGCAATACAAAAATTTAAAAGTTATTTTCTTTTGTACGTCAATTTCCTGCAACGATGTTTTAAAATAGAGGGCGTTCACAAATCTCGTCTGGCAAACTTACAAAGCTTACACTTTTGCAACGCAATTGAATACCCTAGATATTACATTCGATAAAATAAATAAACTATATTATATTTATGTATTCGGCACGCTACAGCAGAAAATTTACGTATATGTAAATAAATATTTACTGTTGCCGGCCGAAATTATAAATTTAATATAGTTTACCTATTTTATCGAATGTAATATCATTTTTCGCCACAATTGTTGATATCAGAAATTTTTGTTAAGAGCGCATTCGCCACTACTTTTTACCTCGTTAAGAGGTGTTTTTGTTTGATTAATAACACTAGAGCACAATTTTTATTTTGGTTTAAATAAACAAACATGGCTATTTAAATAAAAATCTCAAACATCTCTAATTTTCCGTCCCTGGAAAAGTGGTATTTATTTTCCACATCTGCAAAATAAATAAATGATTTAATAAATAATAAAAAAATGCATAAATAATTTTTTACAACAAAATAAAATAAATCAAGTGACCGAAAACAAAAGTTTGCAAATTTTTTCTCGATATTTTTTTAATTTTCTTATATTTTTAGACAAGGCTGATGGTAAATCTATAAAAAAAATGGAAGGCTAAGTCGTTCCATCTTAAGCATATTATCCGAGGAACTTGTTCTGTCCCACAACTTGGAGGGGGGGCAAAACAAGAAGAGGCTCAGACAACCCAAATTTCGCCCGTGCCTTATTAAGTAAGTTTTTGATGAGGCTGAAAACTATTGTTTGTAAGTTTAATTTTTAAAAGACTTCTGGGATTTTTACATTGAATGCCAAAGATAACATTTCTTTTATTATAAATAAATCTTACAAATAACGATTACTTTTGGTCACTCGTTTTTATTCTCGTCTTGTTTTATTTTTAAAACTAATTTTTTTCTAATACTAGATGCAATCGCCCTGGTGGATCCCTCGGAGCCTCCCGAAAAGGCGCTGCAGAAGGCAATGCGGTGCGTTAAAAACTTGAGTTGTACCAAAAAAAAGGCAACGCCGGCACCAGATGCTGAGAAGGAGGTGCCAGCGACTCCGATAACACCGGAAACCCCCGAGCTCAAATTTTAAAATAAACAAATAAAAATAAAAATTACAACTGAAATTTTATTTGCTGCTAAGCGCTCAACGTGTGCTGAATGTGCGCTTTTTCGCTGCTTGAATGAGCGCTCAATGTGTGCTGAATGTGCGCTTTTTCGCTGCTTGAATGAGCGCTCAACGTGTGCTGAATGTGTGCTTTTTCCGCTGCTTAATCGAGCGCTCAACATGTGCTGAACGTGTGCTTTTTCTGCTGCTCAAAAAAGCGCTCAAAAGGGTGCTCAAAAAGCGCTCAATGCGTGCTATTTTATGAGCACTGATGAACCCTAGGACATGCCTATGTTAATTTAAGCACTTAGTTCCATACAAATTGTGCGCTCATTGAGCGCTCAGTGATGAGCTTTTTGCAGTGATTGAGAGCTCAATAAGCGCTGAATCACTGCAAAATGTTCATCACTCAATTCCATACAAATTGTGCGCTCATTGAGCGCTCATTCTCGTAGACTACTACTGTCGAAATTTCAGCCGAATCGGACTCGTAGTTTTGTTTTTCCTGCGTGTGGAATCGGACGTGTCCGCGGATTTTAGAAAAATGGAGAAAGAGCAATCTCGGTCTGTGATTCGATTCTTGACTCTTCTTCTTCGATGGCCACCGTCAAAAATTAATTTATCGAGTTTCAACGTGGTCGCACGTCTGTTTTTGGTGATCCACGCCCAAGTGCCCCGAAAACGGCTACCACGGAGGATAACGTGACCAAAATCAACGATCTCGTATTGGCAGACCGCCGGTTGAAGATACGCGAGATAGATGAGACAGTAGGCATGTCAAAAGACCGCGTGAGTCATATCCTGCATGAAATTTTGGGCATGAGAAAGCTGTCGGCGCGATGGGTGCCGCGTTTGCTCACTCCGCAGAACAAACGCAACCGTGAGACCACTTCAGAGCAGTGTTTGACGCTGTTTAAGCGCAATACGAAGGAGTTTCTGCGTCGTTTCGTGACCGTTGACGAAACATGGATCCACTGGTACACACCAGAGACCAAGGAACAGTTGAAACAGTGGACTTCACCCGGCGAACCTGCTCAGAAGAAGGCGAAGGCCGGAAAGATTATGGCCACCGTTTTTTGGGATTCACAAGGTGTGATCTACGACTACCTGGAGAAGGCCAAAATGGTCACAGGGCTGTACTATGCCGAATTATTGGGACAATTCGCCCTCGCCAAATTGGTCGAATTGGGCTACGAACTGCTACTTTATCCACCATATTCTCTAGATTTGGCCCCGTGTGACTTTTCTTTGTTTCCAAACTTGAAAAAGTCACTTGCTCGAGGAGGTCGTCGTCGCCACAGAGGCTAAAGAAGTTTGAGCATCGCTGGGTCAAAATCGCAATACGGGGGAACAATTTCACGACTGCTTTATGTTTCTTATATTGAATAACACGATTTATACATATTTATTACTGTGTTTATCCGATGGCTATTTCACGCACTCATTTTATGAAATTGGGTGATTCGTGTGTGCATAAATAAATTCAACCTCAAAGCGTGAAATGGTGACAATTAAACTCTGGTAACTCTATATAAATATCGGAGTTTCCAGATCGATAAATATGCATTTAAACGCTTAACTTTTAACAAGTTGTTTGATTATTTAGTGGCAATGGAAATTAGTTTTCATGTTTTATTTTGACGGTATAAAAGCTTCTGGTGGTTTGCACACTCTTTTTCTTTAATACCAGTTTATTACATGTGAATGGAAGAATATAATCGGTTTAATAATCGGTCACACCTTTTAATAAACATTGTATTTGTTCAGGCAATTTTCATTTTAATAAAGGTCCGGCACGTCCAACTTCTTTGATTGCTACTTTGGCACGCGTTGTGCTGTGTTGAAGAAGCAAATTCATATGTACGTATATACGTATGCGTGCACATATTTGTGTGGCCAAATACAACTTCACTTTCATAAATGCCCAAAACGTCCAACTTCTTCGCAGCAACTTTTAAATTGCACGCGTCGTGCTGGAGACATTGAATAAAGCAAATGCGACAGGACATACATATGCATATGTGTTGCATAGAACAAAAAAAGCGCCAAAAATGATCTCAGCGCTTTTATTTCATTTCTGTCCATATATATTCTTACTTATGTACATTTACTTTGTTATTTAAGTTTTAGTGGAAATTTACACTTTAGGAATATAAATATAAAGTGGTATACTATTTAAAGTATATAAATTCGTATATAGTTTATGTAAATACGAACTCAATTTTATAATGTACGGTCTGCACTTCAAACACATATAGTTTTTAAAATTAATCTTATTTGTTAACGTAGTAAACATAAAACAAAAATATTTACTTTCAATAATAACGTACTTAAAAACGGACAGGGTAGAAACAATTACTTAAATTGACATTCGACTTTCTACAACAACTTTTCTCGACACATTTGGCTGGATGGCGAGCCTCTCAGACTGTTATCTCTGAAGGTGCTCTCTAGAGATGCTCTCGCCAGCCTATTCGTGTCCGTACTACTACTTTACTAAAGGTTTTTACAAATAATTTTAATAATTATGATACACTCCTGCCCATATTTATACGACACCTCGACAATTTTAGTTTCGACCCTCTTAGGAGAATGGGAAAGCAAAAGAAAGCCAAAATGAGTATGCAGAACGAAAGCTGTATTAATTCTGCTTTAATTCTGATCTTCTTATCTCTGGTTGCATCTTGCGTTGTCAAGTAGCGGTAACAAAAGCTCAAAAACTCCATTTTTGCTATGCAAAACAAAATTATACGACACTTTTCAATTTTGTTTGATTAGAGCGACAAGTGTGGTTTAAATTACTTTTTATAGTATTTCTGAGATCAATTAAATTAATTTTGAATAAAATGCCGGCTGGACGTTTATTGTCTGAGGGCGAGAAAGGTAGAATTAAAGCCTACAACGATGCAGGCTTTATTGTGAGCGAAATTTGGGCGAACGCGTTGTGTTATAACCAATTTTCTAAGAAATCCGGAAGAATATGGTGTGAAGCGCAGTTCTGGGAGAAAACCAAAACTGGATGACCGCGATAAACGTCGCATAATTTTGCAAGCGAGCAATTCTTTTGCTTCGTGCTCCACCATTGCCGCAGGTTGCACTAAGCCTGTGTCCAGGATGACTGTTTGGCGGGCGCTGAAGACATCCGAAGTAATTGTTAGAGGAATATTGAAAAAGGTCCCGTCCTTAAAGCTGCGCCACAAAACAGCGCGACTTCAATTTGCTGAAAATAACCTTCAGAGAAACTGGGCCTCGGTATGCAATTTTAGCTCGATTTTGTTTACACAGATTTGTTCATAATTTCTCATTTAGATAACTTTTTCTGATGAGAAAAAATTTAATCTTGACGGCCCAGATGGTTTTCGGCACTATTGGAGAGATTTGAGAAAGGATCCACTTATTTTTTCCAAACGAAATTTTGGAGGCGGATCCGCAATGGTTTGGGGAGCCTTTAATGCGTCGGGAACGCTTGATCTCTGCTTCACAAGCTGCAGGATGAATAGTGGAGATTATAAGAGAGTATTGGAAGAGAGTCTTCTGCCATATTTGGAAACAAATATGGACAGAAACCTTGTTTTCATGCAGGATAACGCATCAATTCACAGGAGCAGAGAGTCGCTGGGCTTCCTAAATGTTCAAAATGTAAATGTTTTGGAATGGCCAGCGTGCTCTCCGGATCTAAACCCCATTGAAAACATATGGGGACTCTTAGCCAGGCGAGTGTACGCCAATAACACCCAGTTTGAGAGCGTTGAAAGTCTTAAGGAAGAAATTTTGGCTCAATGGGCTCTTTTAGATATAAATTTATTTAAAAATTTGATAAATTCAATGCCTAAAAGGCTTTTTGAGGTAGGAAATGCTCATGGTGGCCAAATTAGTTATTAAATAACAGTTTAAACATTAAAACATTACTTAAATCAAACAAAATTGAAAAGTGTCGTATAATTTTGTTACAATTGCAGGCATAGCAAAAAGGGAGTTTTTGAGCTTTTGTAACCGCTACTTGAAAACGCAAGATGCAACCAGGATAAGAAGATCAGAATTAAAGCAGAATTAATACAGCTTTCGTTCTGCATACTCATTTTGGCTTTCCTTTGCTTTCCCATTCTTCTACGAGGGTCGAAACTAAAATTGTCGAGGTGTCGTATAAATATGGGCAGGAGTGTAGAATCCCTGCGAGGCCTCTGAAACCTGGCTCAACATGGATTTCTTTGATAATGAATTCGTCGATACGAATATTTACCGTGCGTTTCGTAAGATCGAGATTCCGTTAAAGCACGATGCTCCTGAGGTGCCGGCGTTATAATTGCTGTGCGGCGTGAGCTGCGTTGCACTGCTATTCGTCTCCAGAACGAGGATTCTCTGCTCGATCAATTCTATGCATCTCTCTCTGGACCTACGGATACAATTTTCCTGACAGTATCATACATACCCTCAAGCATAAGTTTTCATTTATATAAAGCGCATGTGGACAACATTGCCTCCCTATACAAGGAGCTGGAAGATGGCCAGTATATATGTGTTTGGTGCGACTTCAACCTATCTTGGCTCGTGTGGGTTCTTGATGTTGAGTCTTCTGCAATGGTTCCCAGTAATTTGCATCTTTCCTACGAAATCTTAGTCATCGATGAGCTTCTTAGTATGGGATTAGTCCAGATTAACCATGTATTTAATAACTTAAATAAGCTTCTACATCTAATTTTTGTACACCCTGATTTATGCCTTACTTTATGTTGCAGCGATAATCCTCTAGCTGCGTGTGATGCTCATCACAAGCCCCTATTAATCCTAATTACTTGTTATATTTTCTCACCAAATAATTCTCGCTTGCCTCTTACCTATATTAATTCTAGCAGTTTAGATTCTATCCGTAGTGATATTTCTAATATCAGATGGGCGGAAGTCCTCTCGCATGCGGAGGTGAATACAGCCTATGAAGTTTGTATATCTTTTCTCTCTACTATTATAGGCAGATACGCTAAAACTAGAGTTCAAAATTCTTATAGACTACCATGGTACACAAAAGGACTAAAAAAATACAAAAATCTCCGAAATAAATTCTATAAGCGCTACATAGAAAGCGGTGATGCTGCTGACTTTGATCGGTACAAACAACATAAGCATGAGTTTGAGTTCCTGAATAAATTCTTATACAGCCAATACGAGTATATTGCTGATATAGAGTGTAAACTAACTACCAAACCTAAAGCATTCTGACACTTTGTCAATTCTAAACGAACAACCTCATACTTTCCTTCCCATATGTCATATGAAAGTCTTTCAGCTTCTTCAGATATTGGGGTCGCTAATCTATTTGCTAAGTACTTTGCATCTAACTTTGAACCGAGCTCGCTGTGGAATGACGATGATTCACTCAGTGCCATTGCCACGATGCTAAATATTGGGTGCTTAGATGTCACTGATTTGGACTGTCATATGGCGGCTGGGAGTTTTAGCGACTCAGGAAAATTAGACTGCGATGGCCTTTCTCCATTTATTTTGAAAAACTGCATAAATGTAAGTAAGAATCGTAGCTAAGCAGCTAACTTTTCTTGCTGGTCGGATCATCAGTCCTAACCAACATGGTTTTATGCCTGGAAGGTCAACTACCACTAACTTAGCTACGTTTAATCTTTTTTGCATCCACACGTTCATCAGTCATCATCAAGTTGATGTAGTCTACACCGACTTCGCCAAAGCATTTGATAAAGTCTCCCATAATGTTCTATTGGCAAAATTGCAGAAATTGGGATTTCATTCATCAATATTAAATTGGTTTAAATTTTATTTAGATGAGCGGATTTATAGAGTAGAGTGCAATGGTGTTTTCTCAAACCCGTATGTGGCTACTTCTGGCTTTCCTCAGGGAAGTGCATTGGGTCCGTTTCTATTCATCATCTTCATTAATGATTTAAGCTATTGCATAACAAATTCTGAATTCCTGTTGTTTGCGGACGATCTTAAAATATTTAGGTCTGTGAATTCAATCTCCGATAGGGACCTTCTTCAAAACGACCTTGAAAAGGTGGAAAATTGGTGTTCTCGTAACAAGTTGCCTTTTGAACGTGTCAAAATGTTTCTACGTTAGGTACAGCAAACGATTAATTAATGTCCTTAGCTCGTATTCCATTAGTTCCCATGTTAATTCCTTAAGAAATGAATCACTGGACATAGGAGTTATGTTTGATACCAAATTTACTTTCATTGATCACATAAATTACATAATTCCAAAGGCATACGCTATGTATGGTTTTGTAAAACGAAATTCCACGCAATTTAAAGATCCGTACACGAAACTAAGCCTATTTTCTTCGTTCATTAGGTCCGGATTAGAATATGCTTTGTTTGTTTCCGACTGGTACTACACACATCACTCGTATTGAGCGTGTGTAGAGCCTTGTTCTACTGGAACAAACTTCCATCTCACATGCGGCTGGACCCATGCTCCCCCAGGGAATTAATTAAGAAAACCCATTACAATTAAATGTTTCATTTAACGAACTCATCATTTGTGGACCTTGAAGTAATAGATCCGGAAGGTAATAGTAGCCCATCTAGAACTATCGAAACTAACTCATCCAAACGCGGATCAACCGCTAAAAATAATGGTTCCTTGCAGCTAGCTGAAGAATATTCTGCTAGAGAATTAACAAGAAAAATAAGCCCGACTTCCAATCAGCTTCAAGACTTCAAGAATTATGTACCCATGGCAACGCCATTTTTGTTGTAAGAGGGAGCGTTCAGCGGCAGCAAGAAGATCTGGAGGTTCTACTTCTTACCTTCGTGAATAGGGCTAGTAATTCTACACAATCTCATATAGCAGGTAAATTCCGGTAGTTCCGGCAGTGAAAAGTGCTTACTAACCCCTTGTCCCGCGGCGTGACCCAAAAGTATATTCTTCAGTTAGACATAAGCAATGAGTTATAACATATCTTACAAATTTATTAAAAACTGCTTTCCTTTCATTTCAGATATATTTTAACCCAGGCGTTTTTATCGGTGTTGATGATAGTTTCTTGACCTCTGCTCCACTTCTTCGAAAGCAATATTTACATATATGAAATTGTTTCTGAAATCTGCCTTAGAAATGAATCGGCCGGTACATTCCAAAGCCCTTTTGGTGGTCTGGTTGTAAAAAAAACCCTTGCAAAAATGTATGAGTTTTATTGGTTTGACAAAATGTCAAAGTATGCCCGAAAGTTCGTTGACAGTTGCATTACCTGTAGGATATCTATGTATCCGACTGGCAAGGTACAAGCTGAATTGCATCCCACTCCAAAGGTGAACGTCCCGTTCCATACAGTTCAAAGGGAATATATAATTGTTCAAATAGATCCTTTTTTTTCAGTTCGTCCATTTGTTTGACACCACTAGACTGGACTCTGAAAGCTGCATCAAGTCAGTAAGGTCTTTAGTATCGATTCTTGGGGTTCCTTCCCGTTTGATAGCTGATCAGGGACGTACTGTTGCGTTTCGCGACTTTTGGTCAGCAGAGAAGATAGATCGAGTGATGAGTACTCTGAAATCTATGCTAACTGCGGTTGATGCAGGCAAGTGATCTTGGCAGGACGCTTTGTACGAAATTCAACTGGCCAAATTAGCCCAATACAGTACCCGTCCAATACCCAATCTTGTACCCGTTGCTGAAAACGAGAATGTTGTTGATGTAAATCTAATTAGAAAAATTGCTAAGCATAACATGAAAAAAAAAACAAATATGACAAATTAATATTCGATCGGAATAAAACCACTATTGGTAATTATATGATGGACGTTGATGCACTACGAGCAGTACAAACAAGTGGCCCAACGACACCAAGCACGTGCTTGCTACGCGCGGGGCCCTTTTATCAATTTGGGCAAAAAATACGAGTTCGCGAGGAAGATACAAAAAACAAATAGAGACGGGACACAAATGAAAATAAAAGAAGCATCTAAGAATGAAGCAAATGAGTTAAAATATTAGTTTTTAATACCGGGATAGAAGTTGAAGTGCAAATTAAATGATAAAGGTTGTTATAATTATTACATAGAACGCGAAAGGGCTCGTGCAGACAAAAATTAGATGTACATCGTGGCAAATTTAGGGGATGATAATTTCGTGTTAGTCTAACAGGAACATTGAAAGTTAGGCGGTTTACAAGTTCTACAGAATCAATATCACCTCTTATAAGATTTTGCATAAAAATAGTACCAAGCATTGTTCTACGATTTGCAAGGGTAGGTAAATTAAGCAATAGTAATCTACTCTGATAGGAAGGTAGCCTTATGTTTTGATCCCAGTTCAAACTACGAAGGGCAAAAAGAAGAAATTTTTTTTGTACCGACTCAATACGGTCAATATGCACTTGATATTGTGGACTCCAAACCGAAGAACAATATTCCAAAATAGGACGGACAAGGGAGGTAAATAATAATTTGGTTGTATAAGGGTCATCAAATTCTTTTGACCAACGCTTTATAAACCCAAGAACACTCATGGCCTTGCTGACAGTGAACATTATGTGGCAGTCAAATTTAAGTTTTGGGTCCAGAAGAACGCCTAAGTCATTAACTGAAATTATACGGTCGAGTGGCGTATTTTGAAGAGAGTAACTAACAAAAGTAGGAGTACCCCTATGAAAAGTCATAACGTTGCATTTAAGGCAGTTCAAATTTAAAAGGTTATACTCACACCATCCCTGAAAACAATCAATATCTGACTGTAAGTTGAAACCCGACGCTATATCATTATGTGATAAACAAAGCTTAACATCATCAGCATACATTAGCACACGAGAGTGTGTTATGATAGAGGTAAGATCGTTAATAAACAAAGTAAACAGCAAAGGGACCAAATGACTACCCTGAGGCACTCCGGATGTCACATAGATCAGTTTTGAGGCAGCGTTCTTGAATATAACCCTCTGAGTCCTACCATTCAAATAACTTGAAATCCAAGTTAATAGATTACATGGAAACCCAAGCTGATGAGGAGCGATATCAGACAAAACTAGACCCTAAGATTAAGGGCCCATTTTCAGTTTTTGAGCTATTACCAGGAGATCGATATAAATTAAAATCGTTAAAAGGCTATCGAACCTACAAATATTCGCACTAATTTTCACGAATATAGATATAAAAACTAGTGAGGGGCGACACTAGTAAATGAATCGTATGGAAATGGGGTATAGGTATAATACCCATAATACCCATAAAGTATAACAATGTAAAATTAAACAAGGAATAACGCTATAGTCGAGTACCTCGACTATCAGATACCCGTTACTCAGCTAAATAGAGATATGCAAGTAGCAAAGCGAGATTAAAATGCGCCACCTACCGGCGGTATACACATTTAAGCGTTGTGGGCGTTAGAGTGGGCATGGCATATTCGCGTAACAAACTTGCGTAGCCCTACCGGACTATGTGCTCAAACTCTTATTAAATCCAAATATACTGTGGCAATGTGACAGCTGTGTGGTTGCGAATGATTCGCATTCTAAAATCGATGAATTCGATGATAAATTGAAAGCCCTGGAGCGCTTATACCAGGGCCTTCATAATAAATTCTCGGAGGCGTTCCCCCCTAAAGATGATGCATTGAATCGGAATGTAAATCCCTCGTCTACCGAGACCTATCAACGTAGCTGCAGCTCCCCAGTCATATGCGGCTGCTGCTGCTGCTGCTGCTTCTAATCATGCTCTGGATATTGAGATAGGAAATTTCATACAAGTTCGAAATAAGAGGAGAAGGAACAACAACAAGCCCAATAAACATGTTGTTGGAGTGGCTCCTAATGCCGAAGATGTTCATGTTTTGCCGACCAAGAAATTTTTGCATGTCGGAAAGTTTGCAACTGATACAGATCCGAACACTGTTTTAAAATACGTGTCCACCAAGCTTAAGGTGGATGCTAGTTCTCTCATTTGTAAAAACTTGTAAAAAAAGATGTTGACGTTACAACTTTAAAGTTTGTAAATTTCAAGCTTAGTATCCCCGATCAGCTTTACGATAAAGTCTTCAAAAACGATTTATGGCCGAACTCAGTTGAGGTCAAAAGATTTATTCATAGGGAACGGGCCATTGTGGTAGGGGATGGAATCTTATCTAATTTGCCGGAGCCTGGACAAACTTCACCATCAATTCAGCCATCAAAAAACCCCTACTGTTCGACGCCACTGGCGTCGATACTTTTGCGGGACATCATCTGCAAGCCTTTCCTCATTTGTCGGAGTCGTTTTCGCAACAACATCGGCAGCTGCTTGCCTTTCTCACTGCGCTCTGATCATCTTCTGACTCTCTCCTAACGCACCATCGACAACATCAGCCGGAGCTTTTGTTGTCCACTTTGTGCGACATTCGCCGTCCGCCTGGCTCGGATTTCGGCGCGCTCCTCGGAGTTGCGCTCACATCATTTTGCGTTGCTCGCCTGATGCTTAATCAACTACATCAGCCGGAGCTTTTGTTGTTTCCTTTGCGCGACATTCGCTGTCCGCCTGGTTCTAATATCGGCGCGCTCCTCGGAGTTGCGCTCTCATCATCTTGCACCTCTCTCCCGTTGCACTATCAACAACATCAGCTGGAGCTTTTGTTGTCCGCTGTGCGCGACTTTCGCCGTCCGCCTGGCTCTTATATCGGCGGGCTCCTCGGAGTTGCGCTCTCATCATCTTGCGCCTCTCTCCCGAAGTACCTAGATAGTCGGCTGGATTCTTACTCTTCATCGCCTAATAGTTATGCGCTCTCCGTCTCTACCTTTCTGACGTTCGACTTTCTACAACAACTTTTATCGACACATTTGGCTGGATGGCGAGCCTCTCAGAGTGCTCTCTCTGAAGGTGCTCTCTGGAGATGCTTTCGTCATCAACAACAACAATGGACTGCGGCTGCTGTAGTACCTTCTCGCTCTTTATTACCAAGAGTGGATTCACCTGCGTGCAGTTATATTTTTAATGCTAATATTGACTGCCCACCTAATATTTGGAGCACCGATCACCAGCCTATTCGTATCCGTACCACTACTTTACTGAAGGTTCTTACAAATAATTTTATAAATTATGATAAAATCCCAGCGAGGCCTCTTTCGGATTCGGGCCATGATGCTGGACCAGTTATTGATAGCATGACCATGGATGACCGGATATGCGCTAACAATACAAATTTCAATATTTATTTTCAAAATATCGATGGTATGCGTACGAAAGCTCAATCCCTTTTCCAGGCAACGTCTCATGGTGATCATGACGTCATCATTTTTGTTGAAACCTGGCTCAATATGGATTTCATCGGTAATGAATTCTTTGATACAAATCTTTATCATATGTTCCGTAAGGATCGAAATTCCGTTAAAACACGATGCTCCAGAGGTGGCGGAGTTTTAATTGCTGTGCGGCGTGAGCTGCGTTGCATTGCTATTCGTCTCCAGAACGAGGATTCTCTGCTCGACCAACTCTGTGTATCTCTCGCTGGTCCTACGGAAACAATTTTCCTGACAGTATCATACATACCTCCAAGCAGCAGTTTTGATTTATATAAAGCGCATGTGGACAACATTGCCCACCTATACCAGGAGCTGGAAGATGGCCAATATATATGTGTTTTGGGCGACTTCAACCTATCTTGGCTTGTGTGGGCTCTTGATGTTGAGTCTTCAGCAATGGTTCCCAGTAATTTGCATCTTCCCCACGAAATCTTAGTCATCGATGAGCTCCAGATTAACCATGTATTTAATAACTTAAATAAGCTTCTACATCTAATTTTTGTACATCCTGATTTAAGCCTTAATTTATGTTGCAGCGATAATCCTCTAGTCGCGTGTGATGCTCATCACAAGCCCCTATTAATCTCAATTACTTGTAATATTTTTTCAACAAATAATTATCTCTAGCCTCAGTCTTTGGCGCCAAATTTAATTAGCTTGGTCTGCACTGGCGCCTCAGACTCAGCTGGTTCAGTTATCACGGCGGCATCGCCCTCAACCCCTGCTACGGCAACTGGAGTAGTCTCGCCACCGGTGGTAACGGTTAGCGAGCGATCATTGAGCTACTTAAGCACCTTGTCCACATCATCCTGGGTTCTGATGGTACCGTTGTTTCGGAGTGTAGGAAACACTTTCCAAAGTGACCCTTCCAAGTAACCGACATCGGGTTGCAATCGCATTTGCGAAGCTCCGTTTTTAAGTCCTTGACGCGAATGTCACGTGACAACTTAATCACGTGACAGAAATCACGTGGTTCACGGTTATTGTTACTTGCACGACGCTCACCTGTGTCAGCTTCTTCGAACTTACGATCCTCACTCTTAGCACCTCCCTCAACTTCAGACTGATCGCCCTCAGACTTAGTTTTTCGTCTGCGGCGCGGAGTGCGTTTCTGGGTCTCTCCCGGTGGTTCTTTGTCAGTCTTGAGGTGGTCCGTACTGGGTTTCTTCGTTTAAAGCCGTCTACGGTTTTGATGCTGCTCCACATCGGTTTCTCCTTCTTTCGAAGGTACTGACTTTCCCGCCTTCTCATCCCGCTCCTTAAGCTGGCAATCCACTCCCTTTTGCTCCATTTAGCTGAGTAACGGGTATCTGATAGTTGAGGCACTCGACTAAAGCGTTCTTTCTTGTAAATACAGCGATCACGACATCCGTATTTCCATATTTCTACCATACCTGTTTAAATTGGTTAAAATCGTGATGGCGGCACAATAAAAAAACGTTTTATTTGTTTTAAAAACTTAGGAGCTGCAGTCCGCACTTTTAAAAATAGCGAAAAAGAAATAGATTCTTTCAACATCACTTCCCTAGTTTTGCTCGAAATAAAACTGATATATAAAACTGATGATAAATCGGTTATTTTGTCTAACATCCTACATTCCTTTGGGTTCCTTAAACGTGGTGTTCCACAACGCTCGACTCCTGGTTCTCTTTTATTCTTTTATTTGAGTTACCTTCCTAATATCTTGTCTCACTGTAATATTTATATGTATGACTGGCAAGGTCGCCCACATCTTCGTAGATCGGCTACAGCCTTTGCCTGGACTTGTCTTTATCTATGCTTCTTAAATTTATATATGTACGAGGGTGGTCCGATAAGTACTTAGCCTCCAAAAGAAAAACGAAAATTTTGGAAAAGTGGCGATTTATTTCTCAACATAATCTCGATACACTTGACCCAGCGATGCTCCAACTTCTCTAACCCGTCTGAAAAATACGTTTTCTCGAGGTCTGCAAAATAGGCCACTGTAGCGGCGACGACCTCCTCGTTCGAGGCAAATTTCTGTCCAGCGAGTGAATTTTTCAAGTTTGGAAACAATAAGAAGACACACGGGGCGAAATTTTGGGGTAGCAGTTCGTAGCCCAATTCGACCAATTTGGCCTTGGCGAGGGCGGAAGTGTGAGTCGGTGCGTTGTCATGATGGAAGAGCACTTTTTTCTTCCCCAAATGGGGCCGTATTTTCTGTAATAGGCCCAATAATTCAGCATATTACAGCCCAGTGACCGTTTTGCTCTTCTCCAGGTAGTCGATGTAGATCACACCTTGTGAATCCCAAAAAACGGTGGCCATCACCTTTCCGGCAAATGGGACAGTCTTCCCCTTTTTCGGACCAGGTTTGCCGGGTGAAGTCCACTGTTTCGACCGTTCCTTGGTCTCTGGTGTGTACCAGTGGATCCATGTTTCGTCGACGATCACGAAACGACGCAGAAACTCCTTCGGATTTCGCATTAACAGCGTCAAACACTGCTCTGAGTGGTCTCACGGTTGCGTGTGTTGTCCGGAGTGAGCAAACGCGGCACCCATCGCGCCGACAGCTTTCTCATGCCCAAAATTTCATGCAGGATATGACTCACGCGGTCTTTTGACATGCCTACTGTCTCATCTATCTCGCGTATCTTCAACCGGCGGTCTGCCAATACGAGATCGTTGATTTTGGTCACGTTATCCTCCGCGGTAGCTGTTTTTGGGGCACCCGGGCGTGGCTCATCAAAAACCGACGTGCGACCACGTTGAAACTCGTTAAACCAATTTTTGACGGTCGCCATCGAAGGAGAAGACTCACCATACACATCATCCAAGAGCACTTTGACTTTGCAGCGCGATTACCCTTTCAAAAACAAGTATCGAGTCACAGACCGATATTGCTCTTTCTCCATTTTTCTAAACTCCGCGGACACGTCCGATTCCACACGCAGTGAAAACAGTAGCCGTCTACGAGAATGTACTACACGATAGTAAATTTCTCTTGTGATAGTGACGCCATCGGGCGGTGAGGCTAAGTACTTATCGGACTGCTCTCGTACATGGAGACGGCATTACAAAGTCGGATAAACTAAAAATTGCTTAATTTTAAATAACATACAATTATTCTTATTTAAACATCATTCCACTCCGTCAACCCTAAAAAGCACACGTAGCCCATTCGGTGGGATGACGTCTTTAATTTCATCAATATTAAATACTGCAGGTAACTGCTCGTAAGAAACACCTAGAACAAGAAATGATTTTTATTAATTCTATACAAACATATACCCTTTACATTTATGTCGTGCTTAAGATGGCTGCGAATAACAATCACAATCTATTACATATGCACATATATATATATTACATATGTATGTGTACATTTAAGGTTATGTTGTGTATGCAAACTGCGTAGTTACAAGTCGAATAAAAAACTGCGCTGCGTGCATACGTATGCTAACATACATACATATGTTCATAGAAATTTGTGTTTGTTAATAGCATCCTATTTTCTTAATTATCTCACACCTTAGCTTATAAGCTAATAATTATTAGTTTTCATTACGTTACGTTTATGTTTGTGTATATATGAATGTATGCAAAACAGTCATTACAACACATTACTGATTTCGTTTTGTTAAGAAAAACGTGTTCGAATAAAAATCATAGATATACTAAAGGACTAACACAAATTGTAAAAAAATCATTTTACTTACGCTATTAATATAGAAGGGCTTTTATTTAATTGATTTCCTGGAGCAAGTCCTCCAATTTTTGGTCATTTTTACTCATTAAATAGCACAGTTCCGCCATATACAAAAAAGTGAATTTGCAGGGATATAGGCGCCGCTTATTTCGATAACTTTGCAATAATTTCAAGAGAGGAGTTTGGTCTCTCTCCTCTCACTCTCATTTTTTCTACGTCTTCGCCTCACGTCCCTCGTCAACAACCACAGAACCGAGATTGATTCTAGTTCGGAATACTAAAATCGACATCGCTTTCGTCATGAAACCGAGAAGAAAAATGTGAGAAGAAACAATACTAATATACTACTAATACAATACTCGGTTTTTTCCGTTCTCAATTATTCTGGGTGTATACATAAGTCATCAGAACTCCCGCAATTGGTGATCATCCGCTATCCAGCTCTTCGTTACATACTTACACACATACATACTTCAAGGGTATCCAAAAAATTAAAGAAGAAATATCATATCTTCAAATATTGCATATCCATACCCACTTTGATATCTTAACGGATTTTGATTAGTTTCTAAATATTAATTTATTTCCGTCATTTTCCATCAGTGCTTCTAAATACACTTGACCCTCGCTTAGCACGGACTCTTTTAGCACGAACTCGGTCTTACACGGTACAAATTTGCTCCCAACCCCCTTTTAACACGCTAAAAACCTCGTTCTTACACAATTGCAATCGAAAATAACTGATTTTTTGATAAGCAGCCACGAAAAAAGGAAACATGTTAAAACAAACTGGCTTAAACTATAAATGCCACCAAATGCATTTCAAATTTGATATGTATAGAAACATATGATCTCCTTACTTTTTAACATTTTTAAATTTCTATAGATTTTTTAGTTTAGTACCAACTTTTAATTTTGAAAGTTTGAATGTTATGAATTTATTAAAGGCATATACATAATAACTTTTGGCTAATTTTAGACAATTGTATGAAACTTTAATAAAAACAGACCAAGTTTGAACAATACAAAATTTCTTTTGCTGCCAATTTTGAATTTTAAGAACGAAACCCCTTATTTTGTACTGAATCCATGTTTCGCTTAACACGACTTCGCTTAACACGAGGATTTCTAGGAACGTAACCCCCGTGTTAAGCGAGGGCCAAGTGTATATTACACTGCCCGACAGTGTCCTAAATAATAAATTCCATCTTCCAACGTACAATGGTGGTAAGTGTCAAAAATAGGGCAGTTCGGTTGGCAACGTCGAAGGAGACAGACGTGTGCCACACGCTCACAAGTGTTCCTTCTATATATATATTTCATTAAATTCATTGTCAATAAATACCTAATAACCATCCTGAAATTAAATAGAAACAAAATTATATTAAAAGCTGAACTTTATTCAGGAAAGAAGGATTGGAAATTTTAACAAAACGGCAACGCCACAAGGGGCTAGGCAATACGGTCAAGGAATGTGGTACAAGTGCAGAACGGCAAAACAACCACTTTTTAAAAAGCATATCCAACAAAGAAGGAAAAGGGTTAGGAAAATGACGCTGAAAAAAGCATCAAGAGTGGGAAAATAGAGATGTCGCCACGACCACGAGGTTAACTAAAAATGTTAAAAATTAGTCTACGCACGAACAATATTCCAGTCGTCGGAAACAATCAGGCTAAGATCGACGAACTCACACGTATGCGACAAAATTTAACGAGATTACAACGTTTTCGATACAAGCACCAAAAAATCTCAAATTGACGAGCTGAAGCACTTGATGATTAATTTATCGCAAACGGTGCACGCCTTGAGTGTTCAATAACAGTATGCAAGTTCGGGCCAAGCTTACATAGGGAGCACAGCTGGTTCACCGGCTACCTTGAAGCAACAACGTCAGACACCACCTGGCCAAGAAGAACCGCAAGACGATCGTAAACGCTACGAAGGACAAATTTCAGACGAGATGTTGAATTTGGGAGGGGTGCCGCATGCAATAATAACCAGCAATTAGGGTGGTGTTTTTGCACCGCCCCCAGGTATAGGGACCCTATTATTCCGATAAAAAAACTTGCATGCAAAGGACAAGTGATACCCGGTTGATGATCACTATGCATCTTAGCCAAAGAGAAGATATTTATGAAGAATAGGGAAAAATATAGTTCTTGGTCGGACAATATCACGGAACGTCTCGGACCTCAAATGTTTCTAGGTCATAATTGCCCTCCCTACCTGTGGCTGCTAAAATCCTGAGTCATGCAGCGTTCAACTCGAATCCTAATGGTTCTCAAGTCGCTCCCCGGTATGCAGGTCGTAAAGGTCGTGTACTTCTAACGATGCTCTGCACTATGCTCGTCGGACTGGCGTGGGTTCTTTCTACTTCAGCTATACCTCAACATAAAACAATAAAATAAGTGCACTGTCTAAAACTATTAAGATAAACCTAAAATTGTTGTAATCGGCTATACCCACTGCTAAGTTACGCTAAGAGGAACAGATCTTCAATCGATCAAGGATTAGGGAGACTTGGACGTTGTTTGCCCCCTATTCTTTACCCACCCTTTCATGGTAACCTTTACATTTTATAGATTACCCATTAACTGACATCAGATTATTGTTTAATACCCCTCAAACATTATGTTGTTCCGGTGACGATCCATTCAAAAAATAAATTACACGATCATTTCGTTGCGTTATACAGCGACTTCATAGTTTTAATTTTCAAGCGCGGTACGCTCTAACATACCCTTCAGAGGTTGTTTTGGGCAATCTATGCACAGGCTGGTGTTGTTTACTTATTAACAATACTTCAAGATTTGTATGCATATTCAAATCATTTCTAATTCAAACTGTACGTAATTCAAAGTTATCTAATTAAATTATTATTCAAAACTACAGGAATTTACGCAAGAGCATCGACAATAATTAAGGGACAAACATATTCATACGAGATTCATTAAGGTACACAAGCGGTACTTCTTAGGAAAAATTCATCGAAGCGTTCGTTGGGCCCAATGAAGCTGTCGTTGATTCCTTGAGGGTAGATTAGAACATGTCGTATGTGTATATGTGTGATGCTTACAACCTTAACTTCTAGGCACTTCCTGCTTACAAAAGAAGCTTTCCACCTATTTGGCAACGCCGTGCGGCCGATGTCTCCCGTTATTTAGGCCCCTTGCCCTAGTTAAGTTAAGGTAACGTGGTATATCCGGCTACTCATACAGTTGCTGACGTGCAGGCGTTGATGAGGACTACGTTGTTTAAATCTTCATGAAGGCGCACTCCGATGCCTAAAAAACATTTCAAGTATTATCCGATCAGTAACAACAAAATTCACCTCAGACTACGGTTTCGTACTGTTTACTTTTGTTAACACTTTACAGGTTGTCGTTGGGCCTCGTCGCACTCTGGTACCGTTTGTCAATCAGTTTACACGTCGACTTGTTTAGAATAAGAACTTGACTTTGGGTTTGGCGCACATCTGTTGGCCTCAGCGAGAGCATAGAGTAAGAATCTGTATAGAGTCGCCAATTGCTCTGCCCGAACCTCTGCCCAACCTCTGCTAAGAGCCAATTCAAGGCCAAGTTTGAAGCTAACTTAGGTGCGAAGCAACAGCAATAGGGTTTACGACTAATTACAAAAACAAAACAGTGAGCAAGAGCGGTGCAGAATGAGGTGGGAATGAATTACAAGTTCGATCGAACTTTGAAAAAGAGGGGAAATAAGCTTTTTTCGCCTAGGTGGCATCATTGGCAAAGTACCAAAAGAGAGCGGGAGAGCAATTGGCGCCTCTATATAGTTCATTACTCTATGGCGAGAGCAATTCAAGTGATCTAAGTAGGGAGCGCAGAGACGGAAAATAACGGCTTTATGGCGTGATTTTTTGTGTCGTCTCGTCGCTACACTGAATTTCGTGCGATCGTGCGAGCGAGAAGTGCAGTAAAGAGAGGCTGGCCAGTAAATTCGGGAATTCTGCCGCTGTTTACGTTATAGACATGCGAACGAGAAACAGCGCACAGCCAAAACCTTAACCCTTATGCGTGCGTGCGTGTATTGTACCCCACAATAATGATATCCACAGCAACCCCAATCGTCCGGGGTCTCAAAGGGACATGTTAGCCTTAGTCGAGTACCTCGACTATCAGATACCCGTTACTCAGCTTAAGGGAGCAAAGAGAGATGGAGCGAGCTTATCGCCCTCCTCGAACGCCTTTACGGAGCAACTCGGCGCGGCTTTGGCTACGCCAATTTTACATGAGGACTGAAAAACTTGTACTTCGAGAGTGGCTGTTCGAACGGCTCACTCTTCCGGACACTTTTCCGCACAAACCTCAATTTTCTTTCTGCGACTGCCAGCGGGCGTGCGGGGATGACGTCTTCAAACGCGGTTGGAAAAATGTCTGGCCGTCGATCGCTGCTTTTAATGCTCTGCACCACGGGCGAATCGGTATATACCGGCGAATCGGTATATGATATATGATTTTAGCAAAACTTGTTTCTCCTCCGTCTTTCTTGAAACGCTTGTCTAAAATGCTAGATGGTTTAGTAGCTCCATCTGTGGGTCCGATTAAACCCAGCGGTGGCGCCACCTGTGACAGGCCCAGAAAGGGGTTATAAGTAGCTGGTGGGTCTAGGACAGTGTTCGGCAGCGGCCTATCTTGTGAGCATAGGGAAGTGTTCTGCCCATCCTCTGCTCGCTCACGTATAACGTACATGTTCGTGTGACTTCGGCATGGGTCTTCGGGTCATTTTTTCTCAACTTCGGCGCGCTTTTTTGTTGCTGTGGCAGAGGATCTCAGTGCAAAGCAGAGAAACGTCTCGCTACAGCACGCCGCGCGCAAACTTCGTGTTTGTTACACTCACACTAATGCAAGGCAAACTTGTGATGATATGTGTGTGCCGACCACTGGTCTAGGAGACAAACATCGCCAAATGTTAAGCGGCCCTAGAAAGTACCATGCCCCACGATCGAGGTTACCGGCGGGTCGGCAGCGGCGGATGCTATCGTTTCCTTTTCGGCAGCGGCAGCGTACAGACGCAGTCAACTCAAGTCAGTTCGCGAGTGACCTAAAAGGGAAATTTTTCACTTGTTTAATTTTCGGTTGGATCGCGCTTAGACTGGTGAGTTTTTGATAGAAAAGGGAGTGTTTAGGAAATTGAGTTCAGCCGGAAAATTATTGTAGGCGGTCGGCTGTAGGCGATTCGAAAAGTCCCCGAGAAGGCGCTGGAGAAGAAAAGAAAAACAAGAAAGGAAGTTAGCTTCGGCAAGCCGAAGCTTATATACCCTTGCAGCTATAATTATTAAATTTAAAAACACAAAAAATGATATTCCCAATAGTACAAGATAATATGTCAAAAAACACCGAAGCTATAATTTGTTTTATATTATTTTCCTACCAATTTTCCGATCGTTCCTATGGCAGCTATATGATATAGTCGTCCGATTCTGATAAAATTAAATTCGAAATTCAGAACTAATTAAAATATGTTATTTCCAAGCGTAGGAGGTTGTATGTTAAAAAACACCGAAGCTATAATTTGTTTCATGTTATTTTCCTACCAATTTTCCGATCGTTCCTAAGGCAGCTATATGATATAGTCGTCCGATTTTGATAAAATTAAATTCGAAATTCAGAACTAATTAAAAAAAGTCATTTCTAAGCGTTGAATATTATATGTTGAAAAACACCGAGGCTATAATTTGTTTCATATTATTTTTCCACCAATTTTCCGATCGTTCCTATGGCAGCTATATGATATAGTCGTCCGATTTCGATAAAATTTAATTCAAAATTCAAAACTAATTAAAAAATGTTATTTCCAAGCTTAGGAAATTATATGCTAAAAAACACCAAAGATATAATTTTTTTAAATTTTTTTGTCCGATTATTCCTATGGGAGCTATAAGATATAGCTGTCCGACCCGGCTGGTTCCGACTTATATACTACCTGCAAAAGACATAAGACTTTTGGGAAAGTTTCAGCCCGATAGCTTTAAAACTGAGAGACTAGTTTGCGTAGAAATGGACGGACAGACGGACATGGCTAGATCGACTCGTCTAGTCATGCTGATCAAGAATATATATACTTTATGGGGTCGGAAACGTCTCCTTCACTGCGTTTCAAACTTCTGACTGAAATCCATATAACCTCTGCAAGGGTATAAAAATTCAGAACTTATTAAAAATTTTATTTCCCATTTTAGGATCGTTCCTTTGGCAGCTATATGATATAGTCGTCCGATTTTGATAAAATTAAATTCGAAATTCAGAATGAATTAAAAAATGTTATTTACAAGCGTAGGAGGTTATATGTTAAAAAAAAACACCGAAGTTATAATTTGTTTCATATTATTTTCCCACCGATTTTACGATCGTTCATATGGCAGCTATATGATATAGTCGTCCGATTTTGATAAAATTTAATTCGAAATTCAGAACTAATTAAAAAATGTTATTTCCAAGCGTAGGAGGTTATATGTTAAGGAACACCGAAGCTTTAATTTGTTTCATATTATTTTCCCACCAATTTTACAATCGTTCCTATGGCAGCTATATGATATAGTCTTCCGATTTTGATTAAATTTAATTCGAAATTCAAAACTAATTAAAAAATGTTATTTCCAAGGAAAGGAGGTAATATGTTAAAAATCACCAAAGATATAATTTTTTAACATTTTTTTTCCGATTATTCCAATGGGAGCTATAAGATATAGTTGTCCGATCCGGCTGGTTCCGACTTATATACTACCTGTAAGAGATATAAGACATTTGGGAAAGTTTCAGCCCGATAGCTTTAAAACTGAGAGACTAGAAACGGACGGACAGACGGACATGGCTAGATCGACTCGTTTAGTCATGCTGATCAAAAATATATATACTTTATAGGGTCGGAAACGTCTCCTTCACTGCGTTGCAATCTTCTGACTGAAATCAATATACCCTCTGCAAGGGTATAAAAAGGAGTGGAGAGTTCCAATTTAGATACCCGCAGCTTTAGTAGTTACAAAAATTTCGACCTACGACAGCAAAATTTAAATTGAGCCGTAAAAACAGCCGCTATCGCTTGCGTGGGTAAAGAGGCGGGGCTACGCCTAAGCGGGAGCTTTCAGTCTCCTATACGGATCGAATCACGCCAGTCGCCTTCGTTGCGCTCCGTCGCGAAAAGAAGAATTTAGAAAAAAAATCAATTTACGAGAAAGTAAACGTTTTTCGCACCAGCTGCACGCGTCGGTGAAAGCCTGAAGTTACTGCCGGCGAGTTAGTTGGCGGCTAAAACATAGTTTAAGCAAATTAAGTGTAAGCATAGTTTTTTTGTGTGGGTGCTTGTGAATATGTGGGTGTAATAGTGCCTTGGGCTGCTAGCTAAGGAAGAAAGATGAGAAAGGCGAGCATGCGATGAATCCGCGATCGAAATTTCAGCCAGCCCCGAAAGTAATTTTTTTTACATTTTTTTGCTGTGTCGGTTTGAGTGTCTCCTTTTCCCCTCTTCTTTTTTTTTGCATTTTCTTTCCCCCTTCACAGCTCTCATCATCCCGAAAAAAGCTCTTTCGTCGATGGATTTGAAACAGTGGTGAGTCCAAATTTTCATCTATTTATTACATAAAAGAAAGGGGGTAGGATGGAAATGGAATAAATTGGATGGTGAGACGTAAGAAGGAAAGATCAGAAGGGACGGCCGAATGAGCAAGAAATAGGATCCCAAGCTCTTCGTTCGCTTTGAGTTTAGTTTTATTTGCCAGTCGACGAAATTGTCTGACTAATTTTCCTTAAAAATTGAATTCGAAATGTCCATAAAGAAATCCTAATATAAGCAAGCACGGGAAAAAAAAATCGTACCATTAATAAAGGCAAAGTCCACCAAGGGGATTTGCGAAATCGCTCACCAGTTTTTGTCCCAAAAGTCTTTAACCTTGTAATTTTTAAATTGTCGTCTATTTGTATGAGATTTTATATCGTTTACCTTAGGATAAGTTATGTTTGTATTTTACTATAATTAAAATGTTTATAATGTGCTAAAAGGAATTAGTGTTGTCCGCGGCTGGCGTTGACCTGCAATGAAGGAGTGCACTTAAGAAAAAAAAGTGGTCGCTCAGGCTGTTAAGCGCTGAGGGTAAGAGCGCATGACCAAGACCTCCAGAACATCGAGGGAGGCGAGATGGGCAGATCAGTCGGAAAGGGAGCATATAAGAAAGGTCCAGAACTATGATGTGTGTGATATTCTCTATACCGGTTAGATTGGTGAGGCACGCGAGTATCGGAGTTTTATTAGGAGTAGGCATTCCGAGATGTTGGCAAGACCATCACACCCATAGCCGAAGAGCCAGAGCCGGAAATTAACTTATCGCGTGCGCTGGCATCTCGAGGTGACATCTGGCCTAAAGTTTTTATAAGTGTAGCGGTTCGTTACAGTTATAAATATTAAAAGAATAATTAATAAAACTATGATTGGCGCCCAACGTGTGGGGCCACATTTTTAATGTGACTTACACACACTTATACATTCGTTTCGCTGCGAGTACTAATGACCAAGGGGTGGGCTGGCATATAGGTGTGTTCACATATATGTACTTAGCTAAGTTTGCTCCAGTCGTTAGGATATCAGTTTCGACTTTCAAGGTGTTCGGAAGCACAGGAAAACGGAAAATCATCATCAAGCCGACGACTGCCGACCGTTTTTTTAGCCGAAGCAAACCTATTTGTGTATACTCTACACGTCGCAGCTCGAGGCGGTGCAAGTCAGACGCATAGGACATGCAAGTGGACTTGCTTACGAAAAGCAGTACACTTGACCTCGAATGACAGGCATCACCAAAGGCTCGCGAAGAAAAATTCCACAAGTTGCACATATCCATTTGTCAAATATTCGCATAAGAATTACTGAGTAGAAATGTTTTTATATAAACCCTCAGGCCACGGATAGAGACAAGAGGCATATTCCCGACATTTATGTCAGAGTGCAATAATCTGTCGCTTGGATAACAGAGAGCGAAAAGCTTCGCGTTACAATCTGACCACGGCGGACATTGTTTGTTTTTGTTGTCGCTGATAAGCGAGTCAAAGCTTTGTGTTTTTATTTCCCCTTTTGTGCTGATCGAAACCTTTTGGTTGTATAAAAGTGCATTATTATTGCAAGCAATTAGCTAAGCTTGCTGGCCAGACTGTTGATATTGAGATTTTGTTGAGTTGCTTGCATTGATTTTATCTATTTATTTTTGTATACAATTTATAATTCTTATATTATTAATTATAATTTATCTAATTTATTAGTTATAATTCATCTAATTTATTAAACACTTGGAGCCCCATGTTAAAATTCAAGCGATCCGTTAATTCGAGCTTGTGGGGATCAAAGAGCCCTCCGCGATCTGGTAGATGGAACGTGAATAAGTTTTTTAACAATTACCTTTACTTGATTTATTTTTGATTGTGTTTATACGAAGTCGGGTGTCAATTTCTTTTATTTTTTTTTTTTTTTGCGGGTTTCTGGTTGTCTGTTGTTACTCGTAGGCTGGATATATTCGAGTTGTTCAAACGAAAATTAGTTATTATTTTCCTACGCAGCAATGGAGTCTGAGGCTTCAGGATTGCCCAAATGCGCGCTTTGCGACAGGCCGTTGTCAGCAGACCAAGTGGGACGGGCAAAATGCGGCCACGAATTCCACAAAGATTGTATTGACAATCTCATCAAGGCCAAGGGCAGTTGCCCTGGTTGTAATCCTAAGGGAGAAGGTGTCAAGCCGAAAGCTCCAGGCAGTTCTAATGGGAAACAGCCAACTAGTGGCACTGATGCTGAGGTGATCGCCAACATTGTTGCGCAGCAATTAAAGGCAATGCAGAATGACCTTTTAACTCAGCTAACCGAACGGATGGGGGCGATGATCCAAACAAATGTAGCTGCGCAGATGCAAGAGCCACTCAGGCCAGCCGAATCCAGCCATAATTTTAGAGTTTCGTCGGAGATAGGAGATATTGATATTCCAGACCGGGCCATCTCAGCCTTTTCAAGCTCTGATTTGGTGAGTCGTCCCGACAAGGTCGGGCAAATGTTAAGCAGTTGGAAGTTGCGCTTTAATGGTGATCAGGACGGGTTAAGTGTAGATAAATTCTTATATCGCGTGGAGGCGCTGACACGCCAAACTCTTAACTCGCGATTTGACTAGCTCTGTGGGAATGCCAGTGTTCTCTTCGAGGGAAAAGCTCGCGAATATTATTGGCGATTCCACAAGGTCTCAGACAGCTCTAGATGGGATTTGCTGACGGAAGCTTTACGCAAGCAGTTCCGAGATACGCGCACAGATGTGGATCTTAGGGAAACGATTCGAGACCGGAAGCAGAAAGAAAAAGAAAGCTTTGACGCTTTCTATGACGCCATTGTGCAGATTACCGACTGTCTGGAAGTACCGTTGGCAGAAAAGGACCTAATTGAAACTCTTCGACGGAACTTACGACCGGAAATAAGGCATGAGTTGCTGAATGTTACCATCGATTCTGTTCAAAAGCTTCGCGATATTTGCCGTCGCAGGGAAGAAGAAGAATTGAAGAATTGACGGAATTCTCAGTCGGCTACCCAAGGCGAACATAATTTCTAGCCTCGACCTTAAAGATGCTTATTGGCAAATCCCCTTAGAGCCTCAGTCACGCGACAAAACGGCATTCACCATACCTGGTAAACCGTTATATCAGTATAAAGTGATGCCATTTGGGCTCACGAATGCTTCGCAAACGATGACTAGGCTGATGGATAAGGTAATACCGGCTGAACTTAGGAACGAGGTCTTTAATTTGCCTATCGTCTCAGATAGTTTCAATAGTCACCTGAAGGTTTTGAGTTCGGTGGCAAGTTGCATTCGAGCAGCAGGTTTGACATTGAACGTAGAAAAGAGCAATTTTTGCATGAAAAGTGTCAAAAATTTAGGCCATATAGTAGGGGAAGGCGTGGTGCGTACAGACCCTGATAAAATTTCGGCCATGACGAATTTTCCAGTGCAAAAGACCTTGAAGGCTTTGAGGAGATTCCTTGGCATGGTCGGTTGGTACCGAAAATTTGTAAGTAACTTCGCTGCAGTGTCAGCTCCCTTAACTGATCTACTAAAACCTAGGCAAAAGGATGTGATGAGCGTTGAGGGTGAGCGAGCATTTAATAAGTTACAAGAAATGCTTTGCTCTGCACCCGTTCTGCGTAGCCCAGATTTTAGCAAGCCCTTTTATATCCACTGTGATGCTAGCAACACCGGGGTGGGGGTGTTTTAGTACAAAAGTCTGAGAGTGGCGAAGAGTGTCCAATTGCCTTTGTATCAAAGAAGCTCAATAAGACTCAAAGAAACTATTCGGTCACGGAACCAGAGTGTTTAGCGGCTATTATTTGCATCAAGAGGTTTCGTGCCTATGTTGAGAACCACGAATTCACGGTGATTACCGATCACGCGTCGCTTAAATAGTTGATGACACAGACAGGTTTGCATTCTAGACTCGCAAGGTGGGCATTGAAACTTCAAAGTTTCAATTTTAAAATAGAGCATCGCAGTGGCAAGCTCAATGTTGTTCCTGATGCCTTATCGAGGGTCAACGAAGAAGAAGTCGCTGCATTAGAGGCCAGCCACGGGTTGCTTGTAGATTTAGAATCTTCCCAGTTCAAAGATCCGGACTACATAGAGCTGATCGAAAAGGTGAAAGCTAATGCCAGCAGTCTCCCTGATTTAAAATCAGCCGATGGTTTTGTGTTCAGGAGAACTGAACATACATCTGGGGAGCCGATCCATGATAATTTTTGTTGGAAATTATGGGTTCCCTTGGGTTTGGTGCCTGTAGCACTTAAGAATGCGCATGATGACCCGTTAGCGTCGCATGGAGGCGTTCACAAAACATTGGAAAGGCTTAGGCGATACTATTATTGGCCAGGCTTGGTAAAAGATGTAAAAGAATATATAAGGTCATGTGATACGTGTAAAATAAATAAAGCCCCAAACCAAGCGTTGCGACCTCCAATGGGAAAGGCTTCGGAGTCAGCGAGGGCATTTCAAAAACTTTACATAGATTTCTTAGCACCTTACCCAAGATCCAGAAGTGGCAATATTGGGATCTTTATTGTGCTGGATCATTACAGCAAATTCGTTTTCTTGAAGGCAGTAAAGAGACTGTCGGCAGAGGTAGTTGTGAAGTACATGCAGCAGGAAATTTTTCATGTTTTTGGCGTTCCCGAGACGATTATGTCAGATAATGGATCGCAGTTTAAGTCTGAAGCATTTCAAAAATTCCTAAGAGAGTACAAGGTATCTCATACTTTGACGCCGGTTTACTCTCCTCAGTCAAGTGCCTCGGAGCGGGTAAATCGCTCCGTAATAGCCGCTATTCGATCCTACGTGCGGAGTGATCAGAAGGATTGGGATGAGCAGCTAAGTAGTATTTGCTGCGCCCTGAGATCAGCTGTTCACTCGAGCCTAGGGACGTCCCCATACTATATGGTGTTTGGACAGCATTTCATATCGTCTGGGGCCACATACAAACTGTTAAGAACCCTCAATTTGCTGGAAGATAAAACGTTGGCGTTTTCTAGAGAAGACTCTCTTGAGCTGGTCCGCAGCAAAGCTCTAGAGGTAACGAAAAATCAGTTCGCGAAAAATGAGCGAAAATACAATTTAAGGTCAAGGGAGGTGTTCTTCAACGAAGGTCAAGAAGTTTATCGTAGAAATTTCAAGCAAAGTAATTTCGCAGCTGGCTATAACGCAAAGTTGGGACCAGCCTTCGTAAAGTCACGGGTGAGGAAAAAGGTTGATCAAGCTTGTTATGATTAAACCCAGCGGTGGCGCCACCTGTGACAGGCCCAGAAAGGGGTTATAGGTAGCTGGTGGGTTGTGAGGAGTTGAATAACTCCCCACAAATAGAAGCAGCAGCAGATGGCCGGCCGCTTACCAGATACGCGGCGAATTCGCGTAGTAACGGCGCGGCGGGGAGAACGAGAGAGTTTGGAGACCAAGGGTGGAGATCGAGAGAGTTTGGAGACCAACGAAGGAGAGCGAGAGAGTTTGGAGACCAATGAAGGAGAGCGAGAGAGATTGGAGACCAATGAAGGAAAGCGAGAGAGATTGGAGACCAAGGATGGAGAGCGAGAGAGTTTGGAGACCAATGAAGGAGAGCGAGAGAGATTGGAGACCAAGGATGGAGATCGAGAGAGAATGGAGACTTCGCGGGCAGAGCAAGAGTGCCGTATGCGGAAGGGGATAACGGAACTCCACTGGACTTTGGACTCTCCCGTGAACTTTGGACCGGGGGAGGAAGTGCCACATCTCGGCAGTGGAGCGGCACACAGGCGTGCCACAAGCGGCACGGGAATCAGCGGAACGGCAGCAGTGGGCGGAACATCTATTGGAAGCGGTACATAAAGGACAAGTGGGTCATCCAGGAGGCACGAACTTTGGACCCAGAGTGGAGAGATCCAGCGGGCCGTGCGCAAAAGGGAAATAACGGTGCTTGGAGGCCCTATATAAGGCCGCAGAGCGCTGGCAGCTGGATCAGTCGATCAAGAGGAGTCAAGCCTTCAAGATCAGTCAAAGTACCAAGTGAGCAATCAGTCAAGCAAGTAATCTACGAGGGAGCTACAACCAAGCGAGTCGTCGGAAGCAGCGCCGTGGGAAGCATAGAAGGAGCAAGATCGCCACGTCGAGACGTTCGGGATTAGGACATCAGGAATCGCCGAATTGAGACACAGGTGGCTGAGTTCTGAAAGGCATCACGCGGCTAAGTCAAGGCGTTTGTTTTCTACCTTTGTCACGACCACACCCTGGCGAGTCGCCCGGCGGGTCTGTCAGAGACAAGCAAAAGAGTCCTACGACGAAGAGCCGTCAGTTTGGGGAGGAAAGTTGTCTGCGACCCAGCGTACCTTGCCCGACCAAGCAGGACCTGGCGTGACGGACGAGCGGTAGATCGATTTGTGGTTTCGAAAGGCGTCAGCCTGGAGAGCCCTGCGATTACCGGCGAAGTTCCCGAGCAGCGACCGCCCAGCTCCCCGAGCGCCAGAACAACGAGATACCGGCCAGAAGACAGCGCAGAGGACATCGACAGCGACGCCAGCAGACATTTCCGGCAGCCACGTTACCATCGCCGCGCGGAGCTCATTGGGGAGCGCAGGAGCGTCGCGGACGTCACGCATTAGGGTGAAGCCGGGTGGAACGTTCGTCTGCGCTAGGCGTAAAGCGAAGTGAACCGCTAGACAGCCTCCGGGCGGCAGCCTTGACTGTCAGCGCGAACTGAGCAAGAACCTAGCGGGACCGTCCGGGACAGAGCAAGGGACAGTATTGCCTCGAAAGGCGTCAGCCTGGAGAGCAAGGCTTGTTCACCCTAGTCTGAGAACGGTGACGCTTCCCTAAGCCCACAAGGCCGAATTCTCTGCGGGTCTAAGGCGCAACAAGCGACCCCGAGGCAACGCGTCGGCAAGCAAGCAGAGGCGGCCACTACGAGCGTCCCGAGACCCAGGATCCAGAGGAGGACGAGTCAACGCGTCGAGAAGCCAGAAGGAGGAGCACCAGCAGCCGGCGGAACCAGAACAAGGAGACACAGAAACCAGCATAGCCACACACCCGCTGTACCAATACCACGAGAATAAATCCCACTGTTACCCTTTGAACACTTTGTTTTCTCACTGATCTACGGGCAATCACGTCATATAAATTTGGTGGGACGAACGCACAATCTTCTGAGCTAGCCGCACGAATCTCGTAGCGAGCAGACATACAAAATCAGTTCGTTACATCTGGCGCCCAACGTGATTGTCCCAACAGTGAGAACAGCACAGTAAAAATGGGAAAGAAGTGGATTTACCGCCTCAAGAAGGAAGACTTCGCCCATGTCGCACAGAGGCTCAACGTCGCCCTGGAGGGCAGGCTAGACGACAAGAGGAAGGCACTATCGGAATACTACTCCGAAACAGAGAACGATCCACAACTCGTCGACATCTGGGCCGAGCTAGAGGCGACATACTACGACAGAGCCGGCCCAAGCATTACGTTAACGAACGCTGAAGGGGACAACCTGGTGGCAAGCCTGAGCGTTGACAACATACAGAAAGAGGCCCACAGGAGAGAGTCAAGCCAAGAAAAGAAAGCAGCAGCGCTGATCCCGAGACCAAGCCAGTCGGACTATGCAAAGGTCGCTAAGCAGTTCCGCGAATGGTCGTTCAGGTTCGACGGGGCGGAAAAACCATTCGAGTTCCTGGAGCAGGTAGAATGGTCCGCCAACACGTACGGTTTGGAGCTCGATATGATCCCTCGAGCGATGCCGGTGTTGCTAAAAGGAAGGGCTTTGAAATGGTTCATCGCCAACAATAAGCAGTGGAGAACTTGGGCAGAATTCATTGAAAGTTTCCACACATATTTCCTGCCAAGAGATTTCTTCACCAGGCTGGCGGACCAGGTCCGGCAAAGGAAGCAAGGCTTCAGCGAGTCGTTCAAGGACTACATGATCGACATGCAGACGATGGTGAGGCCACTTAATTACTCCGCTAAAGAGACCCTAAGGACCATCAAGGAAAACTGCACCCCTAGTCTAAGGATCTTCCTAAGGGCATACAAAGTGTCGGACCTGGACACGCTAATGATTCTAGCCGATGAGTACGAAGAACTGGAAAAGGAACGGGAAGTCTTCGCACAGGAGAACAAGTTCTCAAAGACAAAGTCGGCGTCACCAACACAGGTGACATGCAGGAGATGCGAGGAGGAAGATAACCAGGACACACGAGGAAACGACCAATGGTCACCACCACACCAAGCCAGACGACAGCAGGCAACAGACGCACCACGCGGAGGCCATTGGGCACCACCCCCACAGCAACAGAGACAGCCAAACAATACCTTGTGGAGGCCACCAAGCAACACACAGAGGCCACAAGAGGCCACCCATATCACAGACCCGCAGGAGGCCTGTCGGAAATGCGGTGGGAACGGACACTGGGCTAGAGGATGTCGTAACCAGCGGCTGCTGTTTTGCTGGATATGCGGCAAGGTGGGTGTTAGGAGCGTCGATTGCTGCCAACGATCGGGAAATGGCCAGCGATCTCAGCCGCAGAGAGGCGAGCGGGGATCGCACAATGCCACCTCTCCAAACTAACGGGCGAGCTAATCGAGGAGGAGCAGCAGTTGTCCGCAGCTGTGATGATTGGTGGGAAAAGCTACAAAGCCACAATCGACACCGGAGCAACGGCAAGCTTCGTTAGCGAAGAATTGGCGGACAATATTGCTGCTCTAGGAAAGATTACAAGGACGAGACGGCAAGTTAGGTTGGCAGATGGAAGGTGCGGCGGAATTAATGCGCAGCTCGAGGTGGAGGTCAAATTCGGCAACAAACAAGTGACCATGAGCCTGTTGATTTTACCCGGGGTAGTGGATCCATTAGTGTTGGGATGGAACTTCCTGAAACAAGTCGGAACCGAGATAAGGTGTGCTGGACACGAAATAATAATACCAGCCAGGAACCGACACAATGGATGGCTCGAGGAAAAGCTATCAGTAGCAGTCGTTCAACAAGTAAACGAGTTGGACGATACTACAGCGTTCCTGGAAACAGAGCTGGCAGACTTCAGCACAATGTCGGGAACATCGAATATGGCAGAACACCAGATCACAATGAAGGACGACAAGCCAATCAAGCAGAGATACTACCCAAAGAACCCAAAAATTCAAGGGGAAATCAACGCAAAGGTGGACGAGCTTCTCCAAATGGGGTTCATAGAGCATTCAAAGAGCCCATACAGTTCCCCCATCGTGATGGTGAAAAAGAAGACAGGCAAGTGGAGACTGTGTGTCGACTTCAGGCAGATCAACGCGAAATCAGTGAAGGATGCCTACCCAATGCCCCGCATAAACTACATCCTAGATCAACTAAGAGAAGCGCGGTACATCAGCAGTTTGGACCTGAAGGATGGATACTGGCAGATCCCACTAGAAGAAAGTAGCAGGCAATATACAGCATTTACGGTACCAGGCAAAGGTCTGTTTCAGTGGAGGGTAATGCCGTTCGGACTTAACTCGGCGTCGGCAACGTTTCAGCGAGTCTTGGACCAAGTAATCGGCCCCGAGATGTCACCTCACGCATTCGCTTACCAGGATGACATAATAGTGATCGGTCGCACGCTGGAAGAACACAAAAGAAACCTGAAGGAAGTGTTCCGGCGTCTGAAGGAGGCAAATCTGAGGCTGAATCCAGAAAAATGCCAATTCTTCAAAAAGGAGCTGTTGTACCTGGGTCACCGAGTGACTAGCGAGGGAATAGGAACAGATCCAGAAAAAGTAGCCGCCATCGCCGAACTAGAACCGCCATCGACTGTCAAAGAGCTCCGGCAATACCTAGGAGTAGCGTCGTGGTACCGCCGGTTTGTACCAGATTTTTCCAGAATCGTCAAACCCCTGAACGACCTGCTGCGCAAAGGCAGTAAGTGGGAGTGGACACCAGAGCACCAGATGGCGTTTGAGGAGGTTAAGGCAAGACTCGTGGCAGATCCAGTGCTAGCATGCCCGGACTTCAGTAGAACTTTCATCCTGCAAACAGACGCCAGCGACTACGGCATCGGAGCGATACTGACCCAGGACACCGAAAAGGGCGAAAGAGTAATCTCCTACTCGAGCCGAACACTGAACGGCGCGGAGAAGAACTACTCGACAACGGAGAAGGAGTGCTTGGCGATCGTCTGGGCGATCCGGAAGCTCAGGCCATATCTGGAAGGTTACCACTTTAGGGTAGTAACCGACCACATGGCCCTGAAGTGGCTCAACAGCATCGAAAGCCCTTCAGGAAGGATCGCCAGATGGGCCCTGGAGCTACAACAGTACGACTTTGAGATAGCGTACAGAAAGGGCCAGCTAAACGTGGTGGCCGACGCATTATCAAGACAACCACTACCAGAGACGCTACGAGGAGTAAAAGAGGCATCGGCAACAATACCCTCAGGAGAGTGCAGCTGGATCAAGGACATGGGCGAAAAGATAAGGACCCAACCGCAGAAGTACCCGGACTATGTTATGGATGGTGAGACACTGTACAGAAACATACCTCACCGAGCAGGCAGTGAAGACGTCGCGTCATGGAAGATGTGCGTCCCGAAGTCACTACGAGAAACAGTGTTGAGGGAAAACCACGACGCACCGTCCGCGGGACACGTAGGAAGCCGAAGGACAATTGCACGGTTGGCAGCCCGATACTACTGGCCAGGTATGCATAGAGACGCCCGAGCCCACGTACGAAAATGCGAGATTTGCATGCGGTTTAAGCCCAATCAGATGCAGGCGGCTGGGAAGATGTTGACCCAAGTGCCGGAGGAACCATGGGCCACGGTATGTGCAGACTTCGTTGGACCCCTACCAAGATCTAAGCACGGGAATCAAATGCTGCTGGTCATGATAGACAGGTTTTCGAAATGGACGGAACTGGTGCCCCTACGCAGTGCGACGGCAGAGTCGCTCAAAAAGGCATTTAGGGAGCGCATAATCGCAAGGTACGGGGTCCCGAAGGTGGTCATAACGGACAATGGAGTACAGTTTGCAAGCCGCATATTTAAAAATTTCCTGGCTGAGATGGGTATCAGTCAACAATTCACCGCGCCATACACACCACAAGAGAATCCAACCGAACGAGCAAACAGAACGGTCAAGACCATGATTGCCCAGTTCGCAGGGCAGGACCAGAGAAACTGGGACGAGAAGTGGCCGGAGATTATGCTAGCAGTGAACACGAGCATATCCACTGGCCATACACCGGCGTTTCTTACCCAGGGAAGGGAACCACGTCTACCCAGCAGCCTATATGATAAGGAAACCCTAGGCACGGGACGAGCTACGGAGACCCCTGAGGAAAATGCCAACAAACTAAAAGAGGTATTCGAGATCGTGCGGCGAAATATGGAAAAGGCGTCCCAGGACCAAGCCAGACACTACAATCTGAGAAGGAGGCAATGGTCACCAGCGGTGGGCGACATAGTGTGGGCCAAGGAACATCACCTGTCCAAAGCGGCCGAAGGATTCGCCGCAAAACTAGCCCCGAGGTACGATGGCCCTTACCAGGTGGTAGATTTCGTCTCTCCAGTGATCTGCAAAATTCGCCACACACAGTCAAAAAAAGAAAGGACAGTTCACGTTGGCGAGCTCAAGCAACAACAAAACGAGCAGACGGCAGAAACGTCAGGTACGAGGCGACAGGATTAGGCGTCAGGCCGAAGCGAGAGTCACCAATACGCCACACGGAAAGGACAGTCAGCGTAGCACAAGGACATGGAGAAGGATTTCACGTTGATCCAGACTGCGAGGCTACAGGATTATGCGTCAGGCCTAAGCGAGAGTCATCCACAAGCCACGCAGAAAGATCAACCATAAGGATAGGTCGCAAGGACATGGATAAGGATTTCACGTCGATCCAGACTGCGAGGCTACAGGATTATGCGTCAGGCCTAAGCGAGAGTCATCCACAAGCCACGCAGAAAGATCAACCATAAGGATAGGTCGCAAGGACATGGATAAGGAGTTCACGTTGATCCAGTCTACAAGGCATCAGGATTCAGCGTCAGGCCTAAGCGAGAGTCATCCACACGCCACGCAGAAAGGACAATTACAAGGATAGGTCACAAGGACATGGATAAGGATAAATGAGGATCCAACCGCGAGGCATCAGGATTCAGCGTCAGGCTTAAGCGAGAGTCATCCACACGCCACGCAGAAAGGACAATTACAAGGATAGGTCAGAAGGACGTGGATAAGGATGGATGGGGATCCAACCACAAGGCATCAGGATTCAGCGTCGGGCAGTTGCCAGAGTCATCCGGGTTTAGGCCAAGCGGGAAGGAAACGGTCAAGGTCGACAAAACAGTAGCGAAAGCACATCACGTACCCAAAGGACCCCGAAGGATACCCTAAGTGCGACCGAAATATACCCAAAGAACACCCCAACAACACCTCTAAAGGATACCCAAAGGACACCCGAAGGATACCCTAAGTGTGCCCAAACTATACCCGAAGGATACCCTAAGTGTTCCCAAACTATACCCGAAGGACGCCCCAACAATACCTCTAAGTGTACCCAAAGGACACCCAAAGGATACACTAGGGATAGCCCAACGATCCCCAAGGATACCTAAGGATACCCCAATAGGACTCGAAAGACACCTCAAGGATACCCCAATAATAACCCAAGGACACCAAGGATACCAACCAGGAACGCCCCGAAGCAAGGTGTAGGCCCAAGGACAACTTCCAAGAATACTCACCAAAGGTGATCAAGTCAATTACGGAACCGGGAGGTACAACGCACCGCAGCATCCAGAGGGCCACGGTGATCTGAGGGAATACAACATGTGGTTTACGAAGAAAGGGGGAAGACGGTACAGCAAAGAGAGCTGTACCGTAAGAGAGCGAGCGCCCAAAGAAAGGACATAACGGTATCGGGCAAAAGGAAGGCGCGCAACCGAGGTTTCATGTATGGGGAGCCTGGCGACGGTCGAGCACTAAAATTCAGAACATCATCATGAGCACACGCGTCACCAGAGCCGAAACACGCAGGAGGATGGCGGCCCTCCAGGAACCTCGCCCGGGGCAAGGATGGTCGGAGACCCGGCCTACCCGAGCTCCGCGGCGGGCCCTGGAGCGGACTCGAGGCGAGGACTCCGCACCGGAACCCACGGTGAGCGACGACAGCGACGTGGAGGTGATCGGCGATCCCGCCGTCGAGGAGAGAGAGTGGCGACTCCGGAAGGCGGCGGCGGGCGGTCACATACCGCGCGGGACGACGGACGTCGGAGGAGAGGAACTCCCGAGGAGCCACTCGGAGGCGGTCTGTCGGGCCACCGAGGAGTCTCGGAAGCGGTTCCGAGACCGGGAGCCGTCGGACGAGGAGCAACAACGGTCGACGGAGGAGGAGGCGAGAAGGCAGGCGCGGCTGCGGCAGGACCACGAGGCGGCGGCGGCGCGGTGGCATGCCCGCTTGCGAGAGGCGGAAGAAGAAGAGCGGCGGCTGTGGGAGGCACACGTGGAGGACGCGTGAGAGGTGCCACTCACTCCCAGATACGCGGCCGAGGAACGCAGCCCGAGGGACGAGGACGAGGACGAACCACGCGCGCCATCCCCTCCGCGGTGGTTACCCGAGGTGCCACCCACTCCCCGCTACGAGGGGGAGTGGCTCACGGACGGCGACGATGGAGCACCGTTGGCCACGCCGCCGTGGAGGCCGGCCCGGCCACCCACGCCGCGATACGCGGAGCCACGACGACCTGAGGAGCAGACGCCGAGCGAGGAGTCGACCGCGCAGCCGATGCCGCAACCGGAGGAGGAGGACGTCCACCAGGCAAGGGCGGACGAGCCGTCGGTGGTGCGGACGGAGGTGCCGGCCGCGCACGTGAGCCACAGCACACGGGCGTTCGAGGCCGAGGGTATGCGGTGGCGGCAGCAGACGGTGACGTGGACGTGGCCCGAGGGGCCCGCGACAGGACCGACGACGGAGGTGCCCAGGATATGGGAGGAAGGGGCACCGAAGGTGAACCCTCGAGACCCCCGGACGAGGAGCCGACAGGATGCATGGGTCCCGCCGACACCAAGCACGGGCCCGCCAACACCGGCGACGACGGCAACGACGGGGGAGGCGGAGTCACCGGAGAAAGGACCATGGGTGTGGCCCGAGCCACCGGCCACCCAAAGGCCTCCACTACAACGACAAAGTTCGACGCCCGGATCAACGCGCCCGCGGCCGCAGTTCATGCGGCAGGTATCGGCGCCGGAGGAAGGCGGTTGGCGCGAGGTCGCCAGGAGCGAGTGGCCGGCGGGCATTGAGGAAGCACCCGCGGTCGCGACGGCACGGCGGAAGGGCGGCAGGCGGTGCGTCCTGGTCTGCGATGGCGGGAGGAGATACCGGGTGAGGCTCGGAGTCGCGGGCATCCGGGTTTTCGCACAATAAATAAAAAAAAAAAAAAAAATCACAAAACAACACAAGGGTTTTCCAAAACAACAAGAGAAGGGGTACGGGGCCCAGAGTTTGATTGGGGTGGCTGGAAGAAGAACGGGGCATGCATGGGCCACTCCAGCAACCTGTAAGTCGAATGGTCTTAGTCCAGGAAGAAGAAATGAACGCCAATTACTTACCTGCTGTCCCGGTTGCAAAGTGAATGCGAAGTCCTCTCCGCACCCGCTCTCGAGAGCTGCCAAAATGGAGTCCGATGCAGCCGATAGAGGACGAGTGAAGGGCGAGAGAGGACGAAAGGAGAGAGAAGGATAAGATGAGAAGGAGTAGAGGAAATGTAAAAGGAACTTACCCATGAAAAATTGCAAAATCACCACGAGCCAGGGAAGGGGGCGCCTCGATAGGCGATCGATTGGCACTGGACGATAGTGCGATCGATGGGCACACGACAATGGAAATATCGGCCAAGGTGGAAATATCGCAAATGAGCAGGTGGCAACGCCGCACCGTCGGTATCGATATGCGAATAAATATCGATCACGCACGAATGGTGTGACCAGGCGGAGGAAACATGGAAAGGAGTGAGACGCAGCAATGAGCAGCGAGCTGGGATCGATAGCCCAGGAGTATCGATGTCCCAGTGGGAACACAGGAAATATCGGCGCGGGAGATTTAAAGTTGCTACGAGGCGGATGACCCCCGCTGTAGAAACTCAAGGGAGTTAAGAGCGTCGAGGGAGCATCGAGGGAGCAACGAGGGAGCGCCGCGGGAATCACAAGGACTCAAAGGCTAGGATAAGCAAGGAAACGCCGGAGAGTAGGAACCAGTCTTAAATGTTTCCCGAAGTAAGGGGGGAATGTGAGGAGTTGAATAACTCCCCACAAATAGAAGCAGCAGCAGATGGCCGGCCGCTTACCAGATACGCGGCGAATTCGCGTAGTAACGGCGCGGCGGGGAGAACGAGAGAGTTTGGAGACCAAGGGTGGAGATCGAGAGAGTTTGGAGACCAACGAAGGAGAGCGAGAGAGTTTGGAGACCAATGAAGGAGAGCGAGAGAGATTGGAGACCAATGAAGGAGAGCGAGAGAGATTGGAGACCAAGGATGGAGATCGAGAGAGAATGGAGACTTCGCGGGCAGAGCAAGAGTGCCGTATGCGGAAGGGGATAACGGAACTCCACTGGACTTTGGACTCTCCCGTGAACTTTGGACCGGGGGAGGAAGTGCCACATCTCGGCAGTGGAGCGGCACACAGGCGTGCCACAAGCGGCACGGGAATCAGCGGAACGGCAGCAGTGGGCGGAACATCTATTGGAAGCGGTACATAAAGGACAAATGGGTCATCCAGGAGGCACGAACTTTGGACCCAGAGTGGAGAGATCCAGCGGGCCGTGCGCAAAAGGGGAATAACGGTGCTTGGAGGCCCTATATAAGGCCGCAGAGCGCTGGCAGCTGGATCAGTCGATCAAGAGGAGTCAAGCCTTCAAGATCAGTCAAAGTACCAAGTGAGCAATCAGTCAAGCAAGTAATCTACGAGGGAGCTACAACCAAGCGAGTCGTCGGAAGCAGCGCCGTGGGAAGCATAGAAGGAGCAAGATCGCCACGTCGAGACGTTCGGGATTAGGACATCAGGAATCGCCGAATTGAGACACAGGTGGCTGAGTTCTGAAAGGCATCACGCGGCTAAGTCAAGGCGTTTGTTTTCTACCTTTGTCACGACCACACCCTGGCGAGTCGCCCGGCGGGTCTGTCAGAGACAAGCAAAAGAGTCCTACGACGAAGAGCCGTCAGTTTGGGGAGGAAAGTTGTCTGCGACCCAGCGTACCTTGCCCGACCAAGCAGGACCTGGCGTGACGGACGAGCGGTAGATCGATTTGTGGTTTCGAAAGGCGTCAGCCTGGAGAGCGCTGCGATTACCGGCGAAGTTCCCGAGCAGCGACCGCCCAGCTCCCCGAGCGCCAGAACAACGAGATACCGGCCAGAAGACAGCGCAGAGGACATCGACAGCGACGCCAGCAGACATTTCCGGCAGCCACGTTACCATCGCCGCGCGGAGCTCATTGGGGAGCGCAGGAGCGTCGCGGACGTCACGCATTAGGGTGAAGCCGGGTGGAACGTTCGTCTGCGCTAGGCGTAAAGCGAAGTGAACCGCTAGACAGCCTCCGGGCGGCAGCCTTGACTGTCAGCGCGAACTGAGCAAGAACCTAGCGGGACCGTCCGGGACAGAGCAAGGGACAGTATTGCCTCGAAAGGCGTCAGCCTGGAGAGCAAGGCTTGTTCACCCTAGTCTGAGAACGGTGACGCTTCCCTAAGCCCACAAGGCCGAATTCTCTGCGGGTCTAAGGCGCAACAAGCGACCCCGAGGCAACGCGTCGGCAAGCAAGCAGAGGCGGCCACTACGAGCGTCCCGAGACCCAGGATCCAGAGGAGGACGAGTCAACGCGTCGAGAAGCCAGAAGGAGGAGCACCAGCAGCCGGCGGAACCAGAACAAGGAGACACAGAAACCAGCATAGCCACACACCCGCTGTACCAATACCACGAGAATAAATCCCACTGTTACCCTTTGAACACTTTGTTTTCTCACTGATCTACGGGCAATCACGTCATATAAATTTGGTGGGACGAACGCACAATCTTCTGAGCTAGCCGCACGAATCTCGTAGCGAGCAGACATACAAAATCAGTTCGTTACAGGGTCTAGGAGAATAACAGCGCCAAATGTCAAGCGGCCCTAGAAATTCACCATGCCCCACGATCGAGGTTACCGGCGGGTCGGCAGCGGCGGATGCTGTCGTTTCCTTTTTGGCAGCGGCAGCGTACAGACGCAGTCAACTCAAGTCAGTTCGCGAGTGACCTAAAAGGGAAATTTTTCACTTGTTTAATTTTCGGTTGGATCGCGCTTAGACTGGTGAGTTTTTGATAGAAAAGGGAGTGTTTAGGAAATTGAGTTCAGCCGGAAAATTATTGTAGGCGGTCGGCTGTAGGCGATTCGGAAAGTCCCCGAGAAGGCGTTGGAGAAGAAAAGAAAAAAAAACGGATGTGGATCTTGGTGCCAAACGAAAGCGGGAAAATCGGCGGCCAAGCTGAAAAGTCGGCGGCAGCAGCGTTGGAAATCAAGCGTTAATTTTATATATACAATTTCGCCCTAACCTGACCCAAATTTTACCAGCTGCTTGTGACCCCATATTAGTATTTGAGAAAGAAACAAGAAAGGAAGCCGAAGCTTATAAACCCTTGCAGCTATAATTATTAAATTTAAAAACACAAAAAATTATATTCCCAATAGTATAAGATAATATGTCAAAAAACACCGGAGCTATAATTAGTTTTATGTTATTTTCCTACCAATTTTCCGATCGTTCCAATGGCAGCTATATGATATAGTCGTCCGATTTTGATATAATTAAATTCGAAATTCAGAACTAATTAAAAATGTTATTTCCAAGCGTGGGAGGTTATATGTTAAAGAACACCGAAGCTATAATTTGTTTCATGTTATTTTCCTACCAATTTTCCGATCGTTCCTATGGCAGCTATATGATATAGTCGTCCGATTTTGATAAAATTAAATTCGAAATTCAGATCTAATTAAAAAATGTTATTTCCAAGCGTTGGAGGTTATATGTTGAAAACCACCGAGGCTATAATTTGTTTAATATTATTTTTCCACCAATTTACCGATCGTTCCTATGGCAGCTATATGATATAGTCGTCAGATTTTGATAAAATTAAATTCCAAATTCAGAACTAATTAAAAAATGTTATTTACAAGCGTTGGAGGTTATATGTTGAAAAACACCGAGGCTATAATTTGTTTCATATTATTTTTCCACCAATTTTCCGATCGTTCCTATGGCAGCTATATGATATAGTCGTCAGATTTTGATAAAATTTAATTCGAAATTCAGAACTAGTTAAAAAATGTTATTTCCAAGCGTAGGAGGTTATATGTTAAAAAACACCGAAGCTATAATTTGTTTCATGTTATTTTCCTACCAATTTTCCGATCGTTCCTATGGCAGCTATATGATATAGTCGTCCGATTTTGATAAAATTAAATTCGAAATTCAGAACTAATTAAAAAATGTTATTTCCAAGCGTTGGAGGTTATATGTTGAAAAACACCGAGGCTACAATTTGTTTCATATTATTTTTCCACCAATTTTCCGATCGTTCCTATGGCAGCTATATGATATAGTCGTCAGATTTTGATAAAATTAAATTCAAAAAAATTCAGAACTAATTAAAAATTTTATTTCCAATTTTACGATCGTTCCTTTGGCAGCTATATGATGTAGTCGTCCGATTTTGAAAAAACTTAATTCGAAATTCAAAACTAATTTAAAAAAATGTCATGTCCAAGCTTAAGAGGTTTTATGTTAAAAAAAACACCGAAGCTATAATTTGTTTCATATTATTTTCCCACCAATTTTCCGATCGTTCCTATGGCAGCTATATGATATAGTCGTCCGATTTTGATAAAATTAAATTCGAAATTCAGAACTAATTAAAAAATGTTATTTCCAAGCGTAGGAGGTTATATGTTAAGGAACACCGAAGCTATAATTTGTTTCATATTATTTTCCAACAAATTTTCCGATCGTTCCTATGGCACCTATATGATATAGTCGTCCGATTTCGATAAAATTTAATTCAAAACTAATTAAAAAATGTTATTTCCAAGCTAAGGAAATTATATGCTAAAAAACACCAAAGATATAATTTTTTTAAATTTTTTTTGTTCGATTATTCCTAAGGGAGCTATAAGATAAAGTTGTCCGATCCGGCTGGTTCCGACTTGTATACTACCTGCAAAAGATATACGGCTTTTGGGAAAGTTTCAGCCCGATAGCTTTAAAACTGAGAGACTAATTTGCGTAGAAATGGACGGACAGACGGACATGGCTAGATCGACTCGTCTAGTCATGCTGATCAAGAATATATATACTTTATTGGGTCGGAAACGTCTCCTTCACTGCGTTTCAAACTTCTGACTGAAATGAACATAACCTCTGCAAGGGTATAAAAATTCAGAACTAATTAAAAATTTTATTTCCAATTTTACGATCGTTCCTTTGGCAGCTATATGATATAGTCGTCCGATTTTGATAAAATTAAATTCGAAATTCAGAATGAATTAAAAAATGTTATTTACAAGCGTAGGAGGTTATATGTTTAAAAAAAACACCGAAGTTATAATTTGTTTCATATTATTTTCCCACCGATTTTACGATCGTTCCTATGGCAGCTATATGATATAGTCGTATAGTTTTGATAAAATTTAATTCGAAATTCAGAACTAATTAAAAAATGTTATTTCCAAGAGTAGGAGGTTATATGTTAAGGAACACCGAAGCTATAATTTGTTTCATATTATTTTCCCACCAACTTTACGATCTCTATTACGAGCTATATGATATAGTCTTCCGATTTTGATAAAATTTAATTCGAAATTCAAAACTAATTTAAAACAAGGAAGAACGCTATAGTCGAGTACCTCGACTATCAGATACCCGTTACTCAGCTAAACAGAGATATGCAAGTAGCAAAGCGAGATTAAAATGCGCCACCTACCGGCGGTATACAGATTTAAGCGTTATGGGCGTTAGAGTGGGCGTGGCAAATTTTTTTTTGGACCAATCGATAGGTATTGACGAGACCAATACATTTCAGTTAAATTTTTTTATCTAGCATGAAAGTTGTGGGCGTCACAGGATTTCGCGGTTTGTGGGCGTTAAAGTGGGCGTGGCAAACTTTTTTTTGTGTCAATCGATAGGTATTGATGAGAACAATACATTTCAATTAAAATTTTCTATCTAGCATCAAAACTGTAGGAGCCACAGTTTTGGGCGGTTTGTAGGCGTTATAGTGGGCGTGGCACTGTACTGAAACAAACTTTCGCTGCGCAGGAATCTCAGGAATCTGCGTGCCAATCCAATTCTCATAGTTACCGAGATCTCAGCGTTCATACGGACAGACGGACAGACGGACATGGCTAGATCAACTCGGCTAGTGATCCTGATCAAGAATATATATACTTTATGGGGTCGGAAACGCTTCCTTCTGCCTGGTTCATACTTTCCGACGAATCTAGTATACCCTTTTACTCTACGAGTAACGGGTATAAAAAATGTTATTTCCAAGGAAAGGAGGTAATATGTTAAAAAACACCAAAGATATAATGTCTTAACATTTTTTTTTCCGATTATTCCTATGGGAGCTATAAGATATAGTTGTCCGATCCGGCTGGTTCCGACTTATATACTACCTGCAAAAGATATAAGACTTTTGGGAAAGTTTCAGCCCGATAGCTTTAAAACTGAGAGACTAGTTTGCGTAGAAACGGACGGACAGACGAACAGACTGACATGGCTAGATCGACTCGTCTAGAGATGCTGATCAAGAATATATATACTTTATGGGGTCGGAAACGTCTCATTCACTGCGTTGCAAACTTCTGACTGAAATCAATATACCCTCTGCAAGGGTATAAAAATGTTATTTCCAAGCTTAGGAGGTTATATGCTAAAAAACACCAAAGATATAATTTTTTTAAAAATTTGTTTTTTCTATTATTCCTATGGGAGCTATAAGATATAGTTGTCCGATCCGCCTGGTTCAGACTTATATACTACCTGCAAAAAAAAAATACTTTTGGGAAAGTTTCAGCCCGATAGCTTTAAAACTGAGAGACTAGAAACGGACGGACAGACGGACATGGCTAGATCGACTCGTCTAGTCATGCTGATCAAGAATATATATACTTTATAGGGTCGGAAACGTCTCCTTCACTGCGTTGCAAGCTTCTGCCTGAAATCAATATACCCTCTGCAAGGGTATAAAAAGGAGAGGAGAGTTCCAATTTAGATACCCGCAGCTTTAGAAGTTACAAAAATCCCGACCTACGACAGCAAAATTTAAATTGAGCCGTAAAAGCAGACGCTATCGCTTGCGTGGGTAAAGAGAGGCGGGGCTACGCCTAAGCGTGAGCTTTCAGTCTCCTATACGGATCGAATCACGCCAGTCGCCTTCGTTGAGCTCCGTCGCGAAAAGAAGAATTTAGAAATAAAATCAATTTACGCGAAAGTAAACGTTTTTCGCACCAGCTGCACGGGTCGGTGAAAGCCTGAAGTTACTGCCCGCGAGATAGTTGGCGGCTAAAACATAGTTTAAGCAAATTAAGTGTAAGCATAGTTTTTTTGTGTGGGTGCTTGTGAATATGTGGGGCTGCTAGCTAAGGAAGAAAGATGAAAAAGGCGAGCATGCGATGAATCCGCGATCGAAATTTCAGCCAGCCCCGAAAGTAATTTTTTTTTATATTTCTTTGCTCTTCGTTCGCTTTGAGTTTAGTTTTATTTGCCAGTTGACGAAATTGTCTGACTAATTTTCCTTAAAATTTGAATTCGAAATGTCCATAAAGAAATCCTAATATTAGCAAGCACGGGAAAAAAAATCGTACCATTAAAAATTTAGGCAAAGTCCACCAAGGAGCTTGCGAAATCGCTCACCAGTTTTTGTCCCAAAAGTCTTTAACCTTGTAATTTTTAAATTGTCGTCTATTTGTATGAGATTTTATATCGTTTACCTTGGGATAAGTTATGTTTGCATTTTACCATAAATAAAATGTTTATAATGTGCTAAAAGGAATTAGTGTTGTCCGCGGCTGGCGTTGACCTGCAGTGAAGGAGTGCACTTAAGAAAAAAAAGGGGTCGCTCAGGCTGTTAAGCGCTGAGGGTAAGAGCGACCATTGGTAGGGTGGGCATGACCAAGACCTCCAGAACATCGAGGGAGGCGAGAAGGGCAGATCAGTCGGAAAGGGAGTAAATTAGAAAGGTCCAGCACTATGATGTGTGTGATATTCTTTATACCTGTTAGATTGGTGAGGCACGAGATGTCGGCAAGACCATCACACCCATAGCCGAAGAGCCAGAGCCGGAGAATAACTTATCGCGTGCGCTGGCATCTCGAGGTGACATCTGGCCTAAAGTTTTTATAAGTGTAGCGGTTCGTTACAGTTATAATTATTAAAAGAATAATTAAAAAAACTATGATTGGCGCCCAACGTGTGGGGCCACATTTTTAATGTGACTTACACACACACATACATTCGTTTTGCTGCGAGTACTAATGACCAATGGGTGGGCTGGCATATAGGTGTGTTCACATATATGTACTTAGCTAAGGTTGCTCCAGTCGTTAGGATATCAGTTTCGACTTTCAAGGTGTTCGGAAGCACAGGAAAACGGAAAATCATCATCAAGCCGACGACTGCCGACCGTTTTTTTAGCCGAAGCAAACCTATTTGTGTATACTCTACACGTCGCAGCTCGAGGCGGTGCAAGTCAGACGCATAGGACATGCAAGTGGACTTGCTTACGAAAAGCGGGACACTTGACCTCGAATGACATGCATCACCAAAGGCTCGCGAAGAAAAATTCCACAAGTTGCACATATCCATTTGTCAAATATTCGCATAAGAATTACTGAGTAGAAATGTTTTTATATAAACCCTCAGGCCACGGATAGAGACAAGAGGCATATTCCCGACATTTATGTCAGAGTGCAATAATCTGTCGCTTGGATAACAGAGAGCGAAAAGCTTCGCGTTACAATCTGACCACGGCGGACATTGTTTGTTTTTGTTGTCGCTGATAAGCGAGTCAAAGCTTTGTGTTTTTATTTCCCCTTTTGTGCTGACCGAAACCTTTTGGTTGTATAAAAGTGCATTATTATTGCAAGCAATTAGCTAAGCTTGCTGGCCAGACTGTTGATATTGAGATTTTGTTGAGTTTCTTGAATTGATTTTATCTATTTATTTTTGTATACAATTTATAATTCTTATATTATTAATTATAATTTATCTAATTTATTAGTTATAATTCATCTAATTTATTAAACACTTGGAGCCCCATGTTAAAATTCAAGCGATCCGTTAATTCGAGCTTGTGGGGATCAAAGAGCCCTCCGCGATCTGGTAGATGGAACGTGAATAAGTTTTTTAACAATTACCTTTACTTGATTTATTTTTGATTGTGTTTATACGAAGTCGGGTGTCAATTTCTTTTATTTTTTTTTTTTTTTGCGGGTTTCTGGTTGTCTGTTGTTACTCGTAGGCTGGATATATTCGAGTTGTTCAAACGAAAATTAGTTATTATTTTCCTACGCAGCAATGGAGTCTGAGGCTTCAGAATTGCCCAAATGCGCGCTTTGCGACAGGCCGTTGTCAGCAGACCAAGTGGGACGGGCAAAATGCGGCCACGAATTCCACAAAGATTGTATTGACAATCTCATCAAGGCCAAGGGCAGTTGCCCTGGTTGTAATCCTAAGGGAGAAGGTGTCAAGCCGAAAGCTCCAGGCAGTTCTAATGGGAAACAGCCAACTAGTGGCACTGATGCTGAGGTGATCGCCAACATTGTTGCACAGCAATTAAAGGCAATGCAGAATGACCTTTTAACTCAGCTAACCGAACGGATGGGGGCGATGATCCAAACAAATGTAGCTGCGCAGATGCAAGAGCCACTCAGGCCAGCCGAATCCAGCCATAATTTTAGAGTTTCGTCGGAGATAGGAGATATTGATATTCCAGACCGGGCCATCTCAGCCTTTTCAAGCTCTGATTTGGTGAGTCGTCCCGACAAGGTCGGGCAAATGTTAAGCAGTTGGAAGTTGCGCTTTAATGGTGATCAGGACGGGTTAAGTGTAGATAAATTCTTATATCGCGTGGAGGCGCTGACACGCCAAACTCTTAACTCGCGATTTGACTAGCTCTGTGGGAATGCCAGTGTTCTCTTCGAGGGAAAAGCTCGCGAATATTATTGGCGATTCCACAAGGTCTCAGACAGCTCTAGATGGGATTTGCTGACGGAAGCTTTACGCAAGCAGTTCCGAGATACGCGCACAGATGTGGATCTTAGGGAAACGATTCGAGACCGGAAGCAGAAAGAAAAAGAAAGCTTTGACGCTTTCTACGACGCCATTGTGCAGATTACCGACTGTCTGGAAGTACCGTTGGCAGAAAAGGACCTAATTGAAACTCTTCGACGGAACTTACGACCGGAAATAAGGCATGAGTTGCTGAATGTTACCATCGATTCTGTTCAAAAGCTTCGCGATATTTGCCGTCGCAGGGAAGGTTTTCTTGAAGACGTGAAGCGTACCTACGGTTAGCAGAAGCCAGTTCCCTTTCGGAAACAGGTGTCGGAGTTGGTGCAGGGGTATCTATCAGATGAAGCTTCGGAGTTTTCGGATCCTTACCAGGTAGTAGAGGTGGATGCTATAGGTCTCGTGTGGTGGAATTGCAGGCAAGAGGGACACCGCTCTCATAACTGTAAGGAGAGGCGGAAAATATTCTGCTATGGATGTGGTATTCCAAACACTTACAAACATACCTGTCCGAAGTGTCAAAAAAACGCGGAGCTGAACTTACGTCCTCGACAACAGCCGTGTGTTCTTCGCAACAAACCAGCGAATTCCGTTGTCAATCAGCATTAAACGATTGTGGACCAGGGATTGGGGGAAAGCCACCAGTTTTCTGGCCGCAACTTATAAGGAACACAGAATTTCCAAGTATTAAAATTAGATCTAATAAGAAACTTTCTCGAAATGCAAAAAGGATCAAAGGGTATTGGCAGTCAGCTAAGGACATATATGCAATCCGCTATAAGAGCTTGGACAGACGGCCCTATGCAGAGGTTCGTTTGCTTGACAGAGTTGTAATAGGACTGTTAGATACGGGGGCATCCATAAGCGCTATAGGCGGAAAGTTGGCCGAGCAAATAATTAAAGGTCGAGTTCCGTTCAAGAGGGGTGCAAGTACAGTGAACACAGCTGATGGGAAAAGGCAAAATGTGATAAGACGTTTAAAGACACCAGTACAGTACGAAGAAAAAACTGAGAATTTGGAGATGTATATAATTCCCTCGCTCAGTCAAGACCTCTATTTGGGCATTGGTTTTTGGTCCTCTTTTGAGCTATTGCCACCGGCAACTGATGGTCAAAGAATCCAGTTGCAAGCCGTGATTGACAAGTTCTCTTCCTTCGCGGTCTCTGGTCTAGGGAAAACAAGACTTTTGTCGCATTCTATTGATGTGGGAGAGGCGAAACCCGTAAAGCAGAGACATTTTCCGGTTTCACCGGCGGTCGAGAAATTGTTATATGAAGAGGTAGACCGTATGCTTAAACTTGGGGTAATTGAGGAGTCCGATAGTCCTTGGTCTTCACCGGTCGTGCTGGTGCAGAAGCCAGGAAAGGTGCGTCTTAGTCTGGATAGCCGAAAAGTCAATGCAGTAACTAGAAATGATGCATATCCTTTGCCGCAAATTGACGGAATTCTCAGTCGGCTACCCAAGGCGAACATAATTTCTAGCCTCGACCTTAAAGATGCCTATTGGCAAATCCCCTTAGAGCCTCAGTCACGCGACAAAACGGCATTCACCATACCTGGTAAACCGTTATATCAGTATAAAGTGATGCCATTTGGGCTCACGAATGCTTCGCAAACGATGACTAGGCTGATGGATAAGGTAATACCGGCTGAACTTAGGAACGAGGTCTTTAATTTGCCTATCGTCTCAGATAGTTTCAATAGTCACCTGAAGGTTTTGAGTTCGGTGGCAAGTTGCATTCGAGCAGCAGGTTTGACATTGAACGTAGAAAAGAGCAATTTTTGCATGAAATGTGTCAAAAATTTAGGCCATATAGTAGGGGAAGGCGTGGTGCGTACAGACCCTGATAAAATTTTGGCCATGACGAATTTTCCAGTGCCAAAGACCTTGAAGGCTTTGAGGAGATTCCTTGGCATGGTCGGTTGGTACCGAAAATTTGTAAGTAACTTCGCTGCAGTGTCAGCTCCCTTAACGGATCTACTAAAACCTAGGCAAAAGGTTGTGATGAGCGTTGAGGGTGAGCGAGCATTTAACAAGTTACAAGAAATGCTTTGCTCTGCACCCGTTCTGCGTAGCCCAGATTTTAGCAAGCCCTTTTATATCCACTGTGATGCTAGCAACACCGGGGTGGGGGTGTTTTAGTTCAAAAGTCTGAGAGTGGCGAAGAGTGTCCAATTGCCTTTGTATCAAAGAAGCTCAATAAGACTCAAAGAAACTATTCGGTCACGGAACCAGAGTGTTTAGCGGCTATTATTTGCATCAAGAGGTTTCGGGCCTATGTTGAGGGCCACGAGTTCACGGTGATTACCGATCACGCGTCGCTTAAATAGTTGATGACACAGACAGATTTGCATTCTAGACTCGCAAGGTGGGCATTGAAACTTCAAAGTTTCAATTTTAAAATAGAGCATCGCAGTGGCAAGCTCAATGTTGTTCCTGATGCCTTATCGAGGGTCAACGAAGAAGAAGTCTCTGCATTAGAGGCCAGCCACGGGTTGCTTGTAGATTTAGAATCTTCCCAGTTCAAAGATCCGGACTACATAGAGCTGATCGAAAAGGTTAAAGCTACTGCCAGCAGTCTCCCTGATTTAAAATCAGCCGATGGTTTTGTGTTCCGGAGAACTGAACATACATCTGGGGAGCCGATCCATGATAATTTTTGTTGGAAGTTATGGGTTCCCTCGGGTTTGGTGCCTGTAGCACTTAAGAATGCGCATGATGACCCGTTAGCGTCGCATGGAGGCGTTCACAAAACATTGGAAAGGCTTAGGCCATACTATTATTGGCCAGGCTTGGTAAAAGATGTAAAAGAATATATAAGGTCATGTGATACGTGTAAAATGAATAAAGCCCCAAACCAAGCGTTGCGACCTCCAATGGGAAAGGCTTCGGAGTCAGCGAGGGCATTTCAAAAACTTTACATAGATTTCTTAGCACCTTACCCAAGATCCAGAAGTGGCAATATTGGGATCTTTATTGTGCTGGATCATTACAGCAAATTCGTTTTCTTGAAGGCAGTAAAGAGACTGTCGGCAGAGGTAGTTGTGAAGTACATGCAGCAGGAAATTTTTCATGTTTTTGGCGTTCCCGAGACGATTATGTCAGATAATGGATCGCAGTTTAAGTCTGAAGCATTTCAAAAATTCCTAAGAGAGTACAAGGTATCTCATACTTTGACGCCGGTTTACTCTCCTCATTCAAGTGCCTCGGAGCGGGTAAATCGCTCCGTGATAGCCGCTATTCGATCCTACGTGCGGAGTGATCAGAAGGATTGGGATGAGCAGCTAAGTAGTATTTGCTGCGCCCTGAGATCAGCTGTTCACTCGAGCCTAGGGACGTCCCCATACTATATGGTGTTTGGACAGCATTTCATATCGTCTGGGGCCACATACAAACTGTTAAGAGCCCTCAATTTGCTGGAAGATAAAACGTTGGCGTTTTCTAGAGAAGACTCTCTTGAGCTGGTCCGCAGCAAAGCTCTAGAGGTAACGAAAAATCAGTTCGCGAAAAATGAGCGAAAATACAATTTAAGGTCAAGGGAGGTGTTCTTCAACGAAGGTCAAGAAGTTTATCGTAGAAATTTCTAGCAAAGTAATTTCGCAGCTGGCTATAACGCAAAGTTGGGACCAGCCTTCGTAAAGTCACGGGTGAGGAAAAAGGTTGATCAAGCTTGTTATGATTAAACCCAGCGGTGGCGCCACCTGTGACAGGCCCAGAAAGGGGTTATAGGTAGCTGGTGGGTCTAGGAGAATAACAGCGCCAAATGTCAAGCGGCCCTAGAAATTCACCATGCCCCACGATCGAGGTTACCGGCGGGTCGGCAGCGGCGGATGCTGTCGTTTCCTTTTTGGCAGCGGCAGCGTACAGACGCAGTCAACTCAAGTCAGTTCGCGAGTGACCTAAAAGGGAAATTTTTCACTTGTTTAATTTTCGGTTGGATCGCGCTTAGACTGGTGAGTTTTTGATAGAAAAGGGAGTGTTTAGGAAATTGAGTTCAGCCGGAAAATTATTGTAGGCGGTCGGCTGTAGGCGATTCGGAAAGTCCCCGAGAAGGCGCTGGAGAAGAAAAGAGAAAAAAACGGATGTGGATCTTGGTGCCAAACGCAAGCGGGAAAATCGGCGGCCAAACTGAAAAGTCGGCGGCAGCAGCGTTGGAAATCAAGCGTTAATTTTATATATACAATTTCGACCTAACCTGACCCAAATTATAACAGCTGCTTGTGACCCCATAACCCGAGGCGGTACAGGCCGTGTATTTGAGAAAGAAAAAAGGAGAGGAGAGTTCCAATTTAGATACCCGCAGCTTTAGATGTTACAAAAATCCCGACCTACGACAGCAAAATTTAAATTGAGCCGTAAAAGCAGACGCTATCGCTTGCGTGGGTAAAGAGAGGCGGGGCTACGCCTAAGCGTGAGCTTTCAGTCTCCTATACGGATCGAATCACGCCAGTCGCCTTCGTTGCGCTCCGGTTTGTCGCTGTCGGTTTGAGTGTCTCCTTTTCCCCTCTTCTTTTTTTTTGCATTTTCTTTCCCCCTGCACAGCTCTCATCATCCCGAAGAAAGCGCTTTCGTCGATGGATTTGAAACAGTGGTGAGTCCAAATTTTCATCTATTTATTACATAAAAGAAAGGGGGTAGGAAGGAAATGGAATAAATTGGAGGGTGAGACGTAAGAAGGAAAGATCAAAAGGGAATGAAAAAAATTTACGACAACGTCTGAGCGAACCGGGAAAGCATGAGCTAAAGAAAACTCGACCGCGTGGATCCCAAGCTCTTCGTTCGCTTTGGGTTTAGTTTTATTTGCCAGTCGACGAAATTATCTGACTAATTTTCCTTAAAATTTGAATTCGAAATGTCCATAAAGAAATCCTAATATTAGCAAGCACGGGAAAAAAAATCGTACCATTAATAATTTAGGCAAAGTCCACCAAGGGGATTTGCGAAACCGCTCACCAGTTTTTGTCCCAAAAGTCTTTAACCTTGTAATTTTTAAATTGTCGTCTACTTGTATGATATTTTATATCGTTTACCTTAGAATAAGTTTTGTTTGTATTTTACTATAATTAAAATGTTTATAATGTGCTAAAAGGAATTAGTGTTGGCCGCGGCTGGCGTTGACCTGCAATGAAGGAGTGCACTTAGAAAAAAAAGGGGTCGCACAGGCTGTTAAGCGCTGAGGGTAAGAGCGACCATTGGTAGGGTGGGCATGACCAAGACCTCCAGAACATCGAGGGAGGCGAGAAAGGCAGATCAGTCGGAAAGGGAGTATGTAAGAAAGGTCCAGCATTATGATGTGTGTGATATTCTCTATACCGGTTAGATTGATGAGGCACGCGAGTATCGGAGTTATATTAGGAGAAGGCATTCCGAGATGTCGGCAAGACCATCACACCCATAGCCGAAGAGCCAGAGCCGGAGAATAACTTATCGCGTGCGCTGGCATCTCGAGGTGACATCTGGCCTAAAGTTTTTATAAGTGTAGCGGTTCGTTACATTCTTTATACTCACTTCCTAGACGCCACTGACTCAGATATATCTACAGATAAAAGCGTTACCCGATGTACCCAATGACATACCTTATGAGGAAGAATCGTTCTGTAAGATTGGGAATTCAGGCTCGATTATGCTAGCAGAGGAAGCATAAATCAACTTCAATATAAGCGATGATGTTTGTAGCTCCCAGCGCAATGAGGTTATTAATGAGGTATTGGCAGAGGCAATACCACTGTTATGGACATTGAGGTGACAACAGCAACACCGATACTGGGTCGTCGTTACTAAGTTGCGTTTTTAAAAAAGATTGCACTGTGATCCCAGTTAGATCTCTTACTCAAGCACAATATCATCAGTATGAGGACTGCACGCGTCGTCGGCGATATTATTCCCGTTTGAGAAAGCCGATTGCACATCGACTATAAAGCTCTCAACGCAGTCACTGTGAAGAAAGCATATCCTAAGAGGAACAATTATCGTAGCTGTCTGAAAACTTGTACTTGTACAACTCTGGACATGACTTCAGCATACTACCAGATTCCCGTGAGCCAGAAGAGCAAGAAATCCACTGCATTTATGACTTCAGATGGACAATACGAGTTCAACGTATTGTCATTTGGCTTGGTAAACGTACTAATGTTATTTCAAGAAGTAATCATGGGCTTGCTACTTCAACTAGAACACCAACGCAACATAACAAGCTATGAAGGTGAAGTCATTATACCATTAAAAACAGTTGACGATAGACTTGTCATTCTAAACGAGTCTGGACTAACTTTACGTCCATCGCACTGCAGCGAAGGAATTGCAGGCGTTCTACTGCAAGAAGAAGACGAAGGACTCAATCCGGTATTCTATTACAGCTTTGCTCGGGAGCTGAGAGTCGTTACTCAAGTTATGCGCTGGAAGTTCTAGCGAGTTTGTAGTGGTGACCGATTGGAATGCTGTGGCAACGCTCAAGGAGTCAACGCACGCTTTTGGTTCCGACTACAAGAATTTGTCTTTAAAAGCAAAAATCGGCCTGGAGAGCAAATGCCTTATGTAGACGGGATGAGTAGGCACCCAAAAATTAAAGACATCTTCGACGTTTTTGCCAAAAAGGACGCCACTTACCAGTGGAGCCAAATAAAAACAGAATTGAATTCTGAATTTCGTACTTAATTTTATCAAAATCGGACGACAATATCATATAGCTGCCATGGGAACGATGGGAAAATTGGTGGGAAAATAATATGAAACAAATTATAGCTTCGGTGTTTTTGACATATTATCTTATACTATTGGGAATATCATTTTTTGTATTTTTAAATTTAATAATTATAACCGCAAGGGTATACAAACTTCGGCTTGCCGAAGTTCACTTCTGTTCTGGTTGACATTAGTATTAAAAAAATTCGGAAAACTTCCTTGAATTATTTAAAGCCTGTTCACCACATAACATTTTTGTTGAATAGAGGTGAGCAGATTACTTGTGATCGACTTAATATATGATGAAACCTTATATGTAAACCCTTGCAGAGGGTATTATGATTTCAGTCAGAAGTTTGCGACGCAGTGAAGGAGACGTATATTCTTGATCAGCATCACTAGACGAGTCGATCTAGCCATGTCCGTCTGTCCGTCTGTCGTCCGTTTCTACGCAAACTATTCTCTCAGTTCTAAAGATATCGGGCTGAAACTTTCCCAAAAGTCTTTTTCCTTTTGCAGGTAGTATATAAGTCGGAACCAGCCATGTAGGACAGCTATATCTTGTAGCGCCTATAGGAATAATCAGAAAAAAAACAAAATTATTTCTTTTGTAATTTTAAACATATAAACTCCTACGCTTGGAAATAACATTTTTTAATTATTTCTGAATTTTCGATTTAATTTTATCAAAATCGGAGGACTATATCATATAGCTGCCATATGAACGATCGAAAAATTGGTGGAAAAATAATTTGAAACAAAATATAGCTTTGGTGTTTTTTAATTTCTGAATTTCGAATTTAATTTTATCAAAATCGGACGACTGTATCATATAGCTCCCATAGGAACGATCGAAAAATTTGTGGGTAAATAATATGAAACCAGTTATAGCTTCTGTGTTTTTTGACATATTATCTTATACTATTAAGAATATCATTTTAGGTATTTTTAAATTTAATAATTATAACTGCAAGGGTATACAAACTTCGGCTTGCCGAAGTTATCTTCCTTTTTATACCCGTACTCGTAGAGTAAAAGGGTATACAAGATTCGTCGGAAAGTATGTAACAGGCAGAAGGAAGCGCTTCCGACCCTATAAAGTATATATATTCTTGATCAGGATCACTAGCCGAGTCGATCTAGCCATGTCCGTCTGTCCGTCTGTCTGTCCGGATGAACGCTGAGATCTCGGAAGCTATGGGAGCTAGGCTATTGAGATTTGGCGTGCAGATTCCTGAGCTTCTTACGCAGCGCAAGTTTGTTTCAGTAGAGTGCCACGCCCACTCTAACGCCCACAAACCGCCCAAAACTGTGGCTCCTACAGTTTTGATGCTAGAATAAAAATTTTAACTGAAATGTAATGTTCTCATCAATACCTATCGATTGACCCAAAAAAAATTTGCCACGCCCACCCTAACGCCCATAAACCGCCCACAAACTTCAAAAAATCGTAAATATAAACGTGGATATCTCGGAAACTATCAAAGATAGAAAATTGGGATTTAGATTCCGTAGCCTTATACGCAGCGCAAGTTTATTACGCGAATATGCCACGCCCACTCTAACGCCCACAAACCGCGAAAACCTGTGACTCCCACAATTTTTATGCTAGATACAAAATTTTAACTGAAATGTATTGGTCTCGTCAATACCTGTCGATTGGTCCAAATTGGCCACGCCCACTCTAACGCCCATAACGCTTAAATCTGTATACCGCCGGTAGGTGGCGCATTTTAATCTCGCTTTGCTACTTGCATATCTCTATTTAGCTGAGTAACGGGTATCTGATAGTCGAGGTACTCGACTATAGCGTTCTTCCTTGTTTTTGTTAGTATCAACCATTCTAATGGCTAGAAAACGTTGTATATGAAGAGATAGAATTAGGATGGATACATAACAGAAAAGGTGATTAACAATATTTACAATAATTGAACAAAAACAATTTTACAACTTTAGGACTCGAGAGAGATGGCGTCCTCTTATCCAGAGATCGGGGTGCCTTCGCTTTAATCTTCTTCTTGTCCTTGGGTGGGCCAAGGAAGCTGCTAGGTGGCTTGTGTGTGCAGTGAGGCGTTCATTGTACCGACTGGAGTGCCGGTTTATCTGCTTCCTGACTGAGGGAACATGGAGGTCAATCGTTAGGGCGTCATTCCTGATGTACCACGGCTCGTCTGCAATCATACGCAGCGCCTGGTTTTGGACCCTTTGGACTTTCATGACTTACGAGTCTGAAGCCATGCCTCATAGTTGGATGCCATTCGTCATCGAAGGCATTACAATTGCTTTGAACAGCAAAACTTAGTGGCCAAGGCTGAGGTTTCTCGTTGGCTTAAGCAACCAGTTGAGTTTCTTTAGCTTAGCTCGACATGCAGCTGCTATTTTGGTTGTCTGCTGCTTCCAGGTGAGCCTCTTGTCCAGGATCAAATCCAAATATTGCGCCTGGGATGGTTGTGGGATGGTGATATCGTGAAGCTCTACCCTAGGAAAGGACTCTCTCAAGGTGAAATTGCAGTGTTGCGACTTTCTTCCATTTATGGATATGTTCCACTTATTTGTCCACTTCCCGTAGGAGTCAAGGAAGTCCTGGGTGATCCTTGACGCTTCGATTGGGTAAGAGTCGTTCGGAAGAAAGGCAGTTTAGTCAGCGTATGTAGCCAGAGTCGAGCTTGGGTTATTAGGACACGGTAGATCTGAAGTGAACAGGGTATACAAAACGGGACCCCGAACGGTTCCCTGACGACCGCCAGCTCGAACGATTCTGATTCAAGCAGCGATTCAAGCAGGTATGATTTTAATAGCAGGAATTGGCTAGTCGGGAGTAGGGACTTCAACTTCTAAAGTAAGCAATCATGCACGCGGTCGAATGCTTCCTTAACGTTGAAAAAAATTGTAAAGCTGTGTTGCTTGTTTTTAAAAGCATCTAAAATATGCTGGACAACTCATCGTGCTTGCTCTGGAGTTCCATGATGATGCCTAAAAACAAACTGGTGGTGGGGAATGGTATCCTGCACGCTTCTTAATCCCATGATTCTGCTAAAAAATATTTTTTCGAATATTTTAGAGAACTTGGGAAGCAAGCTTATCGGTTGGTAAGACTGGACAAGGTTCTGCGGTTTTCCTGGCATTGGTATCATCGTTATCACAGCACAGAACAAGGAGAACAAGGAACAGGATTCCCTTTTTAGGCAAAGCCTTGGCGATTCTGCTATCAATGCCATCGAAGCCTTGCGCTTTTCTAGGATGTAGTTTTTGGATATGAGGACCCACTTCTTCTGGGCTTACGTGTTGGATAGGCGAAGCATCCAGGAAAAGAGTATCAAGGAAGGCAGGTTTTCTTCAACATCCTCGCGGCTCGCGAGTTCAAATGGCTAGAAGCGTTTTTCAAGTTCGTCCGCAAAAGCTAAAGAAATTGCAGGTGAACTAACTCTTTGGGTCCACATTAACCCATCACACAAGAGTCTGGAGCAGCCCTAATGAAATTTCAACGCACCATTCAAGAAACACATCCTATCTATACTATCTAATACCTAGGTAAGCCTAGGTTATACCCTATCCACACATATGGGGTTTCGCTTCAGCGAAAAAATTCCGCTTCAGCGACCTTTTTTCTCTCCATAAGAAATACAAGTGTAGAAAAAAGACGGGAAAATGTGACCGCACACACACTCCGATTCAGTATTTCAGTGTTTAAATCAGTATTTTTTTTACGATTTTAGGTGATTTTTGTACATGGAGGAGTGCTTTTGGCTCACATTACTACCTGTTCATTTCACTACGCTTGCCTGAATGGAAATCTCAACATCATCTTATGCCGATCAGGTGTTCGCTTTAGCGATTTTCTATGTGAACAGGAATCCGCTTAAAATTGCAACAGAGGCTTTAAGCGGATGTGTGTAGAGTGTACAAGTTAGTTTTTAAAATTATCAAACAGCCGCAACTCCCGGAAAGATCCCTATCGTGTTTTCGAGTTTCATTTCTGGGCCGATTCCGGCACAATTTTCCCTCACTTACAACATCCACGATCAAGCCAGCCCCGCCCCAAAAACCTTCAAGAATACATGTCTTTTGTGAACAGCTCATTAATACAAATGCTCGAAACATGAAGAGCAAGGAAAAAATTTTAAATGATTCTTAAGTGTTTCAGTCTGAGTCTGCATAGGGCTGGGCAGAAGCAGAGAAGGTGTTCTACCGTTTCCACTTCTTCCTCAACCCTACAGCTTCTGCAGAAATCATTTTGCGGGGTTTTTAGCCTGCCGGCATGTGCGCCAACAAGCCAGTGGCCTGTAAGAGCTCGAATCAACATGCCACACTCTGTGCGGCTGAGTTTGAGTTACTCCGAGGTTTTTTTGTTGTTTATCACAGGCCATGTCTGGTGAGAGGTGCGTTTTGCCAATGGGTGTTGGCTAGTGTGTTGAAGTAGTTTTTTATGTTTAGCTTGCAAGTAGCAATGGGCATACCGGCATTCTCCTCTCCTGGGAGGAGAGGCTTGGTGTTGCCCTGCCTGGCTAATTCGTCCGCTATGCAGTTGCCTACCCGCTGACTCTTGGCATGGTCCGTATTACACCGTAGTTCGGCCTGGAGTGAGATGTTGTTTGGGAGGGGAGATGGGTAGGTGTTGTGTTGGGAGTGGGTTTGTGTAAAGCAACTATTTAGATGCGGCTGAACAACTCGCATCGTCGGTATTGCTTCGTTGCAAAATACCCGCTGGCTGTCCGGGACTGTTTATTTACTGGGGTTTTCGTCCACGATTCCGTGTTTGACTTATCCCACCAGCTTATTCACAGTTGTTCTCGAGAGAGGTCGTCCGCTATCCGCAACCTGCGACCCGCTCGGTTGCCCCAGCTAAGCGACTTTGGTAAAATCGAAAAAATTTGCTTTTAGAAATTATTGAGCGTCCAAAACTAGAACTTAGTTCAGAGCAATTTGTAATTGTTAAATCAGATATATTCTCATATTGTTTAACCCTAAGGTCTACAAATTTATAACTGGAAACCGTATAATAATTCTCCGACCTGCTCTTAATTTGGTGATGGTCCTCTATCTCTGATTTTAGTGAGTTGTAATGATAACTAACTAATTAACTAACTATATATAATTCACCGTTATTTTTAACGCCCAACGTGGGGCAGTGTTACCAAAGTTTAAAGTTAAAAACAATTGAACCCTTTCGAAATTATTGCTGAAAACTCTCGGCAACCGTACACGCACATTTTCTCATCACTCGTTTCGTCGTCACCGCTGAGGCTGCAAGCGCACTCAGCTCTACTCTCGTCTTATCGCTCGCCGCAAGCTTACTCTATGCATCGCCGCTAGTGAATTACGGTTAGTTAATTACAGTTAGCCCTAGCATTTCATCGCCTTGCTTCTCGACGCCGCTGTTGTAAATCTTCAGCTCTATCGCCCTTTGTCGCCGCTTTTGCCGATATTCAGCTCTTTCGCTTTTTTCTTTTCGTCTCTGCTGAAACTTCAGCGCGCTGACCTGCGGAGAACTGGAGGACATCTATGTCGAAACCAAATTCGCCATCGAGGACCAGATAGGTGAGGAACTTAATAGCACCAGACCGCCACATTCACCGTTTCGCTGGCACAATCCAGTTTAATTGCTCTGTCGTCGTCGAAGTTGCCCCGGCTTACCTTGCCAACTTTCGACGGAAAAATTTGAGCAATATAAAAATTGTATCAAATCGTTCACACAACAGAAATGTTCAATCACCTGCTGCACTGCTTAATGGGTACTGCATTAGACGCGCTCATGTTGTTTCCAATAGCCGACGAAAATTATCCTAAGGCTTGGCAGCGGCTTAACGAAAGATTTGATAATTCAACGCTCATCTTTCTAGAAACCATAGCTGCATTATTTAAACTCCAACTAGTCGACAAATCAAACGCATTGCAGCTCCAAGGCTGGGTGGACATTCTATTCGATAGAAACTTAACCTTTGCCTCCATTGCCTCAACAGTGGACACCGAATCGCATAGTGCTCACCAAAGAGTCGATGTCGCAGCAGCAACCAAGCTCACCGACCATAGTAGCACGACCTAACAGCCGAGCAGAAGGTTTAGAACAGTCAAAGGAACCAATAACCTTTTCTCAACTGCACACTCAAACGGGACAAGTTATCCTAGCCACTGCCGTGGTTCTAGCTAAAAACGCATCTGGAACATACACCCTGGAGCGCACAAAAAAATCGTCTTCGGCATGAAAAAATCAACATGGGAATCCGCAGCATTGGATACTCTATAACTAACATAAAGCACATAAACCACAACAACCATACAACCGCGCATCACAGATTGCCACTTCTCTCGTATCAGACAGACGATGAGATTGACATTTCTTCTTGGAAATTGCCCACTAACATACCTTTGGCAGACGATGGGTTCCATGAATCTTGGCGCATCGATATTATACTTGGCGCTGAAGTCTTCTAGCACTCGCTTGCCATTGACCAAATAAGACTCGCACATCAATTGCCAATACTTCAAAAAACATTGATCGGCTGGGTAATTGCCGGTCGATGTCAACAACAGCAGCAGTCTACTTCGGACTGTTTTATGTCAAGCGCAGTCGAAATCGACAACCACTTGCAGAAGCTTTGGGAGCTGGTATCCGTCGCGGCCTCATCTCAGAGTCTACATCATCATAACCAAATCTTTGAGGCGCTTTATACAAGCACTACAGTTTAGGACTCCCATGGTCGCACTGTAGTCAACCTTCCCTTTAATGTTGATCCCCCACATCTTGGAAATTCTGCTGAAGTGGCTGTTCGACAATTCTATGCAATAGAATTTCCATGTCGAAATTCCCAGAGTTGAAATCCCAGTATGTCTCATTTATGCAGGAATATCAAGCGCTTGGTCACATGTCGTTGGTGAATAATCCAGCCCTTCACGAGTCACATTGTATATACCCCACCACTGCGTTTTGAAGCCATCGAGCACGTCAACCAAGTTACGAGTGGTTTTCGATACCTTATGCACAAAAACATCGCAACTATCGCTTCATGACCTACTGCTGGTGGGCCGCACTGTGCAAACGGAACTCTATCTGCTGCTTCAGACCGTTTCAATATGCCCTGACAGCAGATGTGGCAAAAATGTACAGGCAAGTCCTCGTCAATAAGAGCTTTCGAAAATATCAATACATATTTTAGGGAGAGTCACCAGAGCAGAGCTTCAAACGTTCCAGCTAAATACCGTCACTTACGGAAACGCCGCCGCGCCGAATCTAGCAGGGCGCAGCTTACATTTCTTGGCTGACAAGTACAAGAAGCCATTCCGGACCGGCGCACTATGGGGCATTTGACCACTTTGGTTGGCCAAACTCAATTTTTAAAAAGTCGTTAAATCAAAAAATGTTGTTAGAGGATGCATTAGCAGAAGACCAATCTTCAATGTTACGTTTCAGGAAATCCGTTAGACGGCGTCTCTGTTAACATAAAAGCTGGTTGTGATGCAAGCCATGTGTTTCTGAAATATGACTTTCGTCGTGCATTTTTAAAGTATAGAAAATAACAATTTAAAAGCGTTCCAAGAAATTGTTGTAATATGAATTCAAAGACTTGTGGTGTATACTAAGTGTATGTGTGTTTAAACGGTTGAAATCGGTCGTATTGTCCTTCTAATTAATTGTTAAAGTGAGTTGTCTTTTACGCTTTTTATACCCGTTACTCGTAGAGTAAAAGGGTATACTATATTCGTCGGAAAGTATGTAAGAGGCAGAAGGAAGCGTTTCCGACCCCATAAAGTATATAAATTCTTGATCAGGATCACTAGCCGAGTCGATCTAGCCCATGTCCGTCTGTCCGTTTGTCCGTCTATCTGTCTGTCCGGATGAGATCTCGGAAACTATAAAAGCTAGGCTATTGAGATTTGGCATGCAGATTCCTGAGCTTCTTACGCATTGCAAATTTGTTTCAGCAATGTGCAACGCCCACAAACCGCCCAAGACTGTGGCTCCTACAGTTTTGATGCAAGAATACAAATTTTAACTGAAATGTATTGTTCTCATCAAAACCCATAGATTGACCAAAAAAAAGTGTGCCACGCCCACTTTAACGCCCACAAACCGCCCAAGCCTGTGACGCCCACAATTTTCGTGCTAGATAAAAAATTTTAACTGAAATGTATTGGTCAATACCTATCGATGGATCCAAAAAAAATTTTCCACGCCCACTCTAACGCCCATAACGCTTAAATCTGTCTACCGCCGTTAGGTGGCGCATTTCAATCTTGCTTTGCTGCTTGCATATCTCCATTTCCCTTTGGTCCCTTTAGCTGAGTAACGGGCATCTGATAGTCGAGGTACTCGACTATAGCGTTCTTCCTTGTTTTAATTACAAATCTTAAGATTAAATAGAGCAACAAAGTGATTCCAGCAGAGTCCACTTCTGAAACCTATTAAGATTTGTAGAGTATTTAATTATTGTTCAAATGTATGTTGTCAGAATCGCCACTCATTGCCATTTTTTCTTAAATTAAATTTTTTAGTACATAACCTCAAGTTTTGCAACTTTGAGTTGTTTTCTATATGGAAAGAAAATGCAACCAAGAAGGCTTAAGAAGAGGCTATTCTAGCTATTTTTTAAAGCCAAAATAGATAATACTAACCTAGAGAAATGTGAAAAGTCTTTGGGCGCGAGAAGCAGAAGAGTTTGCTATTTTAAATTCAAAGACAAAAGCGAATGTGTTTTTTACTGAAGTCATAGAGTTCTTATCTAGTTCTACCAATAGTAATAATTACCCATGGGAGGGCGATAGTAGTTTGGCTTTAGTTGAGAATCTTTTTGATTTTTTATGTAATATTGAACTGGAATCCGAAGAGCATGAAGTTTCATAGCAAATCCGTCTGTTATACTTCTAAATAAAATATGTTTAATTAACTTTAAATACATTTACTTTGCAGACTTGTGGAATGAAATACTTTTCAGTTTGTTATGAAAGGTCCTATAATATAAATTATTAATTTAGTTCTTATTAAAACTGTTTAGAACAAAGCTATTTTACTTTAGAAAGTATAAAACAAATATGTACAGCTTGGCGGGCACCTAAAGTCGCAGATTGTTCCAATAGAAACTATAATATATTATTATCAAATTTCGACACCATTTTAAATTTAGTATTATCAACGTTTAAACTACTAATCTACTAATCTATTATCTAAAAATTATGGCAGCTATAGGATATATTTGTTCGATCCAATACATTTTCGTATACATGTTGCCTAAAAGTACAAAACGATTAATAAAGTTTCATCCCGATATCTTTCAAATTGGGCGAGTTATTAATATTGGGCAACAATATTTTTTTATTTAACGACGTACACAATTTGGAATTCATCAAACAAGGAGTCATCGAAGTTATTCAAGAGGGAACTTCCCATTGACCAAGTGGCACTCCAGCGATCCAGAATTCACTGATTCCACACCCACAAAGAGACTCAACATCTGTGAGGACAACATCAAGATTCAACTCGTTGTCACCTGGAATCAACTGAAGGATGAATTTTTGTTAACCTTCGACTCGAATCAGCCAACTTAGTCAGCTACAAAGAGATTCATCTTGTCCATCGCATCATCACTCTTTGACCTTTTGTCACCAATTATCATCTTTGCAAAAATGATTCTCCAAAAAGTTTGGATCCTCAACCTTAGTTGGCACTAAAAGGTTCCTGAATCCCTAAATGATGCATGGACCGACTATGCAGAATCCTTTAAAATGTATTTCGGGCAAATACGGTTCGCGAGGAAGGTATATTGAACATATAAGGACAGGACAAACAAGAAAATAAGTTAATTTCGGTAAGCCGAAGTTTGTACACCTTTGCAGTTATAATTATTAAATTTAGTTCGAAACTCTTAAAAATACAAACAATGATATTCCCAATAGTATAAGGTAATATGTCAAAAATATAATTTGCTTCATATTATTTTCGCACCAATTTCCGATCGTTCCTATATATGATATAGTCGTCCGATTTTGATAAAACCTACTTCGAAATTTCAAACTAATTAAAAAATGTTATTTCCAAGCGAAGGATGTTATATGTTAAAAAACACCAAAGATATAATTTTTATACCCGTTACTCGTAGAGTAAAAGGGTATACTATATTCGTCGGAAAGTATGTAACAGGCAGAAGGAAGCGTTTCCGACCCCATAAAGTATATATATTCCTGATCAGGATCACTAGCCGAGTCGATCTAGCCATGTCCGTCTGTCCGTCTGTACGTCTGTCTGTCCGTCCGGATGAACGCTGAGATCTCGGAAACTATGGGAGCTAGGCTGTTGAGATTTGGCGTGCAGATTCCTGAGCTTCTTACGCAGCGCAAGTTTGTTTCAGCAATGTGCCACGCCCACTCTTACGCCCACAAACCGCCCAAAACTGTGGCTCCTACAGTTTTGATGCAAGAACAAAAATTTTAACTGAAATGTATTGTTCTCATCAAAACCCATAGATTGACCAAAAAAAAAGTGTGCCACGCCCACTTTAACGCCCACAAACCGCCCAAGCCTGTGACGCCCACAATTTTCGTGCTAGATAAAAAATTTTAACTGAAATGTATTGGTCAATACCTATCGATTGATCCAAAAAAAATTTTCCACGCCCACTCTAACGCCCATAACGCTTAAATCTGTCTACCGCCGGTAGGTGGCGTATTTAAATCTCGATTTGCTGCTTGCATATCTCCATTTCCCTTTGGTCCCTTTAGCTGAGTAACGGGTATCTGATAGTCGAGGTACTCGACTATAGCGTTCTTCCTTGTTTTAAAGTTTTTTTTTCCAATTATTCCTATGGGAATTATAAGATATAGTTGTCCGATTCGGCTGGTTCCGACTTATATACTACCTGCAAAAGAAATAAGACTTTTGGGAAAGTTTCAGCCCGATAGCTTTAAAACTGAGAGACTAGTTTGCGTAGAAGCGGACGGACAGACGGACATGGCTACATCGACTCGTCTAGTGATGCTGATCAAGAATATATATACTTTATGGGGTCGGAAACGTCTCCTTCACTACGTTGCAAACTTCTGACCGAAATCATAATACACTCTGAAAGGGTATAAAAATAGATCATCTAGGACTGAAGCAAATGAAGCAAATACTGGGATAAAAGTTGGGGAACAAATTAATTGATATTGGGTGTTATAATTATTAGAAAGAACGCGAAGGAGCTCGTGCTGACTAAAATTATATGTACATCGTGGCAAGTTTATAGGAGAGTAGTTTCGCATTAGTCTAACAGGAACATTCAAGGTTAAGCGGCTTACCAAATTTATTTCAGATAAAATTATGCATGAAAATAGTACAAAGCATAATTCTGCGATTTACTATAGTAGGCAAATTAATCAATAGCAGTTTACTCGAGTAAGAAGGCCACCTGACGAAAAAAGACAAAAAGAAGAAATTGTTTCTGTACGGACTCTATACGTCAATGTGCAGTTGATACGGTGGACTCCAAACCAAAGAACAGTATTCTAAATTAGGACGGTAGTGTAGGGATAATCAAGTTCTTCAGACCTACGCTTTATAAAACCAAAAACACTCATAGCTTTATTAGCAGTAGAGGTTAAGGGGGAGAAAACTTTATGTTTTGGATACAGGAGAAAACCTAAATCGATAACTGAGTATTTTCGGTCCAGAGAAGTTTTCTAAAGGAAGTAACTCATGAACGTTAACGTACCCCTATAGAAAGATATCCTACGAACATATAGAAATTTAAACTGCTCCACTGTGATGTTTTGCGATGGGAATTCTTGGTGTATAGATTCCAAAACATCTGCAGATGTGGTTTTAGGGGTTAAACGATGTGATGTTTTGCGTTGGGAAATCTTGGTGTATAAAATCCAAAACATCTGCAGATGTGGTTTCAGGAGTTAAACGAGACACAAATAATTGCTTCCTATATGGAACAACCGACAGTCTCTATTTTCGGCCACCAACAATCTGAACATCGTTCGTCGGATTATCGAGACCAGGGACTCCTATAGAGCTAACTTCACCTGTAGGCAGAGAAAGCTCCGTAGGGTTTGACCCCTTAGGATGACTAGCAGAACCAGGGACTTCTCCAGAGCTTTCGCTACCTATGGGTACTGCCGGAAGTGAAGCTTTTGCCCCCCAGCGCCAGCGGATGCCGACATAGCTGCCGTTACCGATCGGTAAAATATTTGAAACTAAGTTGGGATTTGGAACAGATGCCTTTACTTCAACAGATTTTGAAGAAGCGGTCTTTTTGCTTTTAGGTGACCCTACTGACATTTTTTTACTATCAAGGTCCGCCTTAAACTCTTTGAAATCAGCAACTACGCTTATAAGTTTATCAAACAGTTTCATAAAACGATCATTGGTCAGCGCAACATAGCCATCCAAATCACGGATGCCACCAGGTTGAGTTTTAGTAAGAGGGTGACAGCCTGGCCAATCCTGTATTCGGATCGTCCTCGATTCGATCATTTTCGACCTCAGATAGTTCCAGTTCGAAAATAGTAGAACACCACGGTTTCATCTTGTCGGAGGAGAACACAGAATTGTGTTTGCGTCCAGTAATCTGTATTCCGGGGGTATCTTCGATGACGAAGCGATCATTTACAAAAGGGTATTGAATCGGTGTCGTCGTAGTGCATACATCCTTCAAGTTTTCCTCTTTTGGATTTGTAGTAACAGCATTCAATGCATAATGATATGTAGCCCTTCACAAGCAAGTCCGTACTATACGCCATCTTACAGCTTTTGGTACAACGAAAGCTTTTAATTTTCGACTTTACGATACAGGCGGTGGTTATCTATGGCGTATTCAGCTTGAAGTTGTTTCAATTTATTCTTGTGGAGTTGACCCTTTAAGACGGCGATAATCTCAGCGAGCGTTTGATTCTGTAGTTGCACAGTAAGAAGCCAGTCAACGATTTCCGTTATTATCGTGCGTACTATTTCATCTCGATGGGTTGCAGGAAGGGTTTTGCTACCATCTCGGTGAAAAAATTCGCAGTCGTAGTCTAATATCTTGACCCACCAACGAGCTACTTGAGGTGTTAGTGTCTTATTTATTTTGACTTTGGCAATGGCAGAACAATCATTTATAAGATGAAATGGTTTTCCTAAAATTTACACCCGAAATCTTTGGAGCATCTCTACCACGGCCAATGTCTCGAGTACTGAGCTGTGGTACAAACTTTCAGCTGCTGTTCAATGGTGGCTAAAATAACAGACAGGTGGCCAATCCTTTTAATTGTAGGACTGTACACTGGTAGAAAAAACATCATAAATGTCACTATCTCGCCACCGTTTCAACTAATTTTCCCAGCGATTTAGATCCTAACATGAAAATGTTAAAAGTAAACACGCTGCATAGTTAATTATTTTTGAATAAACTCATAGTAAATTCAACGATAATAAAAAGTAATTCAATTAAATATGTTGAATAGTAAAAAGTGTTATATTCTCATATTTTTTAAAATTATTTTCATATTTAGTTCCAGTAAATTGAATATATAATTTGGATTGTTTTTATAATTAAAATGATTAAAGCTAGACTTAAAACTCAGCATACTTTTATTTGCAGCAAACAATTCGCATATCTTAAGCGAACAGATATCAATTTTCATTGAAATACATCTTTAATTTTAATTAAATGTGATCCCCGTTAAAAAAATTGTACATTTTGGTTGATTTAATTATACACGAGCGCTTCAGAAACTTCGATCGTAGATTGCTGTACTTCCAGTTCAACTTTCCTGCTGGGTTTTTTTTGGATTACGTTCCGGGGCCTGTAGAGCACGTCCTAGAAGAAATTAAGTAAAGCTTGAAATACAGAATTTGAAACTAGAAGAACAGATTTGTTATGCCTGAAAGAGTTCAAATACATTGATAGCATTAAGTTTTAGTAATGCTTATCAAATCTAAGTTTTTTCTTAAAATTGTGGCGTGATGGAACGTTTCTGATTTTGGGTCGTAATAAACAGTTTTATCTTGGCCAGTGTAGTTATCAAAATAAAGTTGGTATATATAATTTGAATTTTTACCAATTTGGATTTCGCAGCACAATGGTAATACAATATAAAATTTTTATACCCGTTACTCTTAGAGTAAAAGGGTATACTAGATTCGTCGGAAAGTATGTAACAGGCAGAACGAAGCGTTTCCGACCCCATAAAGTATATATATTCTTGATCAGAATCACTAGCCGAGTCGATCTAGCCATGTCCGTCTGTCTGTCCGGATGAACGCTGAGATCTCGGAAACTATGGGAGCTAGGCTATTGAGATTTGGCGTGCAGATTCCTGAGCGCAAGTTTGTTTCAGTAGAGTGCCACGCCCACTCTAACGCCCACAAACCGCCCAAAACCGTGGCTCCTACAGTTTTGATGCTAGAATAAAAATTTTAACTAAAATGTAGTGTTCTCATCAATACCTATCGATTGATCCAAAAAAAAGTTTGCCACGCCCACCCTAACGCCCATAAACCGCCCACAAACTTCAAAAAATCGTAAATATGAACGTGGATATCTCGGAAACTATCAAAGATAGAGAATTGGGATTTCAGATTTAGATTCCGTAGCCTTATACGCAGCGCAAGTTTGTTACTCGAATATGCCACGCCCACTCTAACGCCCACAAACCGCGAAACCCTGTAACGCCCACAATTTTTATGCTAGATAAAAAATTTTAACTGAAATGTATTGGTCTAAACAATACTATCGATTGGTCTAAAAATAAAGTTGGCACACCCACTCTAACGCTCATAACGCTTAAATCTGTATACCACCGGTAGGTGGCGCATTTTAATCTCGCTTTGCTACTTGCATATCTCTATTTAGCTGAGATAGCGTTCTTCCTTGTTTTTTTTGTAATTTTCGCCGGATAGCTTGTATCGAAATTCCGTTCGAATACCTGTCTTTTCAATGGCATCTCTTAAATACATACATATGTTATCTGCGGTCCAATTTTAAAGTTAAATTATTAAGAAATTAAAACGCGCACACTGAAGTAGAGACTTATAAACGAAAAATGCGAAACAAAAAATTGAACCTTTTCGCTTCTGTACTTTTTCACTATTCAATTAAGCATGAATGAAATTATGCAATTTTTCTATTAAAGACTTGCACATCCGTTCAGCAGAACCGCTTACTATGAATTAATCGCGGGATTTTCTACGAACAAAGCGTAGTGTCAAAATATTTCCTATATACAAATTAAGTTTCTCTCTAGTGAATTGATTATAAAAATTTATTTTTATTTCTAACAATCACTTATTCACTATTACAATTTTACAATAGGTCGAACTTATTTAATTCACTGCTCTTGTATTTATTCTCGAATTATTGTTCTGCTCGATTCGGATCTCAAAAACAGACTGCCTGCTCTCTAGTTCAATGATCAATAATCAAACCTCGGCTTAAGAGATTTTATCCCCAAAAATTGATTAAGAGAATGACTCAAGAGAGTCGGAAAATAGGATGATGCAATTTGCCAATTAAATTCGAAGTCCAATCTTGGCCGGAAATTGGTGTTTACATTAGCGGAGTTTAGGGACCGCTTTGGGTATCTTTTTGTTTACGTTAGCGGACTCGGGACTCGCTTTGGGGATCTTTTGTTTACGTTAGCGGACTCAGGGCTCGCTTGGGGCTCCGATTGTTTACAATATCGGTTTGGGTGTTTACAGCATCCGTTTGATTCGGACTGCGTGAAATTTATCTGGGTGGGAATGATTTGGAGGCCTGCTTGGCAGAAATAGCTGACCACGGATTTATCTCGGGTCTGTCAGAGTTATTTGGAAATTAGCTCTCGGCTCAAAGTTGTTTATAAATTGGGTAAGAGCCCCTAAATAATGTGTCATATAACTCCCCCCATTCTAAATTGAATCGTCCCGATTCATTGGAACTGTTGGGTATATTGAATGTAATTGATTGGTTAATTCGACAATGATATTTTCTTATAGGGTATTTTCATTGTCGGGGGTATTATTTACCTCAATATTGGAAATATTGCTTTCTGGTTCGATTTCTATACGAATTTGCCATGGTTTGAATATTAAAAATTTTCTGAATTTGATTATAATCATAATAATTTAATATATTAATGCTAATATGATTAATATTAACGTAACTGGTATTTGAGTTTGTTTAATTTGAATAAATAGATTTAGTATGTTAATATTATCAAATGAGAGTTCCGAATCATTAGATATAATATATTCGGATATTAAAAAATCTGTATATTTTCGAGCTGTGATGTATTCCAATATCTTATTGTCTACATTGGTGTAGGAAATATTATTAATTATAGAGGTGCCATTAAAAGTAATTAAATATGACCCATTTAAATGAGTGTCATTAACTGTATTTTCTCCATTTGCAAAAATGGCTCCATCTTGGATTACATCTACTTTTTTATTTTTTTCTCTGATATTGTTACAAAAAGATTTTGCTCCATTTAGTAATCTGGTGAAACAAGAACCTTCTGGGTTAAGTGTGCAATAATTGTTAAATATTTCTGTCTTAAAATTAGACATTACATAGTACTTATTTCTACATTTTGCGACGTGATTATCAATTAATAATTTTCCATCATCATGTGAAATGGATCTTGAATTGTAAACGTCACAGCGATCGGTAATAATAGGGTATTTTATGTAAATTATAATAAGATCTTGATGCAGAGCGATTTTAAATTCAGATATATCCAAAAGGTCTGTTATAACTACAGGTCTATTTTCGTGTTTATAAATTTCTTGTATATCGTCGTTGTTTAGAATTTTAGTATTAAATAAATCGATTTTGGCGAGTGTAATTGTGTCCATTAAATTCATAAGATCGTAAGTAAGCAAACGCAGACGATATTTTCTAAGCGGAATTTCTTGATCTTTAAAGGCTGTTTTGAATTCTTCAGATAAAGATTTTATCTCTTTAAATGTTTTAGAATTAATACGTATTGATCGTTATTATTTTGTATTAAATCATCGATTTTATTTTGGACAGTTATGAAATCATCATGATCTGGTGTTCCCGCTATCCATTTCCAAATAGTGCCTATTTCATTAATGCCTCTTTTCGATGTACTGGGTATAATTTGGGAGATAAGTATTTGGATAATTTTTAAATCGTGGGATATTTCCCAAATTGTTGCTGTCGTGACTCTTCAGAAATTCTGTTTCAAGATTAATTATATCTCTATAAAGACTTATATTAGTTATATGAAATAAATCTGCGTATGATTCATAAATAAGAACATCTTTGGTATCCTTGTAAAGAAGGAAATCATGGTTCGTGTAATCCATAATTTCGGATTTGGTTGTAGCTACCAGCAGTAATAAGTACATTATTGAAATCATTATCTGTAATTTGAAACAAATTATTTTATATTATCTTTATGAATCGTACGGTTTATTAGGGAGATTTTCCTTAACTACTTGTTTTTTGTATCTAGAATTTAGCTTGTTTCTTTCCCCATGTTTCTTTTCGTAAATTACCTGTCCTACGTGATAATTCTTATTTTGTCTATCTTTATTGTGGAAATGCAACATTTTCTCTTGAGCTTGTTGCAATAATTTAGGCATATCTTCGTGTTTGATTTTATTAAATAGTATGTCAAAAGGTCGTTGGTTGGTTAATGAGTGAATTGTTAAATTATATTTCTGTGCTGCTTTAATAATAATTTCGGAATAATCAACTAAATTAAGCTCATCTTTAATGCAGCGAGCAATTTCTGTTAAAGTAGAGTGTGCCCTTTCTATTTGTCCGTTGGACGTACTATGTCGAGGATCTGCAAAGAATAGAGATATCCCATTTCTTTGAGCAAAGGATTTGAATTGGGATGAAGAGAAACTTGGTTCGCTATCTATCATCAAAGATTTGGCTAATGGAAATTGTTGTAAAATTTCTGAAACTTTATTTTCTATATTTAGTTTGTTAGGGATTTCTTTTACGACCAAATATTTCGAATAGGAATCTGTACAAGTAATGAATATAAGATTTTGGGCGTAATATATGTCAAGATGCAAATTTTCACCTTCTCTTTTTGGAATAGGCGCTTGACCGATAGGAATCTGTACTGGGTGTCTGTTGTATTTGTTTTGATTGCAGATTGTGCAATTCTTTATAAATTCCTTAAGCTTTTTGTATAAATTAGGCCAATAATAGAGTCTAGTTATTTGCTTATAATTTTCATCAAGCCCTCTATGAGCTCTACAATGAGTTTCTGTGATAATCACGGATCTGTCTTCAGCGTCTTCGACATCCTGGACAAATGTCTTAGTGTATAAAAATGTATTTATAAAATTGTCTTTAAGTGGTTTTTGAATTCTATAAAAATCTTCTAGAGTACAGTGAACTCCTATTGTTATATTGGGTGGAATATATTCTCTTAATATTGATATTAAATTTTCTGGAGTATCATGCTCTATTATATGTCTAGTATTTCCGAATACATTAATCGACTCATGTATTGTATACCTCCCCGTTGCTTTTAGCAATTGTTGCTTAAACTGGTTTAAGGGTTTTTGGGTTTCTTGTATAACATTCTCAAAACTACTCTCTGCTGAATGCTGAGTATTTTGATCTGAGACCGATTCATTGCTTTCCGTTAAGTTATTAATTTGTATCCTTGATAAAGCGTCCGCAACAACATTTGTTGCTCCTGGCTTATAAATTATTTTGGGTGAATAGCTTTCAATAAAAGAATACCATCTTTTCATTTCGATGTTTGGATTTTTTTGAGAAATGGAAAATGAAAGAGGTTGGTGATCGGTATAGATCTCGATGTTGTTAACCCCATATAAGTAATTACGAAGGTTTTTAAAAGCCCAAACTATGCTAAAAGTTCCTTTTTATTTGTCGCGTATAATTGTTCAGTTTTGGTTAGAGTTTTTGAAATAAATGTGATTGGTTTTCCTTCCTGAGAAAGAACCGTACCAATTGCTAAGTCAGACGCGTCAGTTGTTAGGGTAAATTTTTTATTATAGTCCGGTTGTACTAGTTCTACTTGTGCAATTAAATTTTCTTTGAGCTCGTTAAAAGCTCTTACAGCTGAATCATCAAACTGTATTAAAGTTTTACGTGATGCTTTTTTAGACACTTTGCCGTTTTGGCCTTCTAAATATTTTGTTAAAGGTTTAGCTATCTTTGCGTAATTTTGCAAAAATTTTCTGTAATATCCTATAAGGCCTAGGAAGCTTCTAAGCTCTCGAATATTTTTAGGGATCGGGTATTTTACAATTGTTGAAATTTTTTCGGAATCGGTTTTGATCACATTGTGAGAAACAACGTAACCGAGAAAGTTTGTTTCTAATTTAAAGAACTTTGATTTTTCAATCGAAATTTTCATGTTTGCGTTCAGCAAAATTTTAATAATGACAATTAGGTCTTTGTAATGTTGCTCAATTGTTTTTGAAAATATGATTATGTCATCCATATAAACATGACATGTTTTACCCACTTGTTCTCTCAAAAAATCGTCCATCGCTCGTTGGAATATTCTAGGAGCGTTTGTCAAACCGAAAGGCATTCTTAAGAATTCGTATTTCCCATTATTTATTGAAAATGAGGTTTTTTGTATGTCAGGTTCGTTCATGAGAATCTGATGAAATCCAGATTCCAAGTCAATTGTTGAAAAGTATTTGGCTTTTCCGAGATTTGATAAAATCACTGAAGGGTCCTGCATTGGATACCTATCAGGTATAGTATTTTCATTTAGTTTTTTGTAGTCAATTACGAGTCTTAGTTTTGGAGTTCCATCTTCATTGAAACCCTTTTTTGGTACCACTAGTACAGGGGAATTATAAGGACTTCTATTGTACTTGGCCTTATAATTTCTTCTTTTAGCATTCGACTTATTTCAGAATTTACAAAATCTGAAGCTGATAAAGCATAAGGGTATTGTTTGCTGTAAATGGCCCTATCATTTACGGTGTTTATTTCACCGCGTATATCTGTCCTAAAAGGAATCTGCATATTTATTTTTGAATGCTCTTCATTTATAATATTTAATATTTCATTCTCCAGATCTTTTCTTTGATCTGCAGATGATATTTTTATGTTGTTTTTTTTTTGATTGTCGGATAGTTCAACGACGGCGTGTTCAGAATTTTTAAATTGTAAACTTTTATTTTTGTCGGATATTTCAACGACGGCGTGTTCAGGACTTGTATATCCCAAACTAAATTCGCTTTGATTACCCATTTCAGATTCGGATTTGATTTGAGCCTTTTCATCAAAGTATTTTTTTAATATAAATTCTTTTAATGGAAGAATGTTTTCTTCTGTTAAAGAATGTTGGTTTAAATTGTTTCCGTTGTCATAATTTAATTTCTCTTCTATTCCGTTATATTTAATAACTCCCTTAGCTGTATCAATCACAGCTCCTATTTTTATACCCGTTACTCGTAGAGTAAAAGGGTGTACTAGATTCGTCGGAAAGTATGTAACAGGCAGAAGGAAGCGTTTCCGACCCCATAAAGTATATATATTCTTGATCAGGATCACTAGCCGAGTCGATCTAGCCATGTCCGTCTGTCCGTCTGTCTGTCCGTCCGGATGAACGCTGAGATCTCGGAAACTATGGGAGCTAGGCTATTGAGATTGGGCGTGCAGATTCCTGAGCTTCTTACGCAGCGCAAGTTTGTTTCAGCAATGTGCCACGCCCACTCTTACGCCCACAAACCGCCCAAAACTGTGGCTCCAACAGTTTTGATGCTAGAATAAAAATTGTAACATAAGTGTATTCTTCTCATCAATACCTATCGAGTGACCCGAAAAAAAGTTTGCCACGCCCACTCTAACGCCCACAAACCGCCCAAACCTGTGACGGTCACAGTTTTCATGCTATATAAAAAATTTTAACTGAAATGTATTGGTCTCGTCAATACCTATCGATTGATCCAAAAAAAATTTCGCCACGCCCACTCTAACGCCCATAACGCTTAAATCTGTCTACCGCCGGTAGGTGGCGTATTTAAATCTCGATTTGCTGCTTGCATATCTCCATTTCCCTTTGGTCTCTTTAGCTGAGTAACGGGTATAGCGTTCTTCCTTGTTTTCAATAGGTTATAGCCGATCAGTAGATCTGAGTCTAGCCCTTCTATTTCATAACAAGGAAGAACGCTATAGTCGAGTACCTCGACTATCAGATACCCGTTACTCAAAGGGAAATGGAGATATGCAAGCAGCAAAGCGAGATTAAAATGCGCCACCTACCGGCGGTAGACAGATTTAAGCGTTAAGGGCGTTAGAGTGGGCGTGGAAAATTTATTTTTGGATCAATCGATAGGTATTGACGACACCAATACATTTCAGTTAAAATTTTTTATCTAGCATGCAAATTGTGGGCGTCACAGGTTTTCGCGGTTTGTGGGCGTTTAAGTGGGCGTGGCAAATTTTTTTTTAGGTCAATCGATAGGTATTGATGAGAACAATACATTTCAGTTAAAATTTTCTATCTAGCATCAAAACTGTAGGAGTTACAGTTTTGGGCGGTTTGTGGGCGTTAGTGTGGGCGTGGCAGTCTACTGAAACAAACTTGCGCTGCGTAAGAAGCTCAGGAATCTGTACGCCAAATCTCAATAGCCTAGCTCTCATAGTTTCCGAGATCTCAGCGTTCATCCGGACGGACAGACAGACGGACAGACGGACAGACGGTCAGACGGACAGACGGACAGACGGACATGGCTAGATCGACTCGGCTAGTGATCCTGATCAAGAATATATATACTTTATGGGGTCGGAAACGCTTCCTTCTGCCTGTTACATACTTTCCGACGAATCTAGTATACCCTTTTACTCTACGAGTAACGGGTATAAAAAGTATATCGTCTATCAAAAATAGTTATCATATGATAATATTTAATTATTGAATATCCATTCACTGTGGATACTCTTTTGTATATTGGAAGCTCATTCTTATTTTTGTAAACTCCAGTTCTAATATAACACGAGGTTGCCCCAGTGTCAATTAATATTTTTAATTTTTTATTTATTTTCGGGTCATTTCTAAATAAGTAGGGTAACCCTACTCCTGACTTTTGTCTAAAAAATGGTTCTCCTCAATGTTGTTTAGTCTCATTGTCTTGTTAGCCGGTTGGTTAACAGTTCCAGTTGGTACCCTTTTATTTTGGGCTTGTCCTTGCTGAGTGTTCTGGGTCTCAAATTTTTTTGTTTGATCCCACTTGTTCTGGCTATAATTATTATTTTGATATTTACTATAGTTTTGATTATAGCCGTTGTTAGCCCTATTCTGAACCTGGATAGATTCGTCTACCTCCATTGGTTCTGGCTTATTTTGTGGCTGCATATAGGTGTTCCACTGATTTTGTTGGTTATTATTAAATCTACCCTGGTTCCAGGAATTATTTTTGTTCTGATTATAATAACCATAATTATTTTTTTTCTGGTTGTTGTCATGATTAAACCTTAAATTATTACTATTTCGCTGGTTATTGTAATTGTTGTTTTGTTGTCTTTGCTTTTGGTTGAAATGTGTTTGACCATTTCCACCAGTGCTTGGCTCACTATTTTTTCTTTGAGTGGTTGAGAAACTATTTGCGAAATGCGCCCTCATGTTGTTGCTTTCCAATTCCTGAACTATGACCATTGCATTCGGTAGGTCAGGTGGATTCATTGAGAAAATTGTGTCTGAAATTTGGCCGTTTAGGCCGGTAATGAAAACTCTGAGAGCAGTCTTCCTATGTTTTTCATTCATTTCTGCTGTTATCGGTTTGTTTCTCCCGTAGGTCATAATTGTTTTATTAATAAGTAGAGTTAGCTTTCTAATAACTGTACCATAATAATCCATAATTGATAATTTTCCCTGACTCAAAACACTTAGTTCCTGTTCAATAATATGAATAGGACGTTTGTCGCTAAAGACAAAGTCAAGTCTGGCCATTATGGCATCGAAATTTAATACCGTACCTTTGTGGACAGGGTTAATCGACCGCCTTGACCTAGCCGTGTGATGCCCTCTGGATCTCAGCTACCTGCATCTCAATTCGGAGATTCCTGGTATCCCAATCCCGAACGTCTCGACGTAGCAATCTCGCTCCTTGTAGGCTCCCACGGCGCTGCTTCTCTGGCGACTCGACTTGCTGCTGCTCCCTTGTAGATTATCTGGTTGTTTGATTGTTCACTTTGGTATCTGAGTGATCTTGACGGTTTGACTCCTTGTGATCGACTGATCCAGCTGCCAGCGCTCTGCGGCCTTATATAGGGCCTCCGGGAACCGTTATTTCCCTCTTGCGCACGGCCCGCTGGATCTCTCCACTCTGGGTCCAAAGTCCGTGCCTCCTGGATGACCCACTTGTCGTTCCCGTACCGCTTCCAATCGATGCTCCGCCCACTGCTGCCATCCCGCTGATTCCCGTGATGCTTGTGGCACGCCTGTGTGCCGCTCCACCGCCGAGATGTGGCACTTCCTCTCCCGGTCCAAAGTTCACGGGAGAGTCCAAAGTCCGGTGGAGTTCCGTTACCCGCTTTTGCACACGGCACTCTTGCCTTGCCCGCGAAGTCTCCACTCTCTCTCGATCTCCATCCTTGGTCTCCAAACTCTCTCGCTCTCCTTCATTGGTCTCCAAACTCTCTCGCTCTCCTTTGTTGGTCTCCAAACTCTCTCGCTCTCCTTCATTGGTCTCCAAACTCTCTCGCTCTCCTCGCCGCGCCGTTACTACTCGAATTCGCCGCGTATCTGGCAAGCGGCCGGCCATCTGCTGCTGTTTCTATTTGTGGGGAGTTATTCAACTCCTCACAATTTCAGTTAAAATTTTTTATCTAGCATAACAATTGTGGGCGTCACAGGTTTTCGCGGTTTGTGGGCATTACATTTCAGTTAAAATTTTTATTCTAGCATCAAAACTGTAGGAGCAACAGTTTTGGGCCGTTTGTGGGCGTTAGAGTGGCTATCGGCTATCAGATACCCGTTACTCAGCTAATTGGACCAAAGGAAAATGGAGATATCCAAGCAGCAAAGCGAGTTTGAAATACGCGACCAATCGGCGGTAGACAGATTTAAGCGTTATGGGCGTTAGTGTGGGCGTGGCAAATTTTTTTTGGATCAATCGATAAGTATTGACGAGACCAATACATATCAGTTTTTTATGTAGCATGCAAATTGTGGGCTTCACAGGCTTGGGCGGTTTGTGGGCGTTAAATCTGTCTTCCACCCACTTAACGATTTATTGAGATCGCGGGTAGGTGGCGCATTTCAATATCGCTTTGCTACCTGCATATCTCCATTTCCATTTGGTCCTTTTAACTGAGTAACGGGTATCTGATAGTCGAGGAATTCGTCTATGGCGTTCTTCCTTTAAAATATATTTTGTAACAAAATTATCTTGTTGGTCTGCTCGCTACGAGATTTGCGCGGCTAGTTTAGAAGATTGTGTGTTCGTCCCACCAAATTTATAAGACGTGACTGCCCCGTAGATCAGTGAGAGAACACTGAGTTTAAATGGTAACATGGGGTTTTATTCTCGTGTTATTAAACTGTATTGGTTAAAACAAAAGTGTGGCTGTGAATAAGTTCCGGAAGTATTTACCGTAGTTGCGGTAACTACTCACGCTTGTTCCAGATGTGCGTGAGGCATCGGAGGATTCCCCGACGTTGAAAGTCCCGCTTCTCTGCACTTATGTTGTAGCTCTTTCTTTCTGACGTAATCCTTCTTAGGCGGCATTTTCGTTGTTTCGTTTTTCCCGTTATACGTTCATTATTCGCACGATTTCACTTATTGCCAGGCATCAGGCTACTTAATGTAATTATGAAAAAAATAGAGAAGGGATAGTTTTAGATACACTTTAATTACATGATTACGTTGTCGTTAGGATAAAATATAATTAAAAGTTTTAAAGTTATTGCCGTTCGTTGCAATCACGTCTGCTCGGATCGTTGGCTTTTTTTGTGACTATTTTCTGTGGCTCTCCCATGGCAGTCTCTTGCGGATTTTTCAACACTGAATGTGTATACGAGAGCTGTTGGATGACGTCAACGACGACCCAGATTTACTCAAAAGGGTCATAACTGGTGACGAATCATGGGTATATGGTTATGATATCGAAACCAAAGCCCAATCGTCACAATGGAAGAGCCCAGGTGAGCCAAGACCGAAAAAAGCACGCCAAGTTCGATCAAATGTCAAAGTTTTGATCACTGTATTCTTCGATTACCATGGCGTGGTGCATCAGGAGTTCTTACCATATGGTCGTACGGTCAATAAACAGTATTATCTGGAAGTTATGCGCCGTTTGCGAGAAGCAATACGAAAGAAACGTCCAGAATTGTGGAAAAACAATTCATGGCTTTTGCATCACGATAATGCCCCTGCTCACTCATCTTTGCTTGTGAGAGATTTTTTGGCCAAAAACAACACCACAATAATGCCTCAGCCACCATATTCACCGGATTTGGCCCCATGTGACTTTTTCTTGTTCCCAAAACTAAAGGGACCTATGAAAGGACGGAGATTTGCAACGATTGAAGAGATAAAGACTGCATCGCTGGAAGAGCTCAAGGCTTTACCGAAAAGTGCTTATGGGAAGTGCTTTGAGGATTGGAAAAACCGTTGGCATAAGTGTATTGTATCTGAGGGGGATTACTTTGAAGGGGACAACATTAATATTGATAAATAAATTAATAGTTTTTCTTGAAAATACAAAGTCACCTTACTTTTTGAACACACCTCGTATATGTAACTTAGAAGGATGCCAACCTATTCAACCTATTTTAGTAAGAAAGTGACCGAAGCGGTAGTGAAGAGCACAAAAAGCACACTCAACAGAACCTTTTTAAAATTTACCAAATTTACGTACGAGGAGCTCACAACAGTCGTGGTTGAGATAGAAGCAATTCTCAATTCATGCCCCCTCACGCCCATGTCATCAGATCCAAACGACCTCTCGGCTCTAACAGCAAGTCACTTTTTGACGGGAGGTTCACTGCGTTTCATGACCGAACGTATTATCAAGGAATCTAAGGTCAGCACATTGCAACGATTCGAAGCGGTCACGGCGGTAAAGCAGTCCTTTTGGTATCGCTGGTCTATAGACTTTAATGCACTCTGAGCAAGAAACCAATGGGTTCCCCATCGCCAAACGTCGCTGTCGGTGCTATGGTGCTCATTCAGCACTGGCGAATGGGCAGAATGGAATCCCCTGTACACGGTGGCGATAACAGAGTTCGAGTTGTCCAGCTACGCACCACCAATGGAACCTGTTATCGCCCTGTTCACAAGCTTGCTCTACTTCAACGGGGCCGGGATGTTGAATTAAATATATTCTTATATTGTTTAACCCAAATGTCTAAAAATTTATAACTGTAAGCCCTCCAATAATTATCCGACCTGCTCGCCTTAATGAGCGTTCGAAAAATAAATCAGTCCCATATAATCTGTAAGAGAGAAGAGTCGTCGAGGTCTTAAATTGGGTGGTGTGTCCTCTGATTGCACTTAAACTTTCCTACACCCCCATTTCTGATTTAAATGAGTTATAATTATAGAAAACGCTTTATAATACACCGTTCAGTAATTTTAATTCTTTTAGATGCTCATCACAAGTTGGTGTCCATCACTTCCCAAAAATAGGTCGTATAGTTGTCATCTCTGACCAACGGGTCAGATTGGATTTTTATTCTTTGAGTTCACAATCGGGAGTGTCTTAAGGTCTAGTGGTTCGAGGCTGTGCTACCCGCTTACGCCGGCAGCGTCCAGGCAGCGACTTGCAAGCGGCCTTGTACTTATATTATATATATTCTTGATCAGGATCCTAACCGAGTCGATCTAGCCATGTCCGTATGAACGCTGTGTTTTTAGAAACTATTCAAGCTGCAATACTGGGACTAGGCATGCAGATTCTAGAGATTCGTGCGCAGCGCAGGTCAGTGTGCCACGCCCACTCTAACGCTCACAAACCGGTAATTGAAATGTATTAGTCTCGATAATTTCTATCGATTGGCCAAAAAAAACTTTGGCTTGCCCACACTATACCTCAAAACGTTTAAATCTGCCTGCCGCCCACATAACCATATATTGAAATCGCGGGTAGGTTGCTCATTACAATCTCGCTTTGCTACTTGCATATCTCCATCTCCCTTAGGTCCCTTTAGCTGAGTAACGGGTATCTGATAGTCGATGTACTCGACTTTAGTGTTCTTTCTTGTTTTGTGTTGATTTTTCTGAACTTGAAATTGAACAACTTAATTTGCTGTACTCCGTTACGTACATTTTCAACTTTTCTTATATAAAAAAAAAAATTTCACATAATTTTGATTTGATTTTTGTATGATTTTTTTAAAATGTTTAGAAACATGAATTTGAGCCATATTTTTCTTTTTTTCATACAAATTAGTTAATTATTTTGGTTTAAAAAAACTTTTTGCATCAAAAATTTAAGTTTTCATGTCGAGCAAAAAGTTTAAAAAGTAGATGTTTAGACAAATTCGTCCTTTTCAATAAGTAATGAATGGGATAATTAAACGGCATTTAAATTACCTTTCCATTAATGCCAAAGTTAACAAGAAGTAAGTTCAAATTATGAGTATATTTAACTTTTGTTTTGTGAAAATACTTTTGACCACCCCTGTATATAAAACAAGAAAGGAAGTTAGCTTCGGCAAGCCGAAGTTTGTATACCCTTGCAGTTAGAATTATTAAATTTAAAAATACAAGAAATGATATTCCCAATAGTATCACTGTGGACGGCAGTACACGTAGTGGCGAAGCGCGCAAGAGAGCGTGCGAAGACAACTACTATATATAGCCGCAGAATTGAAAATCTGCCATTATGGTCCGATCGTAATGAGTGATACACCAATCGAAAGGTATCGCACTAACTAAGAAGATTGCATACGAAGACTTTCGAAATGTAGATTTGTTTCGGAGAAAAAGCGATGAAAGTGTAAAAGTAAAGATTAGGAAAATTGGAGCTGTTGGATACGGTGGGGATAAAAGCCGCCGGCTGTTTAGCTAGTTTTATTCTTACTGAGAATACGCATCATTTGTTGAAATCCGATGTCCCGTTCAAAAGTAATTCAAAAAACAAGATTTTCTTCTTCTTCCCAAAATGAAAATGTTTGTCCCTTTGTTTGTGGGTTTGTATGCATCCCATCTTAGTTTTAGGGTTTTGGAAACCCTAAGGGTGTATAAAGACGCTTGAATTGGAAAAAGTTTGTTCTGCGACTTTTGGAAAAACCCGCTAGTTTAGCGGAAATCTAAAAACAAAAGCCAGATTTAAAATGCTTATAGTATCTAAACAACTAACGGTACAGAAACGTACTATATATTTCTGAAAAGATAATTTAATTTTCTAAATACCCTTCATATAATAAAGTTGTCTGATTTCTGATTTTCGAGTTATGACAAAAAATTTTTTTTAAAACCACTTTTTGACTATTTTCTCAAAATTGAGTCGAACGATTTCTTTTTCAATTTCTAATCATATAGTCCTTGAGATTCCTCAACTTTTGATATATAACAATTTTTGCCCTAAAAAACACCTCTTAACGACTTAAAAAGTAGTGGCGAAAGCGCTCTTAACAAAAAATTTTTAATATAGTTTATTTATTTTATCGAATGTAATATCATTTTTTGTCACAATTGTCGATATCACAAATTTTTGTTAAGAGCGAATTCGCCACTACTTTTTACCTCGTTAAGAGGTGTTTTTGTTTGATTAATAACATTAGAGCACAGTTTTTATTTTTGTTTAAATAAACAAACATGACTATTTAAATAAAAATCTCAAACATCTCTAATTTTCAGTCCCTGGAAAAGTGGTAATTTTTTTCCACATCTGCAAAATAAATAAATGATTTAATAAATAATAAATCGTAATATGGGGCTTCAAATCTATACTCATTTGGTGAAGTGTTCGTTTCTCTTTGTCTTGTCCCGCCTTTATTTGTTCTATATACGTTTGTATGTATGTCGCGTAACAAACACGTGCTTGGTTTCGTTGGGCCACTTGCTTGTACTGCTCTTAGTGCATCAACGTTCAACAATAATAATTACGATGTCTCCTCTGAAGACGGGGTGATTGGCCGTCAATAAATCATGTCAAAAATTCTGAGATGTGAGCGGCTGTTGAAATGCGTCTCGTATATTAGCCTCACATCAATTGAATTATCGGTAACATAGTTCTCAAACTCAAAACTTTTTGCTAATGAGACCATTCCAAAATGAGAAACGAATGCCTAAATTAGACATGTCTCCTGATCTTAGACGCATCAGAGGGCGAACTGCCGGTAAACGGGCTCATAAGCAGCGCCATCATTTTTATCATCATTGCCATCATCTGGTCAATACGGGAGATAAGTAGTTCAAAGCCAGCACTAGATGGAGAGGCCTTAGGTGCGCGTGGCATTAAATTGGAAGTGCTTAAACCAGAAGACGGGGAGGGTACAGATGGGCTCCAAGAACTCTCAGCAGGAAGAAAGGCAGGTACAAATTTAATTAATTGATGGTTGTTTTTTAGTTGTCCCAGGATTGCGACGAGCTATTGCTTCTAGAAAAGATGGACACTTGCGGTACCCTCAGGTGGGCGTGGCATTAAATTGGAAGTGCTAGATCCAGAAGCCGAGGAGGGTATAGCTGGGCCCCAAGCACTCTGAGCAGAAAGAGAGCAGGTACAAACTAAATTAATGGTTGTTTTTGGTTGTTCCAGATTTGCGACGAGCGATTTTTTCTTGAAAAGATGGACGTTTGCGATTGTTTAATAAGTCCAAGTACAAAAGCACAAAACTACAAAAAAACGAAACAGATTTTTTACAAAATTATTGGAAAACATTCAGAGACCTTTTAATTGAGTTGCTAACTATTGACACTAGACTAGTTACTATACTAAAAAATAAACAAAAAAAACCGATTGCTTAAAGATCGAATACGTTCGTTTTGGAATTACAGGATCACTAACCGAGTCGATCTAGCCATGTCCGTCTGTCCGTATGAACGCTGAGATTTCGGAAACTATAAGAGCTACAATACTGGGATTAGTCATGCAGATTCCTGAGATTAATGCGCAGCGTAAGTTTGTTTCAGCAGGGTGCCACGCCCACTCTAACGCCCACAAACCGCCCAAAACTGTGGCTCCTACAGTTTTGATGCTTAAATACAAATTTTAACTGAAATGTATTCTTCTCATCAATACCTATCGATTGACCCAAAAAGTTTGCCACGCCCACAAACCGGCCACAAACTTCAAAAAATCGTAGAAACTATCAAAGATAGAGAACTGGGATCTGAGATTTAGGTTCCGTAGCTTTGTACACAGCGCAAGTTTGTTATGCGTATATGCCACGCCACTCTAACGCCCACAAAAAGCCTGTGGCGCACAGTACAGTCCCAGTCGGACCTGTAACTTTTTCCTATGGAAAAGGGCTGCAGGTTCACATACCCATTATGGAGAAAGTTCATTCGCTTTTATTAAGGCTGTCCAAAATTTTCAGTACTGAAACGTTTGCGACCGTTTTCCCTAGGAAATTCCTATGGAAAAAGGCCTGAAACCCCCTGAAAAAGTTCACGTGGTGCCAACCCCGGAAATTTTCCTATGGAAATTATTATTGTGGAATCAAGCACGACATGCCTGACGGTCCGACTGGGGCGTTTTGGGTTTTTGCCTTCCATTTTTAATTTTTCGTTTTAAGGCCGCTTTTGCAAAACCACACCGAAAGCTTAAATTTTTTTTTATTTTAGCTCATCTGAGTACCGCTCTGAAAAACAGACCAGATGCGTTAGCCGCCTCTTTGCCTTTAGCTCACTCCTTTGGTTAGCTTGCGGTTACACAAAAAATACAAAGGCACAGTCATTATTTTTTCGAAGACTTTTCGATGTTACGTTTGACATGGAAACCATATCAAACGGGTATCGTTCCTTTTTTCACTGTGTACCAAATTCTACATACTTTGTCCAAAATAAGCGTTTATTAATGATATGTGCGCATACTTTTTCTGATGTTTCCATTTTTGGCTTTGTTGCTTTGCTTTTTTGTGAATTTTTTTTATATTATGAGTCACATCCAATTAAAGCTTAATAAATTTACTTTTTTAACACGTTTTTTTAACTTCAAAGTTTCGAAACATGCTTGTATGCATACTGTTTCTGGCAAGTGTATGTATTTTTGCGAAAACAATATTCCTATGCACATAGTTCTCAATTTGAACTACACCCAAAAAGTTTTCTTGGTCAAATTGACCAATGCATATACAGTTCTGTAACTTTAAAACATTACATTACTTTTGGATGACTGTAAAAATAGTTATTTAACTAAAATCGATAGATTGGGCCCAAAGGATCCGCTCACGGAATTCACTTGACGGCCGCCTGTTGCTGCCAAAAATGTATTTACATCGTCGACAAAGCAGAGTGCTCTGTGCGGCGACCTACATTTGAATGTAGGTACAGTGTAGTTTGTGCACACACGCCTGCATCAGGCAATATCGAAAAGCTCCTTATGACTGACATGCGCAGAAGCGTCAATAATTTGTGGCTCCTGACCTGTCGGCCAATAATGGCGCCAGTATCTACCTCAAGTTTAAACACAAAACAACTTCTGGTGCGGGATTCGGAAAAAGAGGCTTGTTTTTCTGCGTATTAGAGTTGTGTGTTACGGGCCATGTTTGACCAAGTAAACGTAAACTTTGACTAATTTTTTGTATTTAAGATGACGAGTATTAGAAAGGAAACCGTCGTAGTATTTACAATACCAACCCTTGATTTCCTTTCCTTCCTATAGCAAAAAAATACCTTATCGTTGTATCGGTGTTAGTGCGTGAGTTTGGCACTTTTTTAAGCCATTGGGTTCACTTTGAAATTACCAACCATTCTTAAGTCGATCAATAAATTTAAATTGGGTCGCAATATAGTTTCATCAAATACATTTTTATGCGGCATAGTGGTTCGATCAGAGCTGCTTTTGGGTGTGACTAGCTGTCTTAATGTATTTTACCTGCTTACGAAAAACAAATGTTACGTACAATTGCGGTAAAAATAAAAGAGCATAAAATGGATCGTGCAGTTGTTTTTCAAAAGCTTTTATAATACCGGATTTTACAGTAACAGATCCTTTATTTTATCTCCAGCACCGCGCATTAATTTTCTTTACTTGTTAAAATTGAAAAAAATAACATACTTGAAAAAACAGCATTGTTTTGAACCGAAATCTTAGTTATTTAGGTACAATATCGCACTCATAGCAAATATACAGCTGCGGCAACAAAAATAGCACCAAAGTGTGGGCAATTTTTCGTTCTGCTACAAAATGGTAATTTTTTGCAATATTTTTATTCTGTTTGTAAGGGTAAGTAGGGTTACATATCTATTAACTAAAACAAAAGTGGTTACGCCCACAATGAGGATGGTTTTTAAAATTTCGATACATTTTTAAAAAAAGGAGCAAAGTTATGCGGCAACAAAAATAGCACCACTTAAAGAAAAGGCTTAAAAAACTTAAAAATAACGCGATTTTAAAATTTTTTTTGATTGAAATGTATGATTTCATACATCTCTTAAGGTAAAAAAATATTGTTCTAAAGCTTGGGCTGCAACAACAACAACAACAACGACCGACCTTGACGTCACTAGACACCAGAATTTTCCCTTGGCAAAATTGTTGTCTGGCTCTTTCAAAATAGCTCACGGGCAGTTTTTTTTCTTTGGTTTTGGATTAAAAACATAATTTTTAAACGTTTCTGCAAAGATTTTCGATGTGTTTTAGTTCTGGGGCTTGTAAGGTTCCCTTTATACCATTTACCCTAAATGTTTTAAAACTTTGGACGTCTTTCTATCTGATTTTTTTTGGTTTATAACCGTGGTAAAGCTTCCAAAATAAATAAGTTTTGTATTACGAATAAAATTGCATCACAATTTCTGATTTCTATTTCTATTTCATGCTCTGCAGTCTAGGGAGATTTTTTTTTGGACGTCAAGCGCATAATTTTTGTTTATGTACATTATATCCAACTTTTTATGTACGTACAAATATTAAAAAAAAAGCGAGTTGATAGGCGCCTAAAACGGGACCTACTTGCATTCGTGCACATGACTTTTTAACAGTTATGGGGTCATTGCGGCTTTCATACTGCGTGCTATTCTTTTGTGTTCTTGTTTTAGGTAACTACTAATCATTATTTTAAGGAATTCTACGATTCAACTTAACTTATCTTTTGCATTGCCTTTATAAATTAGCTTTTTAAATGTCCTTCTATCTGTATCATTACAGCGCGCTAAATGACCCATTGGGAACACTATTTTATTCATTATTTTACCAATTCACTTAGTAGTACTTATTCTTAATACAACAAAACGAAAAACAGCCAACAAATCTGAGCCAATGAAGTTTTATACCCAAAAACCGTTAATAGTGCTATTTTTGTTGCCGCATAATTATGCTACTTTCATCATAAATGTATCGAAGTTTTAAAAACTATCCGCATTACGCCCACAACCACTTTTATTTTAGTTAAAGGATATGTAACCCTACTTACCCGTACACACAGAATAAAAATATTGCAAAAAATAGCAGAAAGAAAAATTGCCCACACTTTGGTGCTATTTTTGTTGCCGCAACTGTATCAAAACGGAAATTGGTCCGATGTGTTTAACAGAATATCGATTTATCGAACGTATATCGCAAACGTTAAGAGCGGCTATATGATTTTCTCACAGGGAATTCTTAAATGGTGGTGTCTGACTTGGAATGCTCTACAATTTTTGTTATGTGTCACATAATTACTATGCTTATACTATGAATTTTATGTATTTTCGAACACAATAAATAACATGAAAGGAAGGTAACTTAGGCAAGCCGAAGTTTGTATACCCTTGCAGTTATAATTATTAAATTTAAAAATACAAAAAATGATATTCCCAGTAGTATAGGATTATAGCTATAATTTGATTCATATTATTTTTCCACCAATTTTCCGATAGTTCGTATGGCAGCTATATGATACAGTCGTCCGAAACTCAGAACTAATTTAAAAATGTTATTTCTAAGCGTAGGAGGTTATATGTTAATAAACACCAAAAAATAATTTCTTTAAATTTTTTTTTTTATTATTCTTATGAGAGCTATAAGATATAGTTGTCCGATACGGCTGGTTCCGACTTATATACTACCTGCAAAAGAAAGAAGACTTTTGGGAAAGTTTTAGCCCGATAGCTTCAAAACTGCGAGACTAGTTTGCGTAGAAACGGACGAACAGACGGACATGGCTAGATCGACTCGTCTAGTCATGCTGATCAATAATATATATACTTTATGGGGTTTGAGACGTCTTCTTCACTGTGTTACAAACTTCTGACTGAAATCATAATACCCTCTGCAAGGGTATAATAAAAATAACAAGGAAGAATGGAATAGGCGATTACCTCGACTATCAGATACCCGTTATTCAGCTAAAAGGACCAAAGGGATATGGAGATATGCAAGCAGCATAGCGAGATTGAAATGGGTCACCTACCCGTGATCTCAATATATGGTTATTTGGACAGTTTTTAATTAAATTTGATCGTTATGAGGGTTAGAGTGGGCGTGGCAAACTTTTTTTTTGTCAGTCGATAGGTATTGACGAAACTAACACATATCGCTACAGGCTTATGCGGTTTGCGCTGCGTACTGAGTCTAAATCTTAAATCCCAATTCTCTATCTTTGATAGTTTCGGAGATATCGGCGTTCATACTTACGATTGTTTGAGGTTTCTGGGCGGTAAAGTGAGCGTTGACATATTTTTTTGGGCCAATCGATAGGTATTGATGAGAACAATACAATTTAGTTAACATTTTTATTCTTGCACCAAATAAGCTCAGGAATCTGCTTGCCAAATTCCAATAGCTTTACTCTTATAGTTTCCGAGATCTCAGCGTTTATACGGACAGTCGGACAGATGGAAAGACGGACATGGCTAGATCGACTTGGCTAGTGATCCTGATCAAGAATATATATATGTACCTTATGGGGTCGGAAACGCTTCCTTCTGCCTGTTACATACTTTCCGAAGAATCTAGTATACCCTCGTAAAGTAACGGGTATAAACGCACAACTTTGCAGCTTGCCAAGGAAAGAAATTACTAAAATCATCAGGCTTCGACTAGGACACACAAAACTGACACACGAATACCGATTCTCCCAGCCAATAAACAGCCAATGCCGATTCTGCACCACAGACGCCATCTCGATCTCACATATCCTTAACGACTGCACCGCATTTCAAACACATAGACCTAGTAACTCAAATATAAAACTATCTGATCAACTCATTTAAATTGTCAATCTCTTCCCATTCATATGTAAATTTCTAGTTATTAAGTAAATATGTAATTACAATTTAGTCCGGCCGAAAGTCTCAGCAAGTATGGCCGATTCCTCCCTATACCTTAAGTTTTAAACTTTTGGCAACAGAGTACAATAAATAAACGGGTATAAATATGCTTTTCTATGGTTTGGTATAAAAAACATATTGGCATATTATTCGCTGTCATAATAAACATTCAGGCACCCTTCGGCGCTTTCACTACCCTTTTTCGTTTTGCGTTCTCTCCCTCGTTTTCGGAAAGTGTTTGGTTTCTTTTCGTCATCGGAATGTTTCATTTTCTCACCGTTTCTTCCTACTTAGACAGCTGTTTGCGATTAATTTACGTGATGTTACATATATCGGCCTTTGAGAAATCGAAAGTTGTTGTTGCCTACGAATATATTTGGGGGTAGGCCCAAGAATCAATTTTCGCTTTTTAAAAAGTAAAACGAAAAAAATGTGAAAGTGCACTAAAACATCTAATTTTTCATTGCCCTTTTCATCGGAAATTCATTGGGTTTATTTAACACCCATCAGACAATTGGATACTTGGACCGCCCGCAGGTAGGAGACTCAATTCATAGACTGCCACTCTGCCAAAATTTTGTGACGTGCTTTTTATACCCTTGCAGAGGGTATATTGATATAATGATGGACGTTGATGCAGTACAAACAAGTGGCCCAACGACACCAAGCACGTGCTTGTTACGCGCGGGGCCCTTTTATCAATTTGGGCAAAAAATACGAGTTCGCGAGGAAGATACAAAAAGCAAATAGAGACGGGACACAAATGAAAATAAAAGAAGCATCTAAGAATAAAGCAAATGAGGTATTAGTTTTTAATACCGGGATAGAAGTTGAAGTGCAAATTAAATGATAAAGGTTGTTATAATTATTACATAGAACGCGAAAGGGCTCGTGCAGACAAAAATTAGATGTACATCGTGGCAAAGTTAGGGGATAATAATTTCGTGTTAGTCTAACAGGAACATTGAAAGTTAGGCGGCTTACAAGTTCTACAGAATCAATAACACCTCTTATAAGATTTTGCATAAAAATAGTACCAAGCATTGTTCTACGATTTGCAAGGGTAGGTAAATTAAGCAATAGTAATCTACTCTGATAGGAAGGTAGCCTTATGTTTTCATTCCAGCTCAAACTACGAAGGGCAAAAAGAAGAAATTTTTTTGTACCGACTCAATACGGTCGATATGCACTTGATATTGCGGACTCCAAACCGAAGAACAATATTCCAAAATAGGACGGACAAGGGAGGTAAATAATAATTTGGTTGTATAAGGGTCATCAAATTCTTTTGACCAACGCTTTATAAACCCAAGAACACTCATGGCCTTGCTGACAGTGGACATTATGTGGCAGTCAAATTTAAGTTTTGGGTCCAGAAGAACGCCTAAGTCATTAACTGAATATATACGGTCGAGTGGCGTATTTTGAAGAGAGTAACTAACAAAAGTAGGAGTACCTCTATGAAAAGTCATAACGTTGCATTTAAGGCAGTTCAAATTTAAAAGGTTATACTCACACCATCCCTGAAAACAATTAATATCTGACTGTAAGTTGAAACCCGACGCTATATCATTATGTGATAAACAAAGCTTAACATCATCAGCATACATTAGTACACAAGAATGTGTTATGATAGAGGGAAGATCGTTAATAAACAAAGTAAACAGCAAAGGGCCCAAATGACTACCCTGAGGCACTCCAGATGTCACATAGATCAGTTTTGAGGCAGCGTTCTTGAATATAACCCTCTGAGTCCTACCATTCAAATAACTTGAAATCCAAGTTAATAGATTACGTGGAAACCCAAGCTGATTTAATTTGAATAAGAGAAGAGAGTGGTTGACAGAGTCAAAGGCCTTACTAAAATCTGTGTATATAACGTCAGTCTGCATTTTATTCTTAAATCCATTTATTACAATAGATGACAATTCCAGAAGGTTGGTGGTGGTCGATCTTCGCTTAACAAAACCATGCTGACACGGTGATATTAGCGAGGAACATAAATGTTGCAAATGAGAAGTAATAATACGTTCAAATGCTTTAGGAATTGCCGATAATTTAGAAATACCTCTGTAATTCTGGGCATCCGCCTTCGCACCCTTTTTGTGAAGTGGAATGATAAAAGAGTCCTTCCAGATAGTAGGAAAAACTGACGATGAAATAGACAAATTAAAAAGTTTAAGAATCGGTTTACATATGGTTGACGCACAAAACTTAAGCACACACCCGGGGAGTCCATCAGGACCGGGAGAATAAGTTGGCGTTGTTTTTTCTAAGTCTCTTACGAGAGAAATTTCCGTAATTTCAGCGGTAAAAATACAATTTGCCTTATTTAAGGGATTAGGGTAGTTAGAATTTGACCAAGCAGCCGAACTATAAGTAGTTTGGAAAAACTCGGCAAATAAATCAGCAATTTCAGAATCCGTCGATGCCTCCATTGAGTTAAAACGTACCGATGAAGGCAATGCTGACGACATACGCTTGGCATTGACAAAGTTATAAAACTGCTTCGGATCATTTGAAAATTCAAATTTACATCGACTTAAATACATAGAATAGCAATGACTTTTGAGAACATTAAAATCCGATCGAGCCACCACATATTTCAAAAAATCAGATGGCTTACCCGATTTCTTATACTTTTTATCTTTGAAGCGCATTGGTAAACCAAGGTGGTCTGTTTGTCTCTGAAGGAAACCTATCAGGAACGCATTCATTAAAAAAAGTATTTAACACTATATAAAAGTGTTCAGTGGCACTTTCAATATCCATACAATTGTACAATTCTGTCCAATTATATTGAGAAATCATGTCGTTAAGTTTTTTATAGTTACATTTTCGGAAACATCTCACTTTAGTTTGAGAAACTAAAGGAGAGAGGGTATCAACGCATGGGAGGCAGATTGTCAATTCTATTGTTGGATGATATCGGTCTTCAGGTACAACAAGAGCGTCAATTCTAGATACCGTGACTTCAGATGGGTCTGAAACAAACACAAGATCTAGTTGTCTATTTAATGAATTCCGTATAAAGCTTACCTGCTGTAACGATAATTCTAGAAGACCATCTACAAAATCATGGGCGGATAGAGGTATAGCGACTAGTGAGTCAGAAGGAGGAGACCAAGAAATATCAGGGAGATTAAAGTCACCCAAAACAATCAAAAGATCCCTTTCGGAAAGATGAGATAGAACAGTTTTTATTGCAGACAGGTGGTGCTCATAAATTATTAAATCAGAGCCAGGTGGAATATATGAACATGTAACAAATATTGAGAATGATTGCAAGGAAACTTTCACACTAACAAATTCAATTTCATTAGGAGTATCAGAGTGAATTGTCTCGGATGTTAGGCTAGTGCTAACGGCAATCAGCACACCGCCTCCCCTACGTGAGGAGCGATCGGTCCTATAGGCATTAAAATTGTTTGACAGAACTTCATTGTCAGATATCTCTGGTTTCAGCAAAGTTTCCGTAAAAGCCAAAATATCAGCAGTAAATGCAGAGAAGTCATCATAAAGCTTGCGTAGCTTCATATTTAGTCCCCTAACATTTTGATAAGCCAAAAATAAACTTTTTAGTTTTTTGGCGCAGTGGAAGGTCTGTTATTTGTTCTCGGTTTATTGGGAACAAATTCTTTTATTACTAAATCATCATTAAGCCAAAAGCTTTCAGAAAGTAGTACCTTAAACGCATCAGGCGGAGCAAATATTTTAAAAGACGATATACTACGAGCAAATGAAAATCTAAATTGTTCAACTGAAATATTCTCGGATGGGAATTTTTCACGTATAAATTCCAAAACATCCTCAGATGTGGTATCTTAGGTGAATCTCGAAACAAATAATTATTTTCTATGTGGAACAACTGATAATTTCTTACGTCCCCCAGCAGCAGATTGCACCTCACTAAGCTGAGAGCCAGAAACGGTAACTTCTGTACCTATAGGTACGGTCGGCACCGTAGCCGGTACTGAAGGTTTCGAGAAGGTTCGAGAAGCAGTGACTTTACCTGAAACAGCTGTATCCATAGGCGCAGTAGGTTCACTTACCACAGTGTCAACAGAGACTGCTGCAGCCACCAAGTTCGGATTTGGGGTGGATACCGTGACCGTATTAACTGCCGCTAAGCTGGTTTTTTTACGTTTAGGCGACTCAGTTAGTAATTTTTTATTATTAAATTGGGCACAAACGGAATTGAACCCCTTATTGAGCTGTTTAAAAGCACCAGAGAGATTCAAAAGGCTGTCTCGAGTCTGCTTCATAAAGCCGCTCATCTCAACTACCATTTCCTTGCAGGATCCACATGACCACATGAGTCCAGAATTCAGATCAATGAAGTCTTTGACTCTACCAGTAAATCCTGCGCATTTAACGTGCATTATCGATTCGCAGAGCCAGCAGAAAATAAAAGGGTCTTTAGTTGAAGACGAAAGAGTACAATTTTTCTTAGAGCAGACAAGAGCCATTTAAAGGAAATGAAATAAAATAAAATAATATATGAACAAGGAAGAACGCTATAGTCGAGTACCTCGACCATCAGATACCCGTTACTCAGCTAAATGGAGATATGCAAGCAGCAAAGCGAGATTAAAATGCGCCACCTACAGGCGGTATACAGGTTTAAGCGTTATGGGCGTTAGAGTGGGCGTGGCAAATTTTTTTTTTTTATCTAGCATAACAATTGTGGGCGCCACAGGTTTTCGCGGTTTGTGGGCGTTAGGGTGGGCGTGGCAAACTTTTTTTTGGGTCAATCGATAAGTATTGATGAGAACATTACATTTCAGTTAAAATTTTTATTCTAGCATCAAAACTGTAGGAGCCACAGTTTTGGGCGGTTTGTGGGCGTTAGAGTGGGCGTGACACTCTACTGAAACAAACTTGCGCTGCGCAGGAATCTCAGGAATCTGCGTGCCTAATCCCAGTATAGTAACTCTCATAGTTTCCGAGATCTCAGCGTTCATACGGACAGACGGACATGGCTAGATCGACTCGGCTAGTGATTCTGATCAAGAATATATATACTTTATGGGTTTGGAAACGCATCCTTCTGCCTGTTATATACTTTCCGACGAATCTAGTATACCCTTTTACTCTACGAGTAACGGGTATAAAAATACCTCAAGTAAATTTGGCACTGGGATCAAATTCCAAAACCACAAAGGCACAAAACATGAAAAAAATAAGAGCGCGAGATCGCGTATTAATTTAAATGTAAGAGAGCACGAGAGAATAAATCTTCTATCGATTGAGCGTTGCTTGTGGGACACTGACAACTTTACGCAGGAACAGTTACAATGTAAAGCAAGCAAGAGAGAGAGAGAGAGACAAGACAATAGCACACCAAAAGTCTACCAGAAATTTGGCAGGTTCAGAGAGAGTTTAAGTTACAGTTGTAATATAGAGCGGGAGAGAGAGTGAGAATCAAAGAGTTTTAGCAAGTTTAGTGAGTATAAAAATTACACTAACAAAGCTAGGAGATTAAACAAATCTAATATAAATGTTAAAATAACTATAATCACTGGGAGATCTAGTAAAAAACACTAAACACACTAACCCAGCGGTTAGACTAAGCTTTGTTAATAAACAAACACAAAACACTCGCAAAAAATCACAGAATAGACAAAAATTCAGAGCACAAGAGTAAACAACCGTTCACAAGCGACGCTAAATCGAATCAGTCAGAAGTTTGCAACGCAGTGAAGGAGACGTTTCCGACCCCATAAAGTATATACATATATTCTTGATCAGCATGACTAGACGAGTCGATCTAGCCATGTCCATCTGTCCGTCCATTTCTACGCAAACTAGTCTCTCAGTTTTAAAGCTATCGGGCTGAAACTTTCCCAAAAGTCTTATATCTTTTGCAGGTAGTATATAAGTCGGAACCAGCCGGATCGGGAAACTATATCTTATAGCTCCCAAAGAAATAATCTGCAAAAAAATAAATTTTAAAAAATTATATCTTTGGTGTTTTGTACCATATAACCTCCTAAGCTTGGAAATAAATTTTTTTTAATTCGTTTTGAATTTTGAATTACATTTTATCAAAATCGGACGACTATATCATATAGCTGCCATAGGAGCGGTCGGAAAATTGGTGGAAAAATAATATGAAACAAATTATAGCTATTATCCTATACTATTGGGAATATCATTTTTTGTATTTTTAAATTTAATAATTATAACTTCAAGGGTATACAAACTTCGGCTTGCCGAAGTTAACTTCCTTTCTTGTTTTACATACAGGGGTGGTCAAAAGTATTTTCACAAAACAAAAGTTAATTACACATAATTTGAACTTTCTTCTTGTTAACTTTGGCATCAATGGAAAGGTAATTTAAATGCCGTTTGATTATCCCATTCTTTACTTATTGAAAAGGACGAATTTGTCTAAACATCTACGTTTTAAACTTTTTGCTCGACATAAAAACTTAAATTTTTTGATGCATAAAGTTTCTTCAAACAAAAATAATAGTAATTAATTTGTTTAAAAAAAAGAAATATGGCTCAAATTTTTTTTTCTTATTTAAGAAAAGTTGAAAATGTACGTAACGGAGTACAGTATTATCTGTACACTTAAAAAATGTCTACTTTAGTTCTGGGTTTAAATTCTACAAATTAAGTTGTTAAATTTCAAGTTCAGAAAAATCAACAAAAAATAATTGTTTATTTAGTTACTCGTTTAGAAAAGAAACAAATAGTATGTTAATAAATACCAAAAAAAATTAAGTAGTTTGGAAAACTTCTATAAACTACCAACTCTATCAAATGTGTAACCGCAAGTGAAAAACACGAAAAAAGGCGCCGCCTTCCAGAAAAAAAAAACAACGAGCAATAACAACAACGTTTCCGCTAGTCGATTGGCATGTATGGTTTTAATAAGCAGGGGGTAATTATAGAAATAATAAACACAATAAACTTATAAATTGTTTAAGTATGGTAAGGTGACGAACTGGTAAGTACACACTAAAACTTTGTTCAGATGTGAAAATTTTTTTTCTTGTTTAAGAAAAGTTAAAAATGTACGTAATGGAGTAAAGTATTATCTGTACACTTAAAAAATGCCTACTTTACTTCTGGGTCTAAATTCAACAAATTAAGTTCTTCAATTTCAAGTTCAGAAAAATCAACAATAAACAAGAAAGAATGCTAAAGTCGAGTACATCGACTATCAGATACCCGTTACTCAGCTAAAGGGACCAAAGGGAAATGGAGATATGCAAGCAGTAAAGCGAGACTAAAATGCGCCAACTACCCGTGATCTCAATATATGGTTATGTGGGCCGTAGACAGATTTAAGCGTTATGGGTTAGAGTGGGCGTGGCAACATTTTTTTGATCAATCGCTAGGTATTGACGAGACTATTGCATACCAGTTAAGATTTTTTATCTAGCATGAAAATTGTGGGCGCCACAGGATTGGGCGGCTTTTGGGCGTGGCATATTCGTGTAACAAACTTGTGCTGCGTACAAGGCCAGAGAATCTTAATCTGAAATCCCAATTTTCTATCTTTCATAGTTTCCGAGATATCCGCGTTCATATGTACGATTTTTTGAAGTGTTTGGGTGTCTTGTGGGCATTAAAGTGGGCGTGGCAAACTTTTTTTGGGTCAATCGATAGGTTTTGATGAGAACAATACATTTCAATTAAAATTTTTATTCTTGCATCAAAACTGTAGCAGCCACAGTTTTGGGAGGACTTGCACTGCGCAAGAAGCTTAGGAATCTGCATTATATATCTTAATAGCCTAGCTCTTATAATTTCCGAGATCTCAGCGTTCATATGGACAGACGGACATGGCTAGATCGACTCGGCTAGTGATCCTGATCAATAATATATATACTTTATGGGGTCGGAAACGCTTCCTTCTGCCTGTTGCATACTTTCCGACAAATCTAGTATACCCTTTTACTCTACGAGTAACGGGTATAATAATTGTTTATTAAGTTATTGGCTTAGAAAAGAAACAAATATTATGTTAACAAAAAAATGAAGTCTTCACATTCTACAAAATATTCGTCACGATACCCTACAAGGTACTGATGCAAATATGATGATGTCACTTTTAAAAGGCTCAAAGAAAAGACCACAAAGCACAAAGAACCTTTAATCTGCTCGAAGAGTCTTAATTTGGTATTTCAATTATTCTCTTTTACCAATCACCTTAGAAAAGCAAAACTAAACAAAAAGCGCGTAAAGGAGTAAGAAAATCGACTTGACTTCGCTCATTCTTTTGGTGTTAATCGACGGAAGACAAGCGTTTTTAATAAGTGCGTCGGCAAAATTAAGTTTACACGTGCGTTGATAATTATATTTTTCATTATTTACTTTCAGTTTATTAAACAGTCCGACCTCGGCAAATGCTTTCACAAGGCGATCCAATACATTAAGAAAAAGAGAACGTCGATAGCATCGACTCATCAAATACCCGTTAATAAGTTAAAGAGAGTGCGAGAGGGACGGAGATATTTAGCAAAGAACTCCAACTAGCCCCTAGCGCAACCTGATTTGCTATAAGTTGGTTATACATTTTTAATGAATTTTAGCATCTATATGGGTATTGATAATAAGAGCAAAATCTCATTTAAATTGTTCAAAAATATTAAGAAATTAAACCTAAAAAAAAATTTTCCAATAAGTTTCTGCCCTTATAAAATTTATCACTTCTGCTGGAAGAACATTAATTAAAACATTAATTTTTTCAAAAACTTTGACAAAATGACCAAGCAACAAACTAAATCTAGGGACTCAACACGTTTATGAAGTCCCAACGTTTCGTTTCTTTCGCTAGACTTTTTACTGGTAAAAACAATACGTGACCAATTGTTCGTAATATCAGGCAATCTTTTCTTCAGCGCGAGTCATAAGTGCCTTAAAAAGTTGGACTTAATGTTCTTATGGTTGTTTTGGAGATATTTTTCTCTTCTGTAGATGTTTGCAAGTTTTTCCACAGTACAATACTGTTACCGAAAAAATTGTAAACATTTTGTAGAATATCATAGAAACGAGAGATTTCTGAATTTACCCGAACCGCATTTTTTTAACACAATATTCAAATTGTGAGCCGCGCAATGAACGAACAAAGCATCGGTGCTACTTCCATGATTTTTTTAAACACCTCCTAAACGTCCACTCATAACGGCTGCGCTGTCGTAGCCTTGTCCAATCAATTTTTGAATATTCAATACTTTTTGCTTAATTGATGATATAATGAGATTTGAAATACCGTCAGCAGATTAATTTCTTACTTCAATAAATGATGTAAAAGTTTCACAAATTTCAAATTTGGACGGTTTTCCCCTTTTATTAGACACCATTTTTTTGTTTTTTATTTTATTTATTTGTTTTGGTTTTAACTCTTTCTAACGCTACAAGTACAAGAATACTTATAAATTAGTGCGCTAGTCACAATTCAATTTACTTCATGAACATAATAAAAATTTCTTAATTATATAGTTCTAATACAAGACATTTAAGCTATGACATTTGACATATGAAACATTAAATTCTTAAGGACTAAGTTTTGTTTTAAATTATATACTGCTTTGAAGATGTGTGTGTAATTTCGCTTTGAATTGCGTGGCAGACTTAATTGTTTTTAATGGATGTGGTAGTTTATTCCAAGAATGTACAGCACAGATAAAAAAGTGTTTCTCAGCATAGGCATGTTTTACTTTTTGACAAATTAGATTGTTTGTTCTTTTGGTAGCGCTGAATTTTAGTTTGCTAAAGAGATATTTTGGCTCGTAAGTTGATATTACTTTGTGCAACAGTACTAGTGTTTTGTACTCGATCCAGACTTTTAGCGGCATATCAAAAATGTTTAAAGTTGCATCAGAGATTCGATCTGTGCCCCTGCAATTAAATATATATCTCGCTACATTATTGAAGGCTACAAGGAGTTTGTGCTGGCTAGTAGCATCACAATTTCCAAAGATTTAGACTCCATAGAATAGTAGTGGTGTCAGCTTAGTTTTCGCAATAAGGATTTTTAAATTTATTAATAAAGGTTTTTGTGTCGTTAAGTTGTCTAAGAATCCCATACATTTTTCCAATCGTGCAATTTACGTGATTACTACAGGACAGAGTGGAATTTATTGTAAACCCCAAGTTGCTCGCTCTGTCAACATAGTTTAATTGTTGACCATTTAAGGAAAGTTTTTACAGATGGTCTGTGTTAAAACATCGGTTATGTATTACTATGAATTTTGATTTGAGGGGTTTTAGGGATAATTTATTTCGCTCTGCCCATTTACAAACCATGTCTAATTCACTGTTACAGACACGAACACATTCATTAATTCGGCTAACAGAACAGCTTACATATAGTTGGACGTCGTCGGCATACGTGTGCATGTCACATTTTGTTAGAATATTTGGAAAATCGTTAACATACAGACTCAACAAAAGAGGTCAAAGAATGGACACCTGCGGTACACCACGTTTTACGGACAGAATAGATGATTTTGATGATTGTGTAGCTACCAGTTGTGATCGTTGAGATAAGTAGGATTTCATAAAACTTGTTGCAGAGGTTGAAAACATATAAAGACGACTTAGTTTAGTTAAAAGAATTTCGTGGATTACCGTGTCAAAAACCTTACTAAAATCTAAAAGCATCAATAAAGTAATATTGCATCTAACCATTTGTAGTCTAATACCTTCAGTGATTTTTATACCCTTGCAGAGGGTGTTTTGATTTCAGTCAGAAGTTTGCAACGCAGTGAAGGAGACGTTTCCGACCCCATATATATATATATATATATATTCTATATATATATATATATATATATATTCTTGATCAGCATGACTAGACGAGTCGATCTAGCCATGTCCGTCTGTCCGTCCGTTTCTACGCAAACTAGTCTCTCAGTTTTAAAGCTATCGGGCTGAAACTTTCCCAAAAGTCTTATATCTTTTGCAGGTAGTATATAAGTCGGAACCAGCATGATCGGACAACTATATCTTATAGCTCCCATAGGAATAATCGGACAAAAAAATTTAAAAAAAATTATATCTTTGGTGTTTTTTAGCATATAACCTCCTAAGCTTGGAAATAACATTTTTTAATTAGTTTTGAATTTCGAATTAAATTTTATCGAAATCGGACGATTATATCATATAGCTGCCATAGCAACAATCGGAAAATTGGTGGAAAATAATATGAAACAAATTACAGCTTCGGTGTTTTTCAACATATAACCTCCAACGCTTGGAAATAACATTTTTTAATTAGTTCTGAATTTCGAATTTAATTTTATCATAATCGGACGACTATATCATATAGCTGCCATAGGAACGATCGGAAAATTGGTAGGAAAATAATATGAAACAAATTATAGCTTCGGTGTTTTTTGACATATTATCTTATACTATTGGGAATATCATTTTTTGTGTTTTTAAATTTAATAATTATAGCTGCAAGGGTATATAAACTTCGGCTTGCCGAAGCTTCCTTTTTTTCTTGTTAAAACAGCTGTTGTGCAACTTTTGTTCTTCCGAAAACCGGACTGTTTCTCTGATAAAACATTGTGTGCATCCATAAAACTCACAATTTGGTTAGCAAATAGCCGCTCAAAAACTTTTGACAAAAAAGGCAGGATGGCAATAGGTCGATATTCTGTACTTGATTTGGGAATTGGTAATATTTTTGGTATTTTACAGGATTTGGGAAACGTAGAGGTGGTGATGCAGCAGTTTAAAATGTGTGTTATTACAGGAAGAATTTTGGGAAGGATTACTTTTAAAAATTTTGGATTTATCTCATCTAAACCCGTTGCGTTGAATTTAAAGCTTAAAATTGATTTAAGGACATCGTACTGGCTGACACAATTTAAACTAAAAATAATATCACAGCTATTTCTATCACAAGATTCAAGGGATGTCAGGTAGGTGTTATTAGTGATTTTAGGTACGGTCGATTGCAAAAACTTATGATTTAGATCATTGATCTTGATGATCACAGCTTAAGGTTGGTTTAATATTGCCGATCCCCAATTCCCTTAAAATTGACCATGTATTTGTATTGTTTTTTGAATGTTGGAATTTATGTATGTAGTAATTTCGTTTCGCCTCTGCAATGGTTTCATTAACCAATTTTCTATTTGATTTAAATTCGTTGTAAAAATTCTCTGTCTTGTAACGTTTCCATTTCGCATACGATTTGTCGCGCGTTTGTATTAAATTTTTTATGTTATAATTAAACCACGATATGGCCCTGTGTTTACACATTTTGCACTGTCAAAGAGGATTTTCACTTTCCGTTGTAAAATTTCTAGCTGAGTGTTAGCCTCAGCAGTGCAATATAAGGAATCCCAGTCGCAAGAGTCTAAATCAGCACTAAGTAAAGCATAGTCAATGTTGACAAAGTTCCTATACTCTATGTAATAGTCATTGTAGTCAATATTAATGTTGTAGGTGAAAAAGATCAGATCATGTTTGGAAAAGGCAGAAAACGATATTTATTTCAAAATTCTGAATTTTTTTACAGTCACTAACATAGAATACATCAAGTAGGGTGTTGCAGGTAGTGGAAAAATGTGTAGGATACTTTACAGGAAATAAACCAAGTGATTCCATATCGTTTGACAAATGCTTTTCAATTAAAATATTACTGTTGAAATCGCCAGCAAGAATTGCATCGGAGTATTTCAATGAGAGGGTGGATAACAAATCAATAAGCTCAGAGTATTCTGTTGTTTTGTGTGGTAGATACAGCCAATTAAAATTGATGTGTTTTCTCTTTTGTTGAAGATACTTGTCTCTGGTTGAACACATATATTTTTAGCGTTAAGTTAGGCTAATTTATGTGCGAAACGAACTAGACGCAGACAGCTGTTCTGGAGACAATTCGAACTGCAGCTGATAAAGCTTATGCATGGTCTCCAGACACCTAACATCTTCTCTCCCATGCACTCTAACGTGAAAAAAACCATGACGAGAGAAAACAGCTGATAGGAGCTTTTCTTTTTTCATAGTCATTCCTTTTTAAAAATTTTATAGATTGCCTTCGTTATTTGCTCGTTTAAATAAATTGCCGCATTCGAATTTACACCTAACACTCCAGAACCAGCGGTTTCTTGTGAGTACGCCTGTACTCGGCAGCGTGCCACAGCATAGTTATTTTGTCCCTCAAGCGCTCGAATTTGAGTTTTATTATTGGGTCAACAATAGTGCTCGTCGCGTTGCGTTTTTTAACCCTAAAAATCTCCAAAAGTTTTGGTGCCGGTGTGATTCCAAGTGAAAAGGAGAGTGTATTAAACAAAGTTTTTTAGCGATTCGCCCTCTTTGTAGGGCACATCGTGCAATCTGACTTCGCAATGGCCATCAGCATTTTCCTGAGCATATATTTTTGCGGGTAGCTCACCCACTTGCTTCTCCAGACTTCGCATATCTGCAATTTCAAACTCCAGATGTTGTATGAGGTCACCACCTTCTCTACTTTGGCCTCCAAACTCTCTCTGACGATCCGGGGTCGGCAGCACAGCAGTCGATCTAAGATGCCCGAAAAATCTCTGATAAATAATACAATAATAATTCCAACGCCGCATGTTAAGTACCGGAGTACCGACTGAAACTGGTAGTGCAGCCATAAATGCCGTAGTACCAAAACCTGTCACCTGTGTACCGCAGCGGAAACAAATTTTTGTTTCTCGGCTGAATCCCGACCTTTCATCCCTGGACATCACGACCTATATCCCTAACAAAGTTCAGATTGATGATCTAAAGGTTGAACGATTTATTTTTCCATATGCTAGGGAAGTATCATTATTTAAGATCGTTGTTCCCTGTGCTCATTTTGCAACTATGTGCTTAGCCAATTTTTGGCTTGTAGGCAATTTTGTTAAAGAGTACGAAGCTAAAAACAAGAAAATTCTTTCAAGGGAAGTTGGAAATCCCATTAAATATCCATCCACATCTACATCTTCATCTATCTCAAAAAACTAGATTCTTTTCTTCAGCTTTCCTATCAGAATACAAGGGGCTTACAAAGTAAGTTAACCAAATTGTATACTGATAGTTTTTTCTTGTCTTCCCATGTTATTGTGTTTACAAAAAGCTGGTTAAAACCGGAAATTTTTAGATCCGAAGTTTTTCCAAGTAAGTACACAACTTACTGGCTTGATCGTCCGTCCCGACGTGGAGGTGAAGTTTTAATTGCAGTTGACTCAGAATTAACGACTGAAGTAATAACGTCCGACGAAATCAATGACATTGAATTTCTGTGTTTAAAACTATCCCTTCCGGGTATTTCTATATCAAACAAAAACACCTCTTAACGAGGTAAAAAGTAGTGGCAAACGCGCCTTTAACAAAAATTTCTGATATCAACAATTGTGACGAAAAATGATATTACAGATTTTCAATTCTGCGGCTTTATATAGTAGTTGTCTTCGCACGCTCTCTTGCGCGCTTCGCCACTACGTGTACTGCCGTCCACAGTGATACATAACATGTTCATATATTCCGCCGTCATCTGAATTCCCAATATATGCGAATCATCTGTCCGCTATCCAGCTTAATTCAAGTGAACTATTAGATAGGGATCAGTTAATAGTTTTAGGTGAGTTTAATATACCTAGGGCGACATGGTCGCATGATTTTCTTGACGGTTTTCTTGACATTTTATTGTCTCAAGTAAACCATGTTCTAAATTTATTAAGTGATTACTGGATCTTTGTTTCAAGTCCAGATTTTGTTTACATAGCTAGAACCTCTGCAATTACTTTACCAGAAGACTCATATCACCCAACGCTAGAGCGGACATTGACACGGATACAAAAGTACGTGAACTATCTGAAAAGTCAGCTATACGCATCCCCTGCTTTCGTAGAGCAAACTTTGCATTCATTAATAGCCTTATATCGGATTGGTCTAATCTGTACTTATGTACTAATATAACTGAAGCTGTTAATATATTTAATAATGTATAAAACGCAGTTTTTGTACATGCGTTCCTACGTATTATCCCAAAATTTCAAACCAACCTCCGAGGTTAACAAAGAGCTGGCACGACTTAAAAATGTAAATTCTAGACTACACAAAAAGTTTAGAACTTCCGGTTCACAAGCTGCCTTTTCCCGATACTTAACGCCCAGTGTTATAAAAACTATTTAGCTCGTTGCAGGACCCATTTTACACTGGATCCAAAACAGTTTTTTAAATTTGTTAACACAAAGCGTAGATCTTCAAGTTACCCATCATCACTTAAATTTGAAAATTCGGCCGCAAGCACTGATCAGGCGATAGCCGATCTTTTTGCACAATTTTTTAAAACCACTTATTCAACATTAAGTCCTCCAGATCAGTCTTACCCATATGACATGCCTTAATCAAACTTTATTTTTTGTCCTGTTACTAGTGAAAGCTCACTTCTTTTAGTTTGCAAAGGGTCATCCGGGTTCAGACGGAGTCCCTGGATGTGTGCTTAGGTATTGCGCTGAGACTTTGTGTAGACCATTGCACAAACTTTTTACTTTGTCTTTAGAAACGTCCGATTTCCCACACAGATGGAAGGAGTCGTTTGGTATCCCGCTTCATAAAATTGGGGAGTAAATTGAACGCATATTTTAAAGCTATCAGCTATACCGAAGCTCTTTGAGAACATTATTACGCCGCATTTACAACACAGTTTTAGGTCCCTTATTTCCTCTTGTCAACACGGATTTATAAAACGTAGGCCAACGACAACAAACCTTTTGAAGTTTACTTCATTTGTTATAAGTGGTTTAACAAAAAATCGTCAGACTGATGTGGTTTACACTGATTTCAGTAAGGCGTTTGAATTTGTAAATCACCCGATTCTAGTCCGGAAATTTGACCTTTAGGGTTATTTGAATGGCAGGACTCAAATGGTAATTTTTAAAAACTCTTTTTCATCATCATCAGTCATCTTGGTCCGCTCCTGTTTACATTATTTATAAATGACCTTCCATTAGTCATATGACACGATGTCACGTGTACTTATGTACGCAGATGACGTTACGTTGTGCCTGCAATATAATGACCCCGCACAAAGTTTAGCTTTACAATCTAATCCCAATGCATTTCAAACATGGAGCATGGATAAGGAATTAAATTTAAATGGTTCTAAGTGTAAACTAATGACCTTTGTTCGTGTCAGCCCTCAATATTCAACTTATACTTTGAGTGGTTGTGTGTTAGATAGGATAACGCATGCTGACGATTTTGGAGTCTATATGGATCCTAAACTTAAATTTTCTGATCACATTACTACTATGGTAAATAAAACCAGGGGCGTGCTTGCATTTATCAAAAGGTGGTCGAAGGAATTCGATGTCCCCTATGCAACAAAGACTTTGTTTATTTGAACCTTTTATAGTACTTTGCAATTATTTTAATAGACTATATCACCTAATATCTACTACCGATATACTTCCTATCTTTAAATCAATAATACTATCCTACTTAGTAACTAATTAGTTTTACTTGTTTTTTGAATCTGTATTTGACCTGTATTTTTAATTGTTATTTTGTCTTTTTTTGTCCGATATTTTGTTTACTTGCCCAAAACGGTGAAGGGCTCCGCGCGTAACAAGCATTGTTTGGTGTCGTAGGGCCACTTGTTTGTACTGACAATAGTGCATCAACGTCCATCGCTCAATTGACCTATCTTGCTACTAGCTTGAGTTGTGCTTATAATCACCGAAAAAAACAGCTTTTTGCAACTCAGAAACAATGGAATCATTAACTTGCTTAGCAAGAAGGGAAGTTTTTTTGTTTTGAATACGAGGACTCAAGTATGTTACCGATTTATCAGGCATTTCCATTAGATTTTCCAAAGCAGGGTCGTATTTGGCTAATAATTCTATTACAGACAAGAAATTTCCCATATTACTATTCGAGAACTTATGACTTTGTCGAAAAGCTAAATTGCACGGGGCAAACATTAACGTGACACCTAAAACTCTATTAAGGACCTTGCCCCAAAAATTATAATTTTTTTACCTATCTTCTTCAAGAACTTCGTCCAATGTACCGTGTTTTTGCCACTGCTCGTAAACATCGCAAGACAGTTTGACGCGTTCTAAAATATGTTTCACATCGCCAAATCCTGTTACCCAAACATTTTGACTTCCGCTTGTCGTTTTCTCAGGAAAAAGCCAACAGGGTTGACAGTACACACGGTCATGCTCAGTCGAATATCATAGTCCATTTCTTCTCAGTGGAAGTCCTAACAATTTTTTGTGAAAAGGCGTCCGTCCTGTTTTTCATCGTTCGGGAAAGGACCCGGAAGTTGTACTGGGCCAGACGAAATTATAGCGTGTTTGATAATTGGGTCCGAAGTAACGTCAGGAAAAGTGTTCCCTGTTTTAGTGTAGATAGGAGGCAGTGAATCTGTTCCTGTTGTACGCCTCGCGCTACTCACATCGAACTTAGGAGTCTGTACCTCGCGATCTCTTACATTTTGGGATGATTCTGGCTGTTGTTGTGGTTCTGAGAATTCTGTATTAGTTTCTTAATCTCAACCTCGATTTATGAAATATTTAAGTTATTTCTTTATTTCAAGGGGATTATTTTAAAAAGAAACATGGGATAATTTTATTGGTAATTATACCCGTTACTCGTAGAGTAAAAGGGTATACTAGATTCGTCGGAAAGTATGTAACAGGCAGAAGGAAGCTTTTCCGACCCCATAAAGTATATATATTCTTGATCAGGATCACTAGCCGAGTCGATCTAGCCATGTCCGTCTGTCCGCCTGTCTGTCCGTCCGGATGAACGCTGAGATCTCGGAAACTATAAGAGCTGGGCTATTAAGATTTGGCGTGCAGATTCCTGAGCTTCTTACGTAGCGCAAGTTTGTTTCAGTAGAGTGCCACGCCCACTCTAACGCCCACAAACTGCCCAAAACTGTGGCTCCTACAGTTTTGATGGTAGATAGAAAATTTTAACTACGCCCAATCTAACGCCCACAAACCTCCAAAGAAAAAAGCTATGACGTCAGAGCCAGACAATGCGAAATGTTTGCGGCCGAACTTAGCGGCAAAGAAAAAAGCCCTACCGGCGCTCAGAGAGAGCAAAGTGCGCGGCTAACTTATTCTATTGAATAATGAACCCTTTATCCATTTGTCCCATTGACGGCAAAAACCTTTAAAGATCTGTACATCTTAATTTATCTCTTTCAAAGAATATGTATTAGCTTAATAAATACCTATAGATTGTTCCAAAAAAACTTTTCCGTTTTCAGTCCAATGCTCTCAAACCAAAGTAGTTAGGACAAGCCTTGACACTAGAGCCAGAAAACGACATACATACATACATATGTATTTATGCATGTGTGTGGACGTAAAAAATTGCAATCTAATATCCGCGGCAAATAGAATTCTTTCAAACAAAGCTATTCAACCAAATATTTTGAAATACAGTATGTGCCTTAAAATTGTGTATGTTTAGCAAGCATACATAAATATAAATGTTTTTTGTCTATTTTATGTGTTGCTTTCTCATTCTTGGCGCTGGCTGAAACAAAAGCAGAGCCGAGAAATGAGAGCAAGGGAGAGAGAACAAAGTGCGCGGCTAACTTATTTTAAAGTTTGTTATCTGAGTAACGGGTATCTGATAGTCGGGGTACTCGACTATAGCGTTCTTCCTTGGTTTTTTTTGCAAATGGTAAGTATCTCATTTTCAATTGTACTTACTTGATGTTTGTCTTATTTCAATATATTTATTTCTTGGACACTGTAACGAGCATTTCGGTGGCTTCCTTGCGCTGATGCAAAGCTACAGGAGGCATCCGAGTACAGCGTGGTTGGTTATTTATTAATAAGTTATTTTTTTATTTTTTAATTGATCCGAAAAATATAAAAAATAAATATTTTCAGCGATCTTATGGGTTTTCAATATTTATTTGCTTATAAGATGCAAAAAAGTAAAAACAAAACTGATTAATATTGATATTACAAAGTTATGAAAGTATATCAGGTTGATATGAAAGCATATCAGATTGATATGAAAGCATATCAGTTTGAAATTAAAGCATATCAGTTGGATATTTAAAAATACCACAATTTGGTTAAAACTTTGATATGTGCGCATATCAATCTGGTATGAAAAATACCTAATTGACATGTTCGAAAACATCAATTTCAAATGTTCGAAAAGGGATCAAAATTGATATGCAAAAATACCCGATTGATGACCAGTTTTGGTATTTCATTTAGTCTGTGTAGAAACAAATTTTAACTGAAATGTATCAGTCTCGTCAATACCTATCGATAGACCCAAAAAAAAAATTGTCAAGCCCACTCTAACGCCCATAACGCTTAAATCTGTCCACCGCCCACATAACCATATATTGAGATCGCGGGTAGGTGGTGCATTTCAATCTCGCTTTGCTGCTTGCATATCTCCATTTCCCTTTTGTCCCTTTATCTGAGTAATGGTTAAGTGATAGTCGACTGTAGCGTTCTTCCTTGTTTATTTTGTGAAAGGTTAATTAACTCGTCGAAAGTAGTGAATAAAAGTGTTTGCACGCCCTGACATACCTTGAACAGATCCCGTATCAACAGACGATGCTGGCGTGGATGATAAGCAAGTCACGAATTTCACTTGTGGCGATTCACGAGTGAAAACTGAACTATAAAACTGAGTTAAATCAGCTCGAAGTAGTCGAGTCCGAAAAGTTTTCGTCTGTAATTCCAAAACGAACGTATTCTATCTCTAAGCAATCGGTTGTTTTTGTTTATTTTTTTAGTATAGTAACGACTCTAGTGTCAATAGTTACCAACTCAATTATAAGGTCTATGAATGTTTTCCAATAATTTTGTATAAAATCTGTTTCGTTTTTTTGTAGTTTTGTGCTTTTGTACTTGGACTTATTGAACAATCGCAAATGTCCATCTTTTCTAGGAAAAATTCCTCGTCGGAACAACCAAAAACAGCCATTAATTTAGTTTGTACCTGCTCTCTTTCTGCTCAGAGTGCTTGGGGCCCAGCTATACCCTCCTCGGCTTCTGGATCTAGCACTTCCACTTTAATGCCACGCCCACCTGAGGGTACCGCAAGTGTCCATCTTTTCTAGAAGCAATAGCTCGTCGCAATCCTGGGACAACTAAAAAACAACCATCAATTTATTAAATTTGTACCTGCCTTTCTTCCTGTTCAGAGTTCTTGGGGCCCAGCTGTACCCTCCAGGTCTTCTGGTTCTAGCACTTCCAATTTAATGCCACGCGCACCTGAGGCTTCTCCATCTAGTGCTGGCTTTGAACTTCTTATCTCCCGTATTGACCAGATGATGGCAATGATGATAAAAATGATGGCGCTGCTTATGAACCCGTTTACCGGCAGTTCGCCCTCTGATGCGTCTAAGATCAGGAGACATGTCTAATTTAGGCATTTGTTTCTCATTTTGGAACGGTCTCATTAGCAAAAAGTTTCGAGTTTGAGAACTATGTTACCGCTAATTCAATTGATGTGAGGGTAATAAACGAAATGCATTTCAACAGCCGCTCACATCTTAGAATTTTTGAACATGATTTATTGACGGACAACCACCCCTCTGACCGTGTTCGAAGAGGTGCTGTATTTTACTCCGCTCTCACTTGCAATCCTCCCCTTACAGTACAAACCTACATATCTGTAAAATGTTAAGCTGCCGCAATTACATTAAGCACGGACTTGGGAGACATCGTAATTATTATTGTTGAACGTTGATGCACTAAGAGTAGTACAAGCAAGTGGCCCAACGAAACCAAGCACGTGCTTGTTACGTGCGGGGCTCCTTTTTCATTTCGGGCGAATACGGTTCGCGACATACACACAAACGTACATTGAACAAATAATGGCGGGACAAAACAAAGAGAAACGAAGACTTCACCAAATGAGTATAGATTTGAAGCCCCATTTTACGATTTGTCACTTCTTTCGGCCCCATACAAATCGATCCGCCCTAACAGGGATAGCAGTTGAGGAACAAATTAGATGAGATAGGGTATTCTATTACAAAAAAGAACGGCTCGTGCAGACTTAAATTGGATGTAAATCATGTTTGGTAGTAGTTGCGCATTAGTCTAACAGGAACATTAAGGTTAGGCGGCCTACCTCCTTTAATAAGATTATGCATGCAAATAGTACCAAGCATTATTCTACAATTTACTACAGTAGGTAAATGAAACCACGTAAAAGAAAAAGAAGAAATTGTTTTGTTCAATACGGTCAATGTGCACTTGATATTGTGGACTCCACAACGAAGAACAATATTTTAAATTAGGACGGACGAGGAAGGTTAATAATAATTTGGTAGTTATGGATCATCAAATTTTGTCTGTTTAGTGAATTGCTGAAGCAATGTTTGAAGCTTACTTGCTGAAATGATAATTCTAACAGACAATCAACAAAGTTATGGTCAGATAAAGGTGTAGAGACAAGTGAGTCGAGATGGAATATCGTTGTTAATCCTGCATAATCTCAGAATGTAACCATTTCGTTTAAGAGGTTGAACACTTATTGCCTCACCATTGACCCTGGAACTACAATAAAGCACTCCGAAATGGTTAAGTACCTTGGGCTTACTCTGGATGAAATTTATATGGTTCCTTTATCCGGCCAGTGGACTGTCGATTCCGGCGAAAACTCGGCTCTTTAAAACTATTTTGATGCCTAGTCCACATTAGGCTGTACACTTCTGTGGCATTGCCTGTAACACGTCTATAAAAGGAATTTAATCCTGCCAAGCCAAATTTTTAAGACATGATAAACGCCCTATACTATACCAGAAACACTACAATTTTTTCGAGATCTCAAAATTTATCCTGCTTGTACATCAATCACTAAGACTGTCACTTGCTACAGATTAAATCTCGTCTCTCACACACACACACACACTTTCCATGCCTATGAAGAATAAAAAGAATTTTCTTATCAGACAATTGGATAATTGGATGGCCCGCAAATGGTACACTCATTCCAGACTTGTACGCATAGACTGCCACACTGCCCAATTTAGTGATGTGCCTTTTATACCCTTGCAGAGGGTAGTATGATTTCTATCAGAAGTTTGCAACGCAGTGAAGGTGACGTTTCCGACCCCATAAAGTATATATATTCTTGTTCAGCATCACTAGACGAGTCGATCTAGCCATGTCCGTCTGTCCGTCCGTTTCTACGCAAGCTAGTCTCTTAGTTTTAAAGCTATCGGGCTGAAACTTTCCCAAAAGTCTTCTTTCTTTTGAAGGTAGTATATAATTCGTAACCAGCCGGATCGGACCACTGTATCTTATAGCTCCCATAGGAATAATTCTATTATTTCTTTGGTGTTTTTTAAAATATAAGCACAATACGCTTGGAAATAACATTTTTTTTTTAGTTCTGAGTTTCGAATTTAATTCTACCAGAATCGGACGATTATATCATATATCTGCCATATGAACGATCGGAAAATTGGTGGGAAAATAATGTGATGTTTCGTCGGTGTTTTTCGACATATTATCTTATAATATTGGGTATATCATTTTTTTGTATTTTTAAATTTAATAATTATAACATGCCACGCCCTCTCTGACGCCCACAAATTATTGTTCAGCGTATATTCAAGGAAAACTGTTTTTTTCCAATTGCTTTGCAAGCAACCATCAATTCCGGGATTGCACAAGCGCTCGCAACTGTTTCAGTTGCCAAGATCGGCATCATACGTTGCTGTATCGAAACAGCGATCATGGTACTATGCCGATTTCATCCGACTTTCCAAGGCCGCCGCAATTCCACACACAATGTCGTCATATTCAGCTCAAGTTTCTAGAGCACTTCCAAGTTATCCGCTCTGTACCCTGTAAAAGGAGAATGTTGACGCCAAAAGTCTGTTTAATTTTTAGAGGTCTCGATCGCTCGCACTGCCCTCCGCTCTCCCTCCCCAACTCACCCCTAAGCCAACACTCTCTCTGGAGCGCTTAAGTTATGCAAGGCCTAATCAGTTATATTATTGATTTTCTAAAATTTCAGCGATTAAGTCACCCCCCGCCCTAACACAACTGAAGGGTATTGATTATTATCTGATTTTTGAATCACCAACTTTTTTTTACTTTCGTGTATTATTTTATAGCAAATTTCAAATGAAACCATTATTCATCTCCTAAAAAAACCACGGCTAAACATAAGGAATGTGCCGAAAAGAAACTGCACACTTTCAATTGTCAAAAGCTCTCAGTGGGAGCTTTCGATCATGCCATGCGATGCACCGTTAGAAAGCTCTATTAATTCTGCGTTGTTTGCATGTTCTCTTTTCACTATTCGTTTTGCACATTTCGCAATGCTTTGAATTGAAGAGCATGTTCGCCAAAAAATTGTGCACAATTACTGTACAGAAAACGGTGTTTCGTACCGAAATTTGGCAAAACGCTACAAAGTTAGTGTTAATAGTGTTAAAAATATTATAATCAAGTTTGGGGAGACATGCTCTCTAAAAGATTTGCCAAAGACTGGTAGAAAAAAAGGTCCAAGGGATGCCAGCGTCGATAAGAAGGTGCTGGCCTTAATTCACAAAAATCCCACGATGTCAGTTCGAGATTTGGCCAAAAAAACGCGTACGAGTACAAGTATGGTTCAACGCATAAAACAACGGCATGGACTAAAGACGTATAAAAAACAAAAAGTTCCTTAAAAAAGTCTGCGTCAACAAAACGGCAAAACGAGAGTGCGCAGACTTTATGATCGCTTGCTCACTGATGCAGTGGAATGCGTTGTAATGGACGATGAAACATATGTAAAATTGGACTCCAAAACTTTACCAGGCCCCCAATTTTACACAAAAGCCAAAGGTGAAACAGTTGACGACTCGGTCACCAAAATAGAAGTGGACAAATTTGGGGAGAAAGTCCTGATATGGCAGGCAATTTGCACCTGTGGCTTAAAAACCAGCCCATTTTTTACGAAAGGCACAATTAACGCTGACGTTTATCAAAGAGAGTGCATTAAAAAACGTTTAATACCATTCTATCGAAAGCACAACGTGTCGACAATATTTTGGCGCTCCTTGAGGCGGAAAACATCAAGTTTGTTTCAAAAGAGGAGAACCCACCAAATTGCCCAGAGCTGCGTCCCATTGAGAGATATTGGGCCATCGTTAAGCGAAGTATATTAAAAAATGGTAGTCTCTCCCAAAACAACATAGACATGCAAAAAAACTGGATGCGTGCAGCCGGCAAGGTCACCAAGGAGGGTGTGCAGAACCTGATGAGAGGAGTTAAACAAAAAATTCGCTCAAAAATAAGATGTTAATTTTTTTTTAATTCTGTTTATAAAAATTGAACGTTTAAGTTTTGCTTCAAAAAAGACAAAAAGAAAAATTGAAATCGAATAAAAAACATGAAAGTTATAGTAGAAAGAAAGTGTGCAGTTTCTTTTCGGCACATTCCTTATAAAACGAACACAAATTTATCTCCCCAGGAAAAAAAAGGGTTATATTAGTCTTCTTCATCCTTGCAGATGGTATTATTGTTTTAGTCCGTAAAGCAAATACTTTTAACATTACCATGTTTGTGGTAATGATTTTGTTCTGAAACCTCCCAAACGAAATGCACTTGTCCTTTTCTCTTGTTCCTAATAAACTATTTAACAAATTAAAGCACCGAATGCTTCAAATCGAATGACTTTAGTTAAGTTGTGCATGATCAAAACAATCTAGCTAATCCTCTTGTTCTCAAGAATTCGAGGTTACTGAGGACTGTATTTAAATATCAAGCCAACCACTGCATTACTGAATCACTGAGTTAATTGACACAATCTTAAGATAAACAAGGAAGAACAGAGTACCTCGACTATCGCCACCACTACTCAGCTAAAGGGACCAAAGGGAGATGGAGATTGCAAGCAGCTAAGCGAGATTGTAATGCGCCACCTACCCGTGATCTCAATATATGGTTATGTGGGCGCCAGACAGATTTAAGCGTTATGTGCGTTAGAGTGGGCGTCGTAATTATACCCGTTACTCGTAGAGTAAAAGGGTATACTAGATTAGTCGGTAAGTATGTAACAGGCAGAAGGAAGCGTTTCCGACCCCATAAGGTATATATATTCTTGATCAGGATCACTAGCCGAGTCGATCTAGCCATGTCCGTCTGTCCGTCTGTCTGTCTGGATGAACGCTGAAATCTCGGAAACTATGGGAGCTAGGCTATTGAGATTTGGCGAGCAGATTCCTGAGCTTCTTACGCAGCGCAAGTTTGTTTCAGTAGAGTGCCACGCCCACAAACCGCCCAGACCTCTGGCTCCTACAGTTTTGATGCTAGAATAAAAATTTCAACTGAAATGTAATGTTCTCATCAATACCTATCGATTGACCCAAAAAAAAGTAGCCACGCCCACCCTAACGCCCATAAACCGCCCACAAACTTCAAAAAATCGTAAGTATGAACGTGAATATCTCGGAAACTATCAAAGATAGAGAATTGGGATTTCAGATTTAGATTCCGTAGCCTTATACGCAGCGCAAGTTACGCGAATATGGCGCATTTTAATCTCGCTTTGCTACTTGCATATCACTATTTAGCTGAGTAACGGGTATCTGATAGTCGAGGTACTCGACTATAGCGTTCTTCCTTGTTTTTTTAAGGTCAATCGATAGGTGTTAATGGTACTAATACATTTCAGTTAAAATTTTTTTCTAGCATGCAAATTGTAGGCGTTACAGCGTTTGGTGGGCGTGAGAGCGGGCGTGGCAAACTTTTTTTTAGGTCAATCGATGAGACTAAAATATTTCAGCTTAAGTTTTTTTTTAGCATACAAATTGTGGCACCCACGTGTTTGAGCGGTTTGTGGCCGTTAGACTGGGCGTGACATATTCGCGAAATTAACTTGCGCTGCGTACAAGGCTTCGGAATCTTAATCTGAAATCCCATTTCTCTATCTTTGGTAGTTTCTGAGAAATCAGCGTTCATATTTACGAATCTTTTTAGTTTGTAAGCGGCTTGTGGGCGTTAAAGTGGGCGTGGCAAACTTTTTTTTAGGTCAGTCGGTCGGTTTTTGTTTTATCACTAAAAGAGTTAGAGTGGGCGTGGCACCCTGCTGAAACAAACTTGCGCTGCGCAAGAACCTCAGGACATGACAAATCTAGCTTTTGTAGCTTTCGAGACTTCTGCGTTCATACGGACGGACAGACCGACAGAGAGACAGATGCACAGGCGGACATGGCTAGATCGACTCGGCTAGTGATCTTGATCAAGAATATATATACTTTATGGGGTTGGAAACGCTTTGTTTTTCCTGTTACATACTTACTATTTTTCTTAAAAAGCCGCAGTGTTCAAACTTCTATATATGTACAAATATTAAAGCATGTTAAGTTTGTTACCAAAAAAAAAAAACCGTTGCTCTAAGAAACGGGCAAAGATAACGGGAGATGGAAATAAGGAAGCAGCAAATTGGCTGCTTCCGAGATTGCACACTTATGTAAATGTAGGATTTGAATCTGGCGGGCCTACACGGCACACTCGCAGCGGGTTAAGTTATATTTTAACTCTTAATCAGTTCGCCATCTAAAAATCCTCGATAAAGAACTCGATTCTTTTAATGCCGCCGATACCTGCACGAGTGAGCGTTCGTGAAGACAACAATACAATTCATGTGACATAAAAGAACTCTGTAAACTTAATCTAAGCACTTCTATGTTTAAACTTGATCCAAAGGACAATTTTTGGCATGAATATAGATATTGATAATAAAACCAAAATGCATTTACACTTTTACCAAACCTTTAAAACTGCGGGTGAAAGATAGTTTTTAGCGTGGGCATATGGGCGTTTGTGGGTGTGGCACCCTACTGAAATAAACTTGCGCTGTCCCAGGCCCAATCTGCATGCCAAATCCCATCTTTCTAGCTTTTACAGATTCTTAGATTTCACAGTTCATACGAAAGGACAGACAGATGGTACCTGCTACACGCATTCGAAGAATCTTTTAAAGAGGTATAATTATTAACAAGGAAGAACGCTATAGTCGAGTGCCTCGACTGCCAGATATCCGATACTTAGCTAAAGGGACTAAAGGGAGATATATATTTACAAGCAGCAAAACGAGATTGTATTGCGCCACCTACCCGCAATCTGAATATATGGGCTTGGAAAACTTTTTTAGGTCAATCGATAGGGATTGACGAGACAAATACAATTTAGTTAAAAAATTGTTCTAGAATGAAGACTGTAGGCGCCACAGTCTTGGTCGGCCTATGGGCCTTTGAGTGGGCGTGGCAAACTTTTTTTTGGTCAATCGATAGGTATTGGCGAGTCTAATACATTTCAGTTTAAATTTTTTTCTAGCACCAAAATTGTAGGGACCACGTTTTTGGACGGCTTCTGAGCGTTTGAGTGTGCGTTCCGCATTCGCGTAACAAACTTCCGCTGCGTACAAAGCTACGAAATCTAGATCTCAAATCCCAATCCTCTATCTTTGGTAGTTTCCGATATATCCGCTTTCATACTTACCATTTTTTGAAGTTAGTGGGCGCTTAAGTGGCGTGCCAAACTTTTTTTTTGGGTCAATCGATAGGTATTGATAAAAGTACTACATTTAAGGTTTTTTAACATTTTTATTTTAGCATTTTCTTTGTAGAAGCCAAAGCTTAGACTGGGAGTACCCTGACGAAACAAACTTTCGCTGCGCAGGAATATCTAGAATCTGCATGCCTAATCGCAGTATGGCAGCTTTTATAGTTTCCGAGATCACAGCGGTCACAGCGGCCTAGACCGACTCGGCTAGTGAGCCTGTTTCGTTAATATATATACTGTATGGGGTCGGAAACGCTTCCTTCTACCTTTTTCATACTTTTCGACGAATCTAGTATACTCTCTTACTCTATGAGTAACGGGTAGAATAACACTATTGTACATTAAAAATGCTCCAAGAAGGATGACGGTAAATTCTGATTTTGTTGGGAACTAGACAAATCGGTATCTCCGCGCTTTAATTTATATCACGAGTTGCTTTTAACCAACCAAGGTAATATATGTTTTATTTACAACTAACATTGCGGAATAAATGAAATCGGTACATTGAGTATATTGAGCTACAACTCGACAAACATTGAAAATGTGAATTTTTTTTAGCAATGTAGTGACTGTAAGTCGTTTTTTAAGTCTGATAAATTCCTTTTAAATTAACAAATAATACCGAAAAAGTCATTTGAACGTATGAAGCTTATTGTCAGTTTCGCTTTTTGTTCACTTACAGCCCCCCGAGAACGAACTGCAGAAGTCGCATGACCACAGTACGGCCGCCTTGAGCGAACACCAACTGCGCGTCCAGGCATCGCTTCAGCGGCTCAATATACCAGATTGGTACCGTGATTACAATAAACAGATCCGAAAGTTACCAGATGTCGGCAATGCCGCCACAAACTCAATTTCCGGTGGACTTCAGCTTGGCAACTTTACCCGCAAAGGCACACAGGAGTCAGGACGTTGGCTGGGGCTCAACTCAAAGACTACCTCTCTCAGCTCGCTGGGATCGGATCGAAGTCCCCTCCTGATGAGTCCCTCGGCAAATAGTCATCACGGCGGCCATAACACCTATCCTTGCGTCCCGATCGCGGGTCACGGCTCAGCTACTGGACAGACGGGCGTGAGTGCCACGCGCTGGTCCACCTCGCACCTCAGCTCCACTCAGACGTCACCAAGTGTCTCGCAGCGCGGAAACTTTGCACGTGGAGCCTATATTAATAGTAGCTTCATGTCCGTGGCTATCGCAAACGGCGGATTGCGTAATTCATACCGGCAGCCGTACCTGGGGTGGCGCAGTACCGAGAAACTATCCCATTGGACGCCCCATGAACGGTTAGTACTGAAAACACCTAATATCTTTCTAATTACTTTAGACATATTAACAATTTCTGGCTAAGTCATAATAACTAAGTAGGTATTTAAGAAAGTCTTGAGAATCGCATCTTTAATATATCTGAGTAAACATCTCTTGACAAAAATTAAATAAAATATGTGACAATATAAATACCTTTTTTAAAATCCGAATTTGACACAACGGATTTACCATCTGAGAGATCCGTATTATCTAGTGTCCTCTATATTACTAGATTTTCCGGATAAAGATTGTTACAAATCGCCAAAGATGTAAGTCCGTAATTCTTCACATATCCGACAGTGCCTATTCGACAGTGTGACCATATATATTTATATTTGGTTCCTATATTACAATTTGATTCCAATCCGTTTCCTTACTTCTGAGTTAAAATTCTAAATTATTTAACGTCATGGCAACATCAGTAAAATCCGCTTTAACCCGATTTATGGCCACAGCTGACTGTCTGATCCACTTTGAGGCCACTGTGAACGCTCCATGTGCTCCTACCCCAACGTTATCCGCCTGTAAAATCCGACGAGATCACTTCAATTCCTTGTGGCAAACGGTAAAGGCAGCATACGACATACGCTCCGACTGCATTATAGCTGCAGGCGAGAGCACCGCAGACGCGAAATCCATACTAAAGTCCAAGTATTACCAAACGTACTCCACTTATGAAATATTTGCCGCGCAGCTTATGGAACAAATCCAAAAAGGCTCCTCCCAAATACCTCAAGCTCCAGTAACTCCGTCCCGAAGTTCCACGTCTTATGGCTGTCGGCTCCCTCCTATCGACACAGAGGTTTTCTCTGGCGATTATCTTCGCTGGCCGACTTTCCGGGACCTTTTCACGGCAACATACATAGACAATCCGAGTCTAACGCCCATTGAAAAATTATTCCACTCATTCCATAGTTTCAAGATCCCAACTCACCAATGATGGTTTTCGCTCAGCCTGGAATAACCTAACTGAGCGTTTCGAAAATAAGCGATTGCAGGTGAACAGTCACCTGAAAACACTTTTCAATGTGCAATCCATAGCACAGGAGTCGGGAGCAGCCTTAAAAGAACTTCAACGCACTTTTCAAGGTTGCTTAACTTTTTTAAAATTTTGCGGTGTTAGTATTGAGAATTGGGACCCTACCCTGGTGTATATGTGCTCAACAAAACTACCAAAGCTCACTCTCTCATTATGGGAGCAATACATCCAAAATAAAGCCGAAATTCCTACGTGGCTTGAGCTTGATTCCTATTTGACGGAGCGCCATCGATCTCTTGAGGCCGTCGATAGCTTCCGATCTGCCAATTTCCACCACGTCCACCAGATTTAAGATCTTTTTGATTTAAAAATATTTAAAATTTCAGTTAAATATTTAAGATCTTTTTGATTTAAAAATATTGATCAATAAGGCCGTGAAGGTCAGTCTGCGGTGAACATTATAACACGTAAAAGGGCTAACTCGAAAAAAGTTTAAACTTAAATCATGGAATCAGATTTTTGGTTCTCGAATGATATTTTAAGCTTACACGATCTTGTATACTTAAGATACATGTTTGCATAGCTTACAACAAAATGAACTTTTTGAAAAGCCTATGTGGATTAAATTATGCTAATATACACATATATAGGCATATCTGTACACGTTGTTTTAAATCCTAACGTGTGGTATTTGTGAAATCGCGGCTTGAAAAAAACAACATTAATCTTTTGTCTAAAAATATCTGAGAGAATTTTACTCATTTTATTGATATGCTTGCTAGTAAATGGCTTAGACAACTGATCAGGCAATAGTCGATCTCTTTGCCAAGTTTTTTCAAACGACATATTATACTTTACCTCATTCTTCACAGCCTTACTCTTAAACTGTGTCCAAGTCGAATTTAATATTCTGTCCCACCTTAAATGAAAACTCCCTTCTTGTTGATCCTCAACGCGTTAGGCCCGTCTATTCGCCTGGTCCCGATGGAACTCCTAACAGCGTTCTTAGATATGGCACAATTCACAATTTTCCGATATGTGGAAGGAATCGTTTGAAATTCCTCTCCACAAGAAGGGTAGCAAAGTATAAGCAAGCAAATATACAGGTATCTAAACTGTCAGCCATCCCAAAGCGCTTTAAAAATATTATTACTTTCCATTTGCTGCAACTCTGTCAGTTATATCTCCGTGTCAACACTAGCTTGTGAAATGTAGATCAACCACTAACCTTTTGGAACTTACATAATTTGTGATAAAGGGACTTAAGAACTGTATTCAAGCATGCGTCATTTACGCTGACTTTATTCAAGCATTTGACTCTGAAAATCACGTTCTTCTGGTTAGAAAACTCGATTTATTAGGGTTCCCTGTTGATCTTTTAAGAACAATCTTAATCTATCTGAATTGCAAAACACAGTCACTACTTTTTAAAAATTCTCTCTCTTCTTCTTGGATACTGATGTACGCAGCTGATGTTTAACTATGCCTACAGTAAAAGGATACTTCTTTCCATTCCGACTTGCAATCCGATTTGAATAATTTTCAAACATTGTGCTCTGACAATTTACTGGATTTGAATGGTTTAAAGTTTAAGGTAATGACTTTTTGTCGAGACAATCCTCAATATTCGACATACACGCTGAGTGAGAGTTCATTGGATAGAACAACTGTAGTAAACGATCTTGGCGTTCTTTTGGACCCAAGACTAAAGTTTGCTGATCATATTTTAACCATGATGATTTGCCTTGCGACTTGTTAATTGTCATTGCGAGGCGAACTAGAAATTGCAATCGTTTGAAGTCAAACGGAAGATAAGTCGGAATCATTGGTATTCAAGGAATACATTCATTTTCAGTTGCGTACTTTCCGTTAATAATGATTACCTCAATCAAATTCGGCATAAGTCTTTTTACCGAAAGTCGAGTACCGTTGCAAAGTACCAACTTTGCTGTACAAACTTTGAGTTGCAAATTATGTGGTGGATATCCTGATAACTCCAGAGAGTTCAAAAACTCCGTTGGATAATTTACTACATCATCGGGATTTGTTATGTAATCAAAGGATTTGTATTTCACCAAATCGACAGCCATTTTTGATTGAATGGTGAAATTCAGTGCGCGTACATCATTATTCTTTGCTGCAAGAATTGCTCGTTGACTTAACCAATCATAATTCTGATAATTCTCACTAATGTTTGGGAAAACATTTTCAATAAGAGCTAACTGAGAGTCTTCAAATCGGCAAAAGTCGTTGGTAAGAGTAAATAATCCAGATGTCGTATCAACTGGGACATTTCCATTTGCAACAGCTAACAAATGTTTGGAAAATTGTACTGCACTTTGATCATTTTGAAGTTGAACTCTCATATTAGTGGTTAGCGATAATACGTTATTCCATAAAGGTGATGCCTTCAGGCAAGCAATCACTTCATCTGCAGGCGTTCCACGGGGAATTACTGGCAACGTCTGCCTGAAATCGCCTGCCAACAATATTTTCAAACCGCCAAAGATGTTGTTATTTCGCCGAAGATCCATCAGTGTGAAGTTAAGTGCTTGAAGTGATTTCTTATGTGCCATTGTGCACTCATCCCAAACAATGAGCTCTCCCATTGCACTGAATCGGGATATATTGCATGATGGAGAGTCAATTCTGTTTAAATTGAGTGGCGACTCAAGCGCAGAACGTGCAGTACGACCGCCATCTAGGAGAGTCGCCGTAATTCCAGATGATGCTAACGCCAAAGCTATGTCACATCTTGATATATGTTTATGTATATCAAGTACAGTATATATGTACATTAATGTTTTCCCTGTTCCTCCAGGTGCGTCCAGGAAGAATAGTCCACCAGTATTATTATCCACGTTGCATTAATGTTTTGTTTACGTGAAAAGGGCGTTTAATTTCAGGAGGCAGTGTCGAGCGGCAGTTCTATCCACTGCACTGCCGTCCGCTCTCCCTCTCCATCTCTCCCCTAAGTCACCGCTCTGCTCTGGAGCGCTTAAGTTAAGTAAGGCTTAAGCTGTTGTTATTTTAAAGTGTACAAATAAACATCTATGCACGTCGCGTAAAAACCCCAAACCACCCCGCCTTAACAGTTTTGTATACTTGTTTTTGCTGTTCATTCAGCAACGGCACATTATTTCGAACGAATTCCTGCAATGTATCAACATTTTATTGCAGCTCTCGACTTAATTCTTGGTTGAATGCATCGTGTATTGATCGACTTGGCGCAATCATTCCTACTTCAATCAGTAGCTTTTTTGCAATAGTCAAGCATTAATCCTCAATCAGAATCAATCCTTCATTGTATATTTCGTTTGAATGCGCAAGCAATGCAAGATATCTTCACAGATGTCGTCTTTTTATTTATTCCATAACTGAATTGGTTGTGAAGGAAGACATGTGGTGATGATAATTGCGAACAGCGTTCGAATTTGGTACGCATTTGATGAAACTACTGAATCCGCAAGTGTTAAATCCCAATGAGAACCGTTCTCAAGCAAACCCAATAGTTGACATGCTTCTCGATATGTTTGGCATTGGTGGCCATTTACAGCTTTCAAATGCGCAAAGAATTTTGGTCCATGTGTTCCAGCCAGAACTTTATTCGAAAAAAAACGGTTTCCCAACAACAACATTCTAAACTTAGTCAATATTAGTAAAAAATGGACAATTCCAAAATGTTTTTGGTTGGACATCTAAAATCCGAATTTGACACAACGGATTTACCATCTGAGAGATCCGTATTATCTAGTGTTCTCTATATTACTAGATTTTCCGGATAAAGATTGTTACAAAGCGCCAAAGATGTAAGTCCGTAATTCTTCACATATCCGACAGTGCCTATCCGACAGTGTGACCATATATATTTATATTTGGTTCCTATATTACAATTTGATTCCAATCCGTTTCCTTACTTCTGAATTAAAATTCTAAATTATTTAACGTCATGGCAACATCAGTAAAATCGGCTTTAACCCGATTTATGGCCACAGCTGACTGCCTGATCCACTTTGAGGCCACTGTGAACGCTCCATGTGCTCCTACCCCAACGTTATCCGCCTGTAAAATCCGACGAGATCACTTCAATTCCTTGTGGCAAACGGTAAAGGCAGCATACGACATACGCTCCGACTGCATTATAGCTGCAGGCGAGAGCACCGCAGACGCGAAATCCATACTAAAGTCCAAGTATTACCAAACGTACTCCACTTATGAAATATTTGCCGCGCAGCTTATGGAACAAATCCAAAAAGGCTCCTCCCAAATACCTCAAGCTCCAGTAACTCCGTCCCGAAGTTCCACGTCTTATGGCTGTCGGCTCCCTCCTATCGACACAGAGGTTTGGCGATTATCTTCGCTGGCCGACTTTCCGGGACCTTTTCACGGCAACATACATAGACAATCCGAGTCTAACGCCCGTTGAAAAATTATTCCACTCATTCCATAGTTTCAAGATCCCAACTCACCAATGATGGTTTTCGCTCAGCCTGGAATAACCTAACTGAGCGTTTCGAAAATAAGCGATTGCAGGTGAACAGTCACCTGAAAACACTTTTCAATGTGCAATCCATAGCACAGGAGTCGGGAGCAGCCTTAAAAGAACTTCAACGCACTTTTCAAGGTTGCTTAACTTTTTTAAAATTTTGCGGTGTTAGTATTGAGAATTGGGACCCTACCCTGGTGTATATGTGCTCAACAAAACTACCAAAGCTCACTCTCTCATTATGGGAGCAATACATCCAAAATAAAGCCGAAATTCCTACGTGGCTTGAGCTTGATTCCTATTTGACGGAGCGCCATCGATCTCTTGAGGCCGTCGATAGCTTCCGATCTGCCAATTTCCACCACGTCCACCAGATTTAAGATCTTTTTGATTTAAAAATATTTAAAATTTCAGTTAAATATTTAAGATCTTTTTGATTTAAAAATATTGATCAATAAGGCCGTGAAGGTCAGTCTGCGGTGAACATTATAACACGTAAAAGGGCTAACTCGAAAAAAGTTTAAACTTAAATCATGGAATCAGATTTTTGGTTCTCGAATGATATTTTAAGCTTACACGATCTTGTATACTTAAGATACATGTTTGCATAGCTTACAACAAAATGAACTTTTTGAAAAGCCTATGTGGATTAAATTATGCTAATATACACATATATAGGCATATCTGTACACGTTGTTTTAAATCCTAACGTGTGGTATTTGTGAAATCGCGGCTTGAAAAAAACAACATTAATCTTTTGTCTAAAAATATCTGAGAGAATTTTACTCATTTTATTGATATGCTTGCTAGTAAATGGCTTAGACAACTGATCAGGCAATAGTCGATCTCTTTGCCAAGTTTTTTCAAACGACATATTATACTTTACCTCATTCTTCACAGCCTTACTCTTAAACTGTGTCCAAGTCGAATTTAATATTCTGTCCCACCTTAAATGAAAACTCCCTTCTTGTTGATCCTCAACGCGTTAGGCCCGTCTATTCGCCTGGTCCCGATGGAACTCCTAACAGCGTTCTTAGATATGGCACAATTCACAATTTTCCGATATGTGGAAGGAATCGTTTGAAATTCCTCTCCACAAGAAGGGTAGCAAAGTATAAGCAAGCAAATATACAGGTATCTCTAAACTGTCAGCCATCCCAAAGCGCTTTAAAAATATTATTACTTTCCATTTGCTGCAACTCTGTCAGTTATATCTCCGTGTCAACACTAGCTTGTGAAATGTAGATCAACCACTAACCTTTTGGAACTTACATAATTTGTGATAAAGGGACTTAAGAACTGTATTCAAGCATGCGTCATTTACGCTGACTTTATTCAAGCATTTGACTCTGAAAATCACGTTCTTCTGGTTAGAAAACTCGATTTATTAGGGTTCCCTGTTGATCTTTTAAGAACAATCTTAATCTATCTGAATTGCAAAACACAGTCACTACTTTTTAAAAATTCTCTCTCTTCTTCTTGGATACTGATGTACGCAGCTGATGTTTAACTATGCCTACAGTAAAAGGATACTTCTTTCCATTCCGACTTGCAATCCGATTTGAATAATTTTCAAACATTGTGCTCTGACAATTTACTGGATTTGAATGGTTTAAAGTTTAAGGTAATGACTTTTTGTCGAGACAATCCTCAATATTCGACATACACGCTGAGTGAGAGTTCATTGGATAGAACAACTGTAGTAAACGATCTTGGCGTTCTTTTGGACACAAGACTAAAGTTTGCTGATCATATTTTAACCATGATGATTTGCCTTGCGACTTGTTAATTGTCATTGCGAGGCGAACTAGAAATTGCAATCGTTTGAAGTCAAACGGAAGATAAGTCGGAATCATTGGTATTCAAGGAATACATTCATTTTCAGTTGCGTACTTTCCGTTAATAATGATTACCTCAATCAAATTCGGCATAAGTCTTTTTACCGAAAGTCGAGTACCGTTGCAAAGTACCAACTTTGCTGTACAAACTTTGAGTTGCAAATTATGTGGTGGATATCCTGATAACTCCAGAGAGTTCAAAAACTCCGTTGGATAATTTACTACATCATCGGGATTTGTTATGTAATCAAAGGATTTGTATTTCACCAAATCGACAGCCATTTTTGATTGAATGGTGAAATTCAGTGCGCGTACATCATTATTCTTTGCTGCAAGAATTGCTCGTTGACTTAACCAATCATAATTCTGATAATTCTCACTAATGTTTGGGAAAACATTTTCAATAAGAGCTAACTGAGAGTCTTCAAATCGGCAAAAGTCGTTGGTAAGAGTAAATAATCCAGATGTCGTATCAACTGGGACATTTCCATTTGCAACAGCTAACAAATGTTTGGAAAATTGTACTGCACTTTGATCATTTTGAAGTTGAACTCTCATATTAGTGGTTAGCGATAATACGTTATTCCATAAAGGTGATGCCTTCAGGCAAGCAATCACTTCATCTGCAGGCGTTCCACGGGGAATTACTGGCAACGTCTGCCTGAAATCGCCTGCCAACAATATTTTCAAACCGCCAAAGATGTTGTTATTTCGCCGAAGATCCATCAGTGTGAAGTTAAGTGCTTGAAGTGATTTCTTATGTGCCATTGTGCACTCATCCCAAACAATGAGCTCTCCCATTGCACTGAATCGGGATATATTGCATGATGGAGAGTCAATTCTGTTTAAATTGAGTGGCGACTCAAGCGCAGAACGTGCAGTACGACCGCCATCTAGGAGAGTCGCCGTAATTCCAGATGATGCTAACGCCAAAGCTATGTCACATCTTGATATATGTTTATGTATATCAAGTACAGTATATATGTACATTAATGTTTTCCCTGTTCCTCCAGGTGCGTCCAGGAAGAATAGTCCACCAGTATTATTATCCACGTTGCATTAATGTTTTGTTTACGTGAAAAGGGCGTTTAATTTCAGGAGGCAGTGTCGAGCGGCAGTTCTATCCACTGCACTGCCGTCCGCTCTCCCTCTCCATCTCTCCCCTAAGTCACCGCTCTGCTCTGGAGCGCTTAAGTTAAGTAAGGCTTAAGCTGTTGTTATTTTAAAGTGTACAAATAAACATCTATGCACGTCGCGTAAAAACCCCAAACCACCCCGCCTTAACAGTTTTGTATACTTGTTTTTGCTGTTCATTCAGCAACGGCACATTATTTCGAACGAATTCCTGCAATGTATCAACATTTTATTGCAGCTCTCGACTTAATTCTTGGTTGAATGCATCGTGTATTGATCGACTTGGCGCAATCATTCCTACTTCAATCAGTAGCTTTTTTGCAATAGTCAAGCATTAATCCTCAATCAGAATCAATCCTTCATTGTATATTTCGTTTGAATGCGCAAGCAATGCAAGATATCTTCACAGATGTCGTATTTTTATTTATTCCATAACTGAATTGGTTGTGAAGGAAGACATGTGGTGATGATAATTGCGAACAGCGTTCGAATTTGGTACGCATTTGATGAAACTACTGAATCCGCAAGTGTTAAATCCCAATGAGAACCGTTCTCAAGCAAACCCAATAGTTGACATGCTTCTCGATATGTTTGGCATTGGTGGCCATTTACAGCTTTCAAATGCGCAAAGAATTTTGGTCCATGTGTTCCAGCCAGAACTTTATTCGAAAAAAAACGGTTTCCCAACAACAACATTCTAAACTTAGTCAATATTAGTAAAAAATGGACAATTCCAAAATGTTTTTGGTTGGACATCTAAAATCCGAATTTGACACAACGGATTTACCATCTGAGAGATCCGTATTATCTAGTGTTCTCTATATTACTAGATTTTCCGGATAAAGATTGTTACAAAGCGCCAAAGATGTAAGTCCGTAATTCTTCACATATCCGACAGTGCCTATCCGACAGTGTGACCATATATATTTATATTTGGTTCCTATATTACAATTTGATTCCAATCCGTTTCCTTACTTCTGAATTAAAATTCTAAATTATTTAACGTCATGGCAACATCAGTAAAATCGGCTTTAACCCGATTTATGGCCACAGCTGACTGCCTGATCCACTTTGAGGCCACTGTGAACGCTCCATGTGCTCCTACCCCAACGTTATCCGCCTGTAAAATCCGACGAGATCACTTCAATTCCTTGTGGCAAACGGTAAAGGCAGCATACGACATACGCTCCGACTGCATTATAGCTGCAGGCGAGAGCACCGCAGACGCGAAATCCATACTAAAGTCCAAGTATTACCAAACGTACTCCACTTATGAAATATTTGCCGCGCAGCTTATGGAACAAATCCAAAAAGGCTCCTCCCAAATACCTCAAGCTCCAGTAACTCCGTCCCGAAGTTCCACGTCTTATGGCTGTCGGCTCCCTCCTATCGACACAGAGGTTTGGCGATTATCTTCGCTGGCCGACTTTCCGGGACCTTTTCACGGCAACATACATAGACAATCCGAGTCTAACGCCCGTTGAAAAATTATTCCACTCATTCCATAGTTTCAAGATCCCAACTCACCAATGATGGTTTTCGCTCAGCCTGGAATAACCTAACTGAGCGTTTCGAAAATAAGCGATTGCAGGTGAACAGTCACCTGAAAACACTTTTCAATGTGCAATCCATAGCACAGGAGTCGGGAGCAGCCTTAAAAGAACTTCAACGCACTTTTCAAGGTTGCTTAACTTTTTTAAAATTTTGCGGTGTTAGTATTGAGAATTGGGACCCTACCCTGGTGTATATGTGCTCAACAAAACTACCAAAGCTCACTCTCTCATTATGGGAGCAATACATCCAAAATAAAGCCGAAATTCCTACGTGGCTTGAGCTTGATTCCTATTTGACGGAGCGCCATCGATCTCTTGAGGCCGTCGATAGCTTCCGATCTGCCAATTTCCACCACGTCCACCAGATTTAAGATCTTTTTGATTTAAAAATATTTAAAATTTCAGTTAAATATTTAAGATCTTTTTGATTTAAAAATATTGATCAATAAGGCCGTGAAGGTCAGTCTGCGGTGAACATTATAACACGTAAAAGGGCTAACTCGAAAAAAGTTTAAACTTAAATCATGGAATCAGATTTTTGGTTCTCGAATGATATTTTAAGCTTACACGATCTTGTATACTTAAGATACATGTTTGCATAGCTTACAACAAAATGAACTTTTTGAAAAGCCTATGTGGATTAAATTATGCTAATATACACATATATAGGCATATCTGTACACGTTGTTTTAAATCCTAACGTGTGGTATTTGTGAAATCGCGGCTTGAAAAAAACAACATTAATCTTTTGTCTAAAAATATCTGAGAGAATTTTACTCATTTTATTGATATGCTTGCTAGTAAATGGCTTAGACAACTGATCAGGCAATAGTCGATCTCTTTGCCAAGTTTTTTCAAACGACATATTATACTTTACCTCATTCTTCACAGCCTTACTCTTAAACTGTGTCCAAGTCGAATTTAATATTCTGTCCCACCTTAAATGAAAACTCCCTTCTTGTTGATCCTCAACGCGTTAGGCCCGTCTATTCGCCTGGTCCCGATGGAACTCCTAACAGCGTTCTTAGATATGGCGCGGAGGACTGATGCCTTCTCAAATGGTTTACCTTATCTTTGGAATATTCACAATTTTCCGATATGTGGAAGGAATCGTTTGAAATTCCTCTCCACAAGAAGGGTAGCAAAGTATAAGCAAGCAAATATACAGGTATCTCTAAACTGTCAGCCATCCCAAAGCGCTTTAAAAATATTATTACTTTCCATTTGCTGCAACTCTGTCAGTTATATCTCCGTGTCAACACTAGCTTGTGAAATGTAGATCAACAACCACTAACCTTTTGGAACTTACATAATTTGTGATAAAGGGACTTAAGAACTGTATTCAAGCATGCGTCATTTACGCTGACTTTATTCAAGCATTTGACTCTGAAAATCACGTTCTTCTGGTTAGAAAACTCGAATTGCAAGACACAGTCACTACTTTTTAAAAATTCTCTCTCTTCTTCTTGGATACTGATGTACGCAGCTGATGTTTAACTATGCCTGCAGTAAAAGGATACTTCTTTCCATTCCGACTTGCAATCCGATTTGAATAATTTTCAAACATTGTGCTCTGACAATTTACTGGATTTGAATGGTTTAAAGTTTAAGGTAATGACTTTTTGTCGAGACAATCCTCAATATTCGACATACACGCTGAGTGAGAGTTCATTGGATAGAACAACTGTAGTAAACGGTCTTGGCGTTCTTTTGGACACAAGACTAAAGTTTGCTGATCATATTTTAACCATGATGATATGCCTTGCGACTTGTTAATTGTCATTGCGAGGCGAACTAGAAATTGCAATCGTTTGAAGTCAAACGGAAGATAAGTCGGAATCATTGGTATTCAAGGAATACATTCATTTTCAGTTGCGTACTTTCCGTTAATAATGATTACCTCAATCAAATTCGGCATAAGTCTTTTTACCGAAAGTCGAGTACCGTTGCAAAGTACCAACTTTGCTGTACCAACTTTGAGTTGCAAATTATGTGGTGGATATCCTGATAACTCCAGAGAGTTCAAAAACTCCGTTGGATAATTTACTACATTATCGGGATTTGTTATGTAATCAAAGGATTTGTATTTCACCAAATCGACAGCCATTTTTGATTGAATGGTGAAATTCAGTGCGCGTACATCATTATTCTTTGCTGCAAGAATTGCTCGTTGACTTAACCAAGCATAATTCTGATAATTCTCACTAATGTTTGGGAAAACAATTTCAATAAGAGCTAACTGAGAGTCTTCAAATCGGCAAAAGTCGTTGGTAAGAGTAAATAATCCAGATGTCGTATCAACTGGGACATTTCCATTTGCAACAGCTAACAAATGTTTGGAAAATTGTACTGCACTTTGATCATTTTGAAGTTGAACTCTCATATTAGTGGTTAGCGATAATGTTTTTACGTTATTCCATAAAGGTGATGCCTTCAGGCAAGCAATCACTTCATCTGCAGGCGGGAATTACTGGCAACGTCTGCCTGAAATCGCCTGCCAACAATATTTTCAAACCGCCAAAGATGTTGTTATTTCGCCGAAGATCCTTCAGTGTGAAGTTAAGTGCTTGAAGTGATTTCTTATGTGCCATTGTGCACTCATCCCAAACAATGAGCTTTCCCATTGCACTGAATCGGGATATATTGCATGATGGACAGTCAATTCTGTTTAAATTGAGTGGCAACTTAAGCGCAGAACGTGCAGTACGACCGCCATCTAGGAGAGTCGCCGTAATTCCAGATGATGCTAACGCCAAAGCTATGTCACATCTTGATATATGTTTATGTATATCAAGTACAGTATATATGTACATTAATGTTTTCCCTGTTCCTCCAGGTGCGTCCAGGAAGAATAGTCCACCAGTATTATTATCCACGTTGCATTAATGTTTTGTTTACGTGAAAAGGGCGTTTAATTTCAGGAGGCAGTGTCGACCGGCAGTTCTATCCACTGCACTGCCGTCCGCTCTACCTCTCCATCTCTCCCCTAAGTCACCGCTCTGCTCTGGAGCGCTTAAGTTAAGTAAGGCTTAAGCTGTTGTTATTTTAAAGTGTACAAATAAACATCTATGCACGTCGCGTAAAAACCCCAAACCACCCCGCCTTAACAGTTTTGTATACTTGTTTTTGCTGTTCATTCAGCAACGGCACATTATTTCGAACGAATTCCTGCAATGTATCAACATTTTATTGCAGCTCTCGACTTAATTCTTGGTTGAATGCATCGTGTATTGATCGACTTGGCGCAATCATTCCTACTTCAATCAGTAGCTTTTTTGCAATAGTCAAGCATTAATCCTCAATCAGAATCAATCCTTCATTGTATATTTCGTTTGAATGCGCAAGCAATGCAAGATATCTTCACAGATGTCGTCTTTTTATTTATTCCATAACTGAATTGGTTGTAAAGGAAAACATGTGGTGATGATAATTGCGAACAGCGTTCGAATTTGGTACGCATTTGATGAAACTACTGAATCCGCAAGTGTTAAATCCCAATGAGAACCGTTCTCAAGCAAACCCAATAGTTGACATGCTTCTCGATACGTTTGGCATTGGTGGCCATTCACAGCTTTCAAATGCGCAAAGAATTTTGGTCCATGTGTTCCAGCCAGAACTTTATTCGAAAAAATCGGTTTCCCAACAACAACATTCTAAACTTAGTCAATATTAGTAAAAAATGGACAATTCCGAAATGTTTTTGGTTGGACATCTAAAATCCGAATTTGACACAACGGATTTACCATCTGAGAGATCCGTATTATCTAGTGTCCTCTATATTACTAGATTTTCCGGATAAAGATTGTTACAAAGCGCCAAAGATGTAAGTCCGTAATTCTTCACATATCCGACAGTGCCTATCCGACAGTGTGACCATATATATTTATATTTGGTTCCTATATTACAATTTGATTCCAATCCGTTTCCTTACTTCTGAACTAAAATTCTAAATTATTTAACGTCATGGCAACATCAGTAAAATCCGCTTTAACCCGATTTATGGCCACAGCTGACTGCCTGATCCACTTTGAGGCCACTGTGAACGCTCCATGTGCTCCTACCCCAACGTTATCCGCCTGTAAAATCCGACGAGATCACTTCAATTCCTTGTGGCAAACGGTAAAGGCAGCATACGACATACGCTCCGACTGCATTATAGCTGCAGGCGAGAGCACCGCAGACGCGAAATCCATACTAAAGTCCAAGTATTACCAAACGTACTCCACTTATGAAATATTTTCCGCGCAGCTTATGGAACAAATCCAAAAAGGCTCCTCCCAAATACCTCAAGCTCCAGTAACTCCGTCCCGAAGTTCCACGTCTTATGGCTGTCGGCTCCCTCCTATCGACACAGAGGTTTGGCGATTATCTTCGCTGGCCGACTTTCCGGGACCTTTTCACGGCAACATACATAGACAATCCGAGTCTAACGCCCGTTGAAAAATTATTCCACTCATTCCATAGTTTCAAGATCCCAACTCACCAATGATGGTTTTCGCTCAGCCTGGAATAACCTAACTGAGCGTTTCGAAAATAAGCGATTGCAGGTGAACAGTCACCTGAAAACACTTTTCAATGTGCAATCCATAGCACAGGAGTCGGGAGCAGCCTTAAAAGAACTTCAACGCACTTTTCAAGGTTGCTTAACTTTTTTAAAATTTTGCGGTGTTAGTATTGAGAATTGGGACCCTACCCTGGTGTATATGTGCTCAACAAAACTACCAAAGCTCACTCTCTCATTATGGGAGCAATACATCCAAAATAAAGCCGAAATTCCTACGTGGCTTGAGCTTGATTCCTATTTGACGGAGCGCCATCGATCTCTTGAGGCCGTCGATAGCTTCCGATCTGCCAATTTCCACCACGTCCACCAGATTTAAGATCTTTTTGATTTAAAAATATTTAAAATTTCAGTTAAATATTTAAGATCTTTTTGATTTAAAAATATTGATCAATAAGGGCGTGAAGGTTAGTCTGCGGTGAACATTATAACACGTAAAAGGGCTAACTCGAAAAAAGTTTAAACTTAAATCATGGAATCAGATTTTTGGTTCTCGAATGATATTTTAAGCTTACACGATCTTGTATACTTAAGATACATGTTTGCATAGCTTACAACAAAATGAACTTTTTGAAAAGCCTATGTGGATTAAATTATGCTAATATAGGCATATATAGGCATATCTGTACACGTTGTTTTAAATCCTAACGTGTGGTATTTGTGAAATCGCGGCTTGAAAAAAAACAACATTAATCTTTTGTCTAAAAATATCTAAGAGAATTTGTACTCATTTTCTTGATATGCTTGCTAGTAAATGGCTTAGACAACTGATCAGGCAATAGTCGATCTTTTTGCCAAGTTTTTTCAAACGACATATTCTACTTTACCTCATTCTTCACAGCCTTACTCTTAAACTGTGTCCAAGTCGAATTTAATATTCTGTCCCACCTTAAATGAAAACTCCCTTCTTGTTGATCCTCAACGCGTTAGGCCCGTCTATTCGCCTGGTCCCGATGGAACTCCTAACAGCGTTCTTAGATATGGCGCGGAGGACTGATGCCTTCTCAAATGGCTTACCTTATCTTTGGAATATTCACAATTTTCCGATATGTGGAAGGAATCGTTTGAAATTCCTCTCCACAAGAAGGGTAGCAAAGTATAAGCAAGCAAATATACAGGTATCTCTAAACTGTCAGCCATCCCAAAGCGCTTTAAAAATATTATTACTTTCCATTTGCTGCAACTCTGTCAGTTATATCTCCGTGTCAACACTAGCTTGTGAAATGTAGATCAACAACACTAACCTTTTGGAACTTACATAATTTGTGATAAAGGGACTTAAAAACTGTATTCAAGCATGCGTCATTTACGCTGACTTTATTCAAGCATTTGACTCTGAAAATCACGTTCTTCTGGTTAGAAAACTCGATTTATTAGGGTTCCCTGTTGGTCCTTTAAGAACAATCTTAATCTATCTGAATTGCAAAACACAGTCACTACTTTTTAAAAATTCTCTCTCTTCTTACCGCCGGTGTGCCACAAGGGAGCTACCTGGGACCGCTACTTTTTACTTTATTTATAAATGGCCTTCCCTCGGCTTGGATACTGATGTACGCAGCTGATGTTTAACTATGCCTGCAGTAAAATGATACTTCTTTCCATTCCGACTTGCAATCCGATTTGAATAATTTTCAAACATTGTGCTCTGACAATTTACTGGATTTGAATGGTTTAAAGTTTAAGGTAATGACTTTTTGTCGAGACAATCCTCAATATTCGACATACACGCTGAGTGAGAGTTCATTGGATAGAACAACTGTAGTAAACGATCTTGGCGTTCTTTTGGACACAAGACTAAAGTTTGCTGATCATATTTTAACCATGATGATTTGCCTTGCGACTTGTTAATTGTCATTGCGAGGCGAACTAGAAATTGCAATCGTTTGAAGTCAAACGGAAGATAAGTCGGAATCATTGGTATTCAAGGAATACATTCATTTTCAGTTGCGTACTTTCCGTTAATAATGATAACCTCAATCAAATTCGGCATAAGTCTTTTTAACGAAAGTCGAGTACCGTTGCAAAGTACCAACTTTGCTGTACCAACTTTGAGTTGCAAATTATGTGGTGGATATCCTGATAACTCCAGAGAGTTCAAAAACTCCGTTGGATAATTTACTACATCATCGGGATTTGTTATGTAATCAAAGGATTTGTATTTCACCAAATCGACAGCCATTTTTGATTGAATGGTGAAATTCAGTGCGCGTACATCATTATTCTTTGCTGCAAGAATTGCTCGTTGACTTAACCAAGCATAATTCTGATAATTCTCACTAATGTTTGGGAAAACATTTTCAATAAGAGCTAACTGAGAGTCTACAAATCGGCAAAAGTCGTTGGTAAGAGTAAATAATTTAGATGTCGTATCAACTGGGACTTTTCCATTTGCAACAGCTAACAAATGTTTGGAAAATTGTACTGCACTTTGATCATTTTGAAGTTGAACTCTCATATTAGTGGTTAGCGATAATGTTTTTACGTTATTCCATAAAGGTGATGCCTTCAGGCAAGCAATCACTTCATCTGCAGGCGTTCCACGGGGAATTACTGGCAACGTCTGCCTGAAATCGCCTGCCAACAATATTTTCAAACCGCCAAAGATGTTATTATTTCGCCGAAGATCCTTCAGTGTGAAGTTAAGTGCTTGAAGTGATTTCTTATGTGCCATTGTGCACTCATCCCAAACAATGAGCTTTCCCATTGCACTGAATCGGGATATATTGCATGATGGACAGTCAATTCTGTTTAAATTGAGTGGCAACTTAAGCGCAGAACGTGCAGTACGACCGCCATCTAGGAGAGTCGCCGTAATTCCAGATGATGCTAACGCCAAAGCTATGTCACATCTTGATATATGTTTATGTATATCAAGTACAGTATATATGTACATTAATGTTTTCCCTGTTCCTCCAGGTGCGTCCAGGAAGAATAGTCCACCAGTATTATTATCCACGTTGCATTAATGTTTTGTTTACGTGAAAAGGGCGTTTAATTTCAGGAGGCAGTGTCGAGCGGCAGTTCTATCCACTGCACTGCCGTCCGCTCTCCCTCTCCATCTCTCCCCTAAGTCACCGCTCTGCTCTGGAGCGCTTAAGTTAAGTAAGGCTTAAGCTGTTGTTATTTTAAAGTGTACAAATAAACATCTATGCACGTCGCGTAAAAACCCCAAACCACCCCGCCTTAACAGTTTTGTATACTTGTTTTTGCTGTTCATTCAGCAACGGCACATTATTTCGAACGAATTCCTGCAATGTATCAACATTTTATTGCAGCTCTCGACTTAATTCTTGGTTGAATGCAACGTGTATTGATCGACTTGGCGCAATCATTCCTACTTCCATCAGTAGCTTTTTTGCACTAGTCAAGCATTAATCCTCAATCAGAATCAATCCTTCATTGTAGATTTCGTTTGAATGCGCAAGCAATGCAAGATATCTTCACAGATGTCGTCTTTTTATTTATTCCATAACTGAATTGGTTGTGAAGGAAAACATGTGGTGATGATAATTGCGAACAGCGTTCGAATTTGGTACGCATTTGATGAAACTACTGAATCCGCAAGTGTTAAATCCCAATGAGAACCGTTCTCAAGCAAACCCAATAGTTGACATGCTTCTCGACATGTTTGGCATTGGTGGCCATTCACAGCTTTCAAATGCGCAAAGAATTTTGGTCCATGTGTTCCAGCCAGAACTTTATTCGAAAAAATCGGTTTCCCAACAACAACATTCTAAACTTAGTCAATATTAGTAAAAAATGGACCATTCCGAAATGTTTTTGGTTGGACATCTAAAATCCGAATTTGACACAACGGATTTACCATCTGAGAGATCCGTATTATCTAGTGTCCTCTATACTACTAGATTTTCCGGATAAAGATTGTTACAAAGCGCCAAAGATGTAAGTCCGTAATTCTTCACATATCCGACAGTGCCTATCCGACAGTGTGACCATATATATTTATATTTGGTTCCTATATTACAATTTGATTCCAATCCGTTTCCTTACTTCTGAACTAAAATTCTAAATTATTTAACGTCATGGCAACATCAGTAAAATCCGCTTTAACCCGATTTATGGCCACAGCTGACTGTCTGATCCACTTTGAGGCCACTGTGAACGCTCCATGTGCTCCTACCCCAACGTTATCCGCCTGTAAAATCCGACGAGATCACTTCAATTCCTTGTGGCAAACGGTAAAGGCAGCATACGACATACGCTCCGACTGCATTATAGCTGCAGGCGAGAGCGCCGCAGACGCGAAATCCATACTAAAGTCCAAGTATTACCAAACGTACTCCACTTATGAAATATTTTCCGCGCAGCTTATGGAACAAATCCAAAAAGGCTCCTCCCAAATACCTCAAGCTCCAGTAACTCCGTCCCAAAATTCCACGTCTTATGGCTGTCGGCTCCCTCCTATCGACACAGAGGTTTTCTCTGGCGATTTTCTTCGCTGGCCGACTTTCCGGGACCTTTTCACGGCAACATACATAGACAATCCGAGTCTAACGCCCGTTGAAAAATTATTCCACTCTTTCCATAGTTTCAAGATCCCAACTCACCAATGATGGTTTTCACTCAGCCTGGAATAACCTAACTGAGCGTTTCAAAAATAAGCGATAGCACAGGAGTCGGGAGCAGCCTTAAAAGAACTTCAACGCACTTTTCAAGGTTGCTTAACTTTTTTAAAATTTTGCGGTGTTAGTATTGAGAATTGGGATCCTACCCTGGTGTATATGTGCTCAACAAAACTACCAAAGCTCACTCTCTCATTATGGGAGCAATACATCCAAAATAAAGCCGAAATTCCTACGTGGCTTGAGCTTGATTCCTATTTGACGGAGCGCCATCGATCTCTTGAGGCCGTCGATAGCTTCCGATCTGCCAATTTCCACCACGTCCACCAGATTTAAGATCTTTTTGATTTAAAAATATTGATCAATAAGGCCGTGAAGGTCAGTCTGCGGTGAACATTATAACACGTAAAAGGGCTAACTCGAAAAAAGTTTAAACTTAAATCATGGAATCAGATTTTTGGTTCTCGAATGATATTTTAAGCTTACACGATCTTATATACTTAAGATACATATTTGCATAGCTTACAACAAAATGAACTTTTTGAAAAGCCTATGGGGATTAAATTATGCTAATATAGACATATATAGGCATATCTGTACACGTTGTTTTAAGTCCTAACGTGTGGTATTTGTGAAATCGCGACTTGAAAAAAAACAACATTAATCTTTTGTCCAAAAATATCTAAGAGAATTTGTACTCATTTTATTGATATGCTTGCTAGTAAATGGCTTAGACAACTGATCAGGCAATAGTCGATCTTTTTGCCAAGTTTTTTCAAACGACATATTCTACTTTACCTCATTCTTCACAGCCTTACTCTTAAACTGTGTCCAAGTCGAATTTAATATTCTGTCCCACCTTAAATGAAAACTCCCTTCTTGTTGATCCTCAACGCGTTAGGCCCGTCTATTCGCCTGGTCCCGATGGAACTCCTAACAGCGTTCTTAGATATGGCGCGGAGGACTGATGCCTTCTCAAATGGTTTACCTTATCTTTGGAATACTCACAATTTTCCGATATGTGGAAGGAATCGTTTGAAATTCCTCTCCACAAGAAGGATAGCAAAGTATAAGCAAGCAAATATACAGGTATCTCTAAACTGTCAGCCATCCCAAAGCGCTTTAAAAATATTATTACTTTCCATTTGCTGCAACTCTGTTAGTTATATCTCCGTGTCAACACTAGCTTGTGAAATGTAGATCAACAACCACTAACCTTTTGGAACTTACATAATTTGTGATAAAGGGACTTAAAAACTGTATTCAAGCATGCGTCATTTACGCTGACTTTATTCAAGCATTTGACTCTGAAAATCACGTTCTTCTGGTTAGAAAACTCGAATTGCAAGACACAGTCACTACTTTTTAAAAATTCTCTCTCTTCTTACCGCCGGTGTGCCACAAGGGAGCTACCTGGGACCGCTACTTTTTACTTTATTTATAAATGACCTTCCCTCAGCTTGGATACTGATGTACGCAGCTGATGTTTAACTATGCCTGCAGTAAAAGGATACTTCTTTCCATTCCGACTTGCAATCCGATTTGAATAATTTTCAAACATTGTGCTCTGACAATTTACTGGATTTGAATGGTTTAAAGTTTAAAGTAATGACTTTTTGTCGAGACAATCCTCAATATTCGACATACACGCTGAGTGAGAGTTCATTGGATAGAACAACTGTAGTAAACGATCTTGGCGTTCTTTTGGACACAAGACTAAAGTTTGCTGATCATATTTTAACCATGATGATTTGCCTTGCGACTTGTTAATTGTCATTGCGAGGCGAACTAGAAATTGCAATCGTTTGAAGTCAAACGGAAGATAATTCGGAATCATTGGTATTCAAGGAATACATTCATTTTCAGTTGCGTACTTTCCGTTAATAATGATTACCTCAATCAAATTCGGCATAAGTCTTTTTACCGAAAGTCGAGTACCGTTGCAAAGTACCAACTTTGCTGTACCAACTTTGAGTTGCAAATTATGTGGTGTATATCCTGATAACTCCAGAGAGTTCAACAACTCCGTTGGATAATTTACTACATCATCGGGATTTGTTATGTAATCAAAGGATTTGTATTTCACCAAATCGACAGCCATTTTTGATTGAATGGTGAAATTCAGTGCGCGTACATCATTATTCTTTGCTGCAAGAATTGCTCGTTGACTTAACCAAGCATAATTCTGATAATTCTCACTAATGTTTGGGAAAACACTTTCAATAAGAGCTAACTGAGAGTCTACAAATCGGCAAAAGTCGTTGGTAAGAGTAAATAATCCAGATGTCGTATCAACTGGGACTTTTCCATTTGCAACAGCTAACAAATGTTTGGAAAATTGTACTGCACTTTGATCATTTTGAAGTTGAACTCTCATATTAGTGGTTAGCGATAATGTTTTTACGTTATTCCATAAAGGTGATGCCTTCAGGCAAGCAATCACTTCATCTGCAGGCGGGAATTACTGGCAACGTCTGCCTGAAATCGCCTGCCAATAATATTTTCAAACCTCCAAAGATGTTGTTATTTCGCCGAAGATCCTTCAGTGTGAAGTTAAGTGCTTGAAGTGATTTCTTATGTGCCATTGTGTACTCATCCCAAACAATGAGCTTTCCCATTGCACTGAATAGGGATATATTGCATGATGGAGAATCAATTCTGTTTAATTTGAACGGCAACTTAAGCGCAGAACGTGCAGTACGACCGCCACCTAGGAGAGTCGCCGTAATTCCAGATGATGCTAACACCAAAGCTATGTCACATCTTGATATATGTTTATGTACATCAAGTACAGTATATATGTACATTAATGTTTTCCCTGTTCCTCCAGGTGCGTCCAGGAAGAATAGTCCACCAGTATTATTATCCACGTTGCATTAATGTTTTGTTTACGTGAAAAGGGCGTTTAATTTCAGGAGGCAGTGTCGAGCGGCAGTTCTATCCACTGCACTGCCGTCCGCTATCCCTTTCCATCTCTCCCCAAAGTCACCGCTCTGCTCTGGAGCGCTTAAGTTAAGTAAGGCTTAAGCTGTTGTTATTTTAAAGTGTACAAATAAACATCTATGCACGTCGCGTAAAAACCCCAAACCACCCCGCCTTAACAGTTTTGTATACTTGTTTTTGCTGTTCATTCAGCAACGGCACATTATTTCGAACGAATTCCTGCAATGTATCAACATTTTATTGCAGCTCTCGACTTAATTCTTGGTTGAATGCATCGTGTATTGATCGACTTGGCGCAATCATTCCTACTTCAATCAGTAGCTTTTTTGCAATAGTCAAGCATTAATCCTCAATCAGAATCAATCCTTCATTGTAGATTTCGTTTGAATGCGCAAGCAATGCAAGATATCTTCACAGATGTCGTCTTTTTATTTATTCCATAACTGAATTGGTTGTGAAGGAAAACATGTGGTGATGATAATTGCGAACAGCGTTCGAATTTGGTACGCATTTGATGAAACTACTGAATCCGCAAGTGTTAAATCCGAATGAGAACCGTTCTCAAGCAAACCCAATAGTTGACATGCTTCTCGATATGTTTGGCATTGGTGGCCATTCACAGCTTTCAAATGCGCAAAGAATTTTGGTCCATGTGTATCTAGTGTCCTCTATATTACTAGATTTTCCGGATAAAGATTGTTACAAAGCGCCAAAGATGTAAGTCCGTAATTCTTCACATATCCGACAGTGCCTATCCGACAGTGTGACCATATATATTTATATTTGGTTCCTATATTACAATTTGATTCCAATCCGTTTCCTTACTTCTGAATTAAAATTCTAAATTATTTAACGTCATGGCAACATCAGTAAAATCGGCTTTAACCCGATTTATGGCCACAGCTGACTGCCTGATCCACTTTGAGGCCACTGTGAACGCTCCATGTGCTCCTACCCCAACGTTATCCGCCTGTAAAATCCGACGAGATCACTTCAATTCCTTGTGGCAAACGGTAAAGGCAGCATACGACATACGCTCCGACTGCATTATAGCTGCAGGCGAGAGCACCGCAGACGCGAAATCCATACTAAAGTCCAAGTATTACCAAACGTACTCCACTTATGAAATATTTGCCGCGCAGCTTATGGAACAAATCCAAAAAGGCTCCTCCCAAATACCTCAAGCTCCAGTAACTCCGTCCCGAAGTTCCACGTCTTATGGCTGTCGGCTCCCTCCTATCGACACAGAGGTTTGGCGATTATCTTCGCTGGCCGACTTTCCGGGACCTTTTCACGGCAACATACATAGACAATCCGAGTCTAACGCCCGTTGAAAAATTATTCCACTCATTCCATAGTTTCAAGATCCCAACTCACCAATGATGGTTTTCGCTCAGCCTGGAATAACCTAACTGAGCGTTTCGAAAATAAGCGATTGCAGGTGAACAGTCACCTGAAAACACTTTTCAATGTGCAATCCATAGCACAGGAGTCGGGAGCAGCCTTAAAAGAACTTCAACGCACTTTTCAAGGTTGCTTAACTTTTTTAAAATTTTGCGGTGTTAGTATTGAGAATTGGGACCCTACCCTGGTGTATATGTGCTCAACAAAACTACCAAAGCTCACTCTCTCATTATGGGAGCAATACATCCAAAATAAAGCCGAAATTCCTACGTAGCTTGAGCTTGATTCCTATTTGACGGAGCGCCATCGATCTCTTGAGGCCGTCCATAGCTTCCGATCTGCCAATGTCCACCACGTCCACCAGATTTAAGATCTTTTTGATTTAAAAATATTTAAAATTTCAGTTAAATATTTAAGATCTTTTTGATTTAAAACAAGGAAGAACGCTATAGTCGAGTATCTCGACTATCAGATACCCGTTACTCAAAGGGAAATGGAGATATGCAAGCAGCAAAGCGAAATTAAAATGCGCCACCTTCCGGCGGTAGACAGATTTAAGCGTTATGGGCGTTAGAGTGGGCGTGGCAGAATTATTTTTGGATCAATCGATAGGTATTGACGACACCAATACATTTCAGTTAAAATTTTTTATCTAGCATGCAAATTGTGGGCGTCACAGGTTTTCGCGGTTTGTGGGCGTTTAAGTGGGCGTGGCTAACTTTTTTTTAGGTCAATCGATAGGTTTTGATGAGATCAATACATTTCAGTTAAAATTTTCTATCTAGCATCAAAACTGTAGGAGTTACAGTTTTGGGCGGTTTGTGGGCGTTAGAGTGGGCGTGGCAGTCTACTGAAACAAACTTGCGCTGCGTAAGAAGCTCAGGAATCTGTACGCCAAATCTCAATAGCCAAGCTCTTATAGTTTCCGAGATCTCAGCGTTCATCCGGACGGACAGACAGACGGACAGACGGACAGACGGTCAGACGGACAGACGGACAGACGGACAGACGGACATGGCTAGATCGACTCGGCTAGTGATCCTGATCAAGAATATATATACTTCATGGGGTCGGAAACGCTTCCTTCTGCCTGTTACATACTTTCCGACGAATCTAGTATACCCTTTTACTCTACGAGTAACGGGTATAAATATTGATCAGTAAGGGCGTGAAGGTCAGTCTGCGGTGAACATTATAACACGTAAAAGGGCTAACTCGAAAAAAGTTTAAACTTAAATCATGGAATCAGATTTTTGGTTCTCGAATGATATTTTAAGCTTACACGATCTTGTATACTTAAGATACATGTTTGCATAGCTTACAACAAAATGAACTTTTTGAAAAGCCTATGTGGATTAAATTATGCTAATATAGACATATATGGGCATATCTGTACACGTTGTTTTAAATCCTAACGTGTGGTATTTGTGAAATCGCGGCTTGAAAAAAAACAACATTAATCTTTTGTCTAAAAATATCTAAGAGAATTTGTACTCATTTTATTGATATGCTTGTTAGTAAATGGCTTAGACAACTGATCAGGCAATAGTCGATCTTTTTGCCAAGTTTTTTTAAACGACATATTCTACTTTACCTCATTCTTCACAGCCTTACTCTTAAACTGTGTCCAAGTCGAATTTAATATTCTGTCCCACCTTAAATGAAAACTCCCTTCTTGTTGATCCTCAACGCGTTAGGCCCGTCTATTCGCCTGGTCCCGATGGAACTCCTAACAGCGTTCTTAGATATGGCGCGGAGGACTGATGCCTTCTCAAATGGTTTACCTTATCTTTGGAATATTCACAATTTTCCGATATGTGGAAGGAATCGTTTGGAATTCCTCTCCACAAGAAGGGTAGCAAAGTATAAGCAAGCAAATATACAGGTGTCTCTAAGCTGTCAGCCATCCCAAAGCGCTTTAAAAATATTATTACTTTCCATTTGCTGCAACTCTGTCAGTTATATCTCCGTGTCAACACTAGCTTGTGAAATGTAGATCAACAACCACTAACCTTTTGGAACTTACATAATTTGTGATAAAGGGACTTAAAAACTGTATTCAAGCATGCGTCATTTACGCTGACTTTATTCAAGCATTTGACTTTGAAAATCACGTTCTTCTGGTTAGAAAACTCGATTTATTAGGGTTCCCTGTTGATCTTTTAAGAACAATCTTAATCTATCTGAATTGCAAAACACAGTCACTACTTTTTAAAAATTCTCTCTCTTCTTACCGCCGGTGTGCCACAAGGGAGCTACCTGGGACCGCTACTTTTTACTTTATTTATAAATGACCTTCCCTCAGCTTGGATACTGATGTACGCAGCTGATGTTTAACTATGCCTGCAGTAAAAGGATACTTCTTTCCATTCCGACTTGCAATCCGATTTAAATAATTTTCAAACATTGTGCTCTGACAATTTACTGGATTTGAATGGTTTAAAGTTTAAGGTAATGACTTTTTGTCGAGTAAAAAGTATTTCAGTGAACGGTCGTGTTTTTGTCTTGCGCTCCGAATTTCGGGGTTTAATTCATATTTTCATACGTCTATATAACAATTTATGTCCCTAAAAACATCCGTTCGCTTCACGAGTGCATAGTGATTGTTTTGTGTTTAAATTAACAAAATTAGTTTGCACGTCTAATCTCTGTGCACTGTTTGTTGTTATTGTTTTTTTCTAATTGCCTTCTTCTTTTCTTCCAAACGCTGTTTGGAGCGGTAAGTGTCTAAACGGTAGTTACCCGCTCTCCCGCACTCCCGCTTATAACTTTGTTTTTGGAACATCTAGAACTTACGCTCCCCCAGCTTACTTACTCCCGCTCATTCTCTCCCGCTCTCTAACTCTCTCTTTTACTTGCGTAGCTTTATTCTCTTGGCACTGTGGTTCGGAATATCGCGATAATGGCTGTCTGCAATTTAAAGAAATGCAAGTCGTTAATTTCGGCTGGACAACAGAGCATTCCGTGCCATTCGTGTGAGAATATTTTTCATGCAAAATGCTTTGGCTATTCGGGCCTGGTACGCGATGCAATCGACATGAGAAGTGGCTTGCGCTACTATTGTGATGAATGCATTGCTTATGAAACCCAGGCACTCTCTATAAGGCGGCTTACAAAAAGCACTGTTACGGAATTAATCCGGAACAGCCGTAAAAATACGTATCTGCTTGTGGCGCTTGAGTCGCAGCTCACTAGCCGTATGCTATCTGAGCCCGATTCTCCTAAGCGTAAAAAGATCGCGGTCGATAGACAACCCACGGTAGCCGCTAGTGTAACTCTCTCTGGCGATCCGGGGTCTGCAGCACAGCAGTCGATCTCAGCCGCCGCACAAATGGTACTGAGATCGAAAGCTAAAAAAGATTCGGTTTCCGAATGCAAAGGACGCGAGATTTTGCCGCATGAGACGCCCGAAAAATCTGCTATAAACAATACTTTAATAATTCCAACGCCGCATGTTGACTTAACGTCCGGAGTACCGAATGAAACTGGTAGTGCAGCCGTAAATGCCGTAGTACCAAAACCTGTCACATGCGTGGTACCTAAAACAGTCACCTGTGGACCGCAGCGGAAACAAATTTTTGTTTCTCGGCTAAATCCTGACCTTTCATCGCTGGACATTACGGCCTATATCCGTAACAAAGTTCAGATTGATGATCTAAAGGTTGAACGATTTAATTTTCCATATGCTAGGGAAGTATCATCTTTTAAGATCGGTGTTCCCTGTGCTCATTTTGCAACTATGTGATCAGCCAATTTTTGGCCTGTTGGCATTTTTGTTAAAGAGTACGAAGCTAAAAAAAAGAAAATTCGTTCAAAGGAAGTTGGAAATCCCTTTAAAGAGCCATCCACATCTACATCCTCATCTATCTCAAAAAACTAGATTCTTTTCTTCAGCTTTATTATCAGAATACAAGAGGTTTACAAAGTAAGTTGACCAAATTGTATACTGATAGTTTTTCCTTGTCTTCCCATGTTATTGTTTTTACTGAAACCTGGTTAAAACCGGAAGTTCTAAGTTCCGAAGTTTTTCCAAGTAAGTACACAACTTACAGGCTTGATCGTCCGTCCCGACGTGGAGGTGGAGTTTTAATTGCAGTTGACTCAGAATTAACGTCTGAAGTAATAACGTCCGACGAAATAAATGACATTGAATTTCTGTGTATAAAACTATCCCTTCCGGGTATTTCTATATACATAACATGTTCATATATTCCGCCATCATCGGAATTCCCGAAATATGCGAATCATCTGTCCGCTATCCAGTTATTATATTTTATAACATATTAAACGAAGTTTTTGATACATGCGTTCCTACGTATTATCCTAAAATTTCAAACCAACCTCCGTGGTTTAACAAAGAGCTGGCACGACTTAAAAATGTAAAGTCTAGACTCTACAAAAAGTCTAGAGCTTCAGGTTCACAAGCTGCCTTTTCCCGATAATTAAGTGCTCGGTCTGATTTCAACGTGCTTAACGCCCAGTGTTTTAAAAACTATTTAGCTCGTTGCAAGACCCAGTTTACACTGGATCCAAAACAGTTTTATAATTTTGTTAACACAAAGCGTAAATCTTCTAGTTACCCATCATCACTTAAATTTGAAAATTCGGCTGCTAGCACTGATCAAGCCATAGCCGATCTTTTTGCACAGTTTTTTCAAACCACCTATTCAACATCAAGTCCTTCAGATCAGTCTTACCCATATGTCATTCCTAAATCAAACTTTATTTGTTGTCCTGTTATAAGTAAAAGCTCACTTCTTTTAGAATTGCAAAGGGTCAAACCAGTCTTCTCTCCGGGTCCTGACGGAGTCCCTGGATGTGTGCTTAGGTATTGCGCTGAGACTTTGTGTAGACCATTGCACAAACTGTTTACTTTGTCTTTAGAAACATCCGATTTCCCACACAGATGGAAGGAATCGTTTGTTATCCCGCTTCATAAAAAAGGGAGTAAATTGAACGCATGTAATTACAGAGGTATTTTAAAGCTATCAGCTATACCGAAGCTCTTTGAGAACATTATTACGCCTCATTTACAACACAGTTGTAGGTCCCTTATTTCCTCTTGTCAACACGGATTTATAAAACGTAGGTCAACGACAACCAACCTTTTGGAGTTTACTTCATTTGTTATAGGAGGTTTTAGAAAGAATCGTCAGACTGATGTGGTCTACACTGATTTTAGTAAGGCGTTTGATTCTGTAAGTCACCCGATTTTAGTCCGGAAATTGGACCTTTTAGGGTTTTCAGGTGATCTTATTAGGTGCATTTTAAGTTATTTGAATGATAGGACTCAAAGGATCATTTTTAAAAACTCTTTGTCATCCCTAATCCGAGTTACTTCCGGTGTACCACAAGGAAGTCATCTCGGTCCGCTCCTGTTTACATTATTTATAAATGACCTTCCATTAGTCTTAACGAAGTCACGGGTTCTTATGTACGCAGATGACGTTAAGTTGTGCCTGCAATATAATGACCCCGCACAAAGTTTAGCTCTACAATCGGATCTAAATGCATTTCAAACATGGTGCATGGATAATGAATTGAATTTAAATGGTTCTAAGTGTAAACTAATGACCTTTTTTCGTGTCAGCCCCCACTACTCAACGTATACTTTGAGTGGTTGTGCGTTAGATAGGATAACGCATGCTGACGACCTTGGAGTCTACATGGATCCTAGACTTAAATTTTCCGATCACATTACTACTATGGTAAATAAAGCCAGGGGCGTGCTTGCATTTATCAAAAGGTGGTCGAAGGAATTCGATGATCCCTATGTCACAAAGACCTTGTTTATTTCATTAGTCCGACCAATTCTTGAGTACTGCGCTCCTGTTTGGAGTCCCCAATATGGGGTGCATATAGACCGGATTGAGTCTGTGCAAAAAAACTTCTTAATATTTGCCTTACGGAGACTTAACTGGGATACAAGCCTAATACTACCATCCTACTCTAGTAGACTACTTCTAATTAACTTACCATCGTTAGCTAACCGTAGAACTATGCTTGGTATTACGTTTATTAGAAATCTTATTCATGGTGATGTAGAGAGTCCCGAGTTACTGGGTCGCCTGCATTTTAATGTGCCAAATAGATTCACTAGAAACTATATTCCTTTAGTATTAAATCACTGTATCTCTAATTACGCAATGCATGAACCTTTTAGAGTACTTTGCAATGATTATAATAGACTATATCATCTAATATCTACTACTGACTCACTTCCTATCTTTAAATCAATAATACTATCCTTCCTAGTAACTAATTAGTTTTACTTGATGTATTTTGTCTATTCGTATATTGGCCTGTATTTTTAATTGTTTATTGTTACATTGTCTTTTTCTTTGTCCGCGATTATGTTTACTCGCCCAAAACGGTGATGGGCTCCGCGCGTAACAAGCTTTGCTTGGTGTCGTAGGGCCACTTGTTTGTACTGACCATAGTGCATCAACGTCCAATAAAAGTAAAAGTGAATCCTCAATATTCGACATACACGCTGAGTGAGAGTTCATTGGATAGAACAACTGTAGTAAACGATCTTGGCGTTCTTTTGGACACAAGACTAAAGTTTCCTGATCATATTTTAACCATGATGATTTGCCTTGCGACTTGTTAATTGTCATTGCGAGGCGAACTAGAAATTGCAATCGTTTGAAGTCAAACGGAAGATAAGTCGGAATCATTGGTATTCAAGGAATACATTCATTTTCAGTTGCGTACTTTCCGTTAATAATGATTACCTCAATCAAATTCGGCATAAGTCTTTTTACCGAAAGTCGAGTACCGTTGCAAAGTACCAACTTTGCTGTACCAACTTTGAGTTGCAAATTATGTGGTGGATATCCTGATAACTCCAGAGAGTTCAAAAACTCCGTTGGATAATTTACTACATCATCGGGATTTGTTATGTCATCAAAGGATTTGTATTTTACCAAATCGACAGCCATTTTTGATTGAATGGTGAAATTCAGTGCGCGTACATCATTATTCTTTGCTGCAAGAATTGCTCGTTGACTTAACCAAGCATAATTCTGATAATTCTCAATAATGTTTGGGAAAACATTTTCAATGAGAGCTAACTGAGAGTCTACAAATCGGCAAAAGTCGTTGGTAAGAGTAAATAATCCAGATGTCGTATCAACTGGGACTTTTCCATTTGCAACAGCTAACAAATGTTTGGAAAATTGTACTGCACTTTGATCATTTTGAAGTTGAACTCTCATATTAGTGGTTAGCGATAATGTTTTTACGTTATTCCATAAAGGTGATGCCTTCAGGCAAGCAATCACTTCATCTGCAGGCGTTCCACGGGGAATTACTGGTAACGTCTGCCTGAAATCGCCTGCCAACAATATTTTCAAACCGCCAAAGATGTTGTTATTTCGCCGAAGATCCTTCAGTGTGAAGTTAAGTGCTTGAAGTGATTTCTTATGTGCCATTGTGCACTCATCCCAAACAATGAGCTTTCCCATTGCACTGAATCGGGATATATTGCATGATGGAGAATCAATTCTGTTTAAATTGAGTGGCAACTTAAGCGCAGAACGTGCAGTACGACCGCCATCTAGGAGAGTCGCCGTAATTCCAGATGATGCTAACGCCAAAGCTATGTCACATCTTGATATATGTTTATGTATATCAAGTACAGTATATATTACAAGTGGCCCAACGACACCAAGCACGTGCTTGTTACGCGCGGGGCCCTTTTATCAATTTGGGCAAAAAATACGAGTTCGCGAGGAAGATACAAAAAACAAATAGAGACGGGACACAGATGAAAATAAAAGAAGCATCTAAGAATGAAGCAAATGAGTTAAAATATTAGTTTTTAATACCGGGATAGAAGTTGAAGTGCAAATTAAATGATAAAGGTTGTTATAATTATTACATAGAACGCGAAAGGGCTCGTGCAGACAAAAATTAGATGTACATCGTGGCAAATTTAAGGGATAATAATTTCGTGTTAGTCTAACAGGAACATTGAATGTTAGGCGGTTTACAAGTTCTACAGAATCAATATCACCTCTTATAAGATTTTGCATATAAATAGTACCAAGCATTGTTCTACGATTTGCAAGGGTAGGTAAATTAAGCAATAGTAATCTACTCTGATAGGAAGGTAGCCTTATGTTTTGATCCCAGTTCAAACTACGAAGGGCAAAAAGAAGAAATTTTTTTTGTACCGACTCAATACGGTCAATATGCACTTGGTATTGTGGATTCCAAACCGAAGAACAATATTCCAAAATAGGACGGACAAGGGAGGTAAATAATAATTTGGTTGTATAAGGGTCATCAAATTCTTTTGACCAACGCTTTATAAACCCAAGAACACTCATGGCCTTGCTGACAGTGGACATTATGTGGCAGTCAAATTTAAGTTTTGGGTCCAGAAGAACGCCTAAGTCATTAACTGAATATATACGGCCGAGTGGCGTATTTTGAAGAGAGTAACTAACAAAAGTAGGAGTACCTCTATGAAAAGTCATAACGTTGCATTTAAGGCAGTTCAAATTTAAAAGGTTATACTCACACCATCCCTGAAAACAATCAATATCTGACTGTAAGTTGAAACCCGACGCTATATCATTATGTGTTAAACAAAGCTTAACATCATCAGCATACATTAGTACACGAGAGTGTGTTATGATAGAGGGAAGATCGTTAATAAACAAAGTAAACAGCAAAGGGCCCAAATAACTACCCTGAGGCACTCCAGATGTCACATAGATCAGTTTTGAGGCAGCGTTCTTGAATATAACCCTCTGAGTCCTACCATTCAAATAACTTGAAATCCAAGTTAATAGATTACATGGAAACCCAAGCTGATTTAATTTGAATAAGAGAAGAGAGTGGTTGACAGAGTCAAAGGCCTTACTAAAATCAGTGTATATAACGTCAGTCTGCATTTTATTCTTAAATCCATTTATTACAATAGATGACAATTCCAGAAGGTTGGTGGTGGTCGATCTTCGCTTAACAAAACCATGCTGACACGGTGATATTAGCGAGGAATATAAATGTTGCAAATGAGAAGTAATAATACGTTCAAATGCTTTAGGAATTGCCGACAATTTAGAAATACCTCTGTAATTCTGGGCATCCGCCTTCGCACCCTTTTTGTGAAGTGGAATGATAAAAGAGTCCTTCCAGATAGTAGGAAAAACTGACGATGAAATAGACAAATTAAAAAGTTTAAGAATCGGTTTACATATGGTTGACGCACAAAACTTAAGCACACACCCGGGGAGCCCATCAGGACCGGGAGAATAAGTTGGCGTTGTTTTTTCTAAGTCTCTTACGAGAGAAATTTCCGTAATTTCAGGGGTAAAGATACAATTTGCCTTATTTAAGGGATTAGGGTAGTTAGAATTTGACCAAGCAGCCGAACTATAAGTAGTTTGGAAAAACTCGGCAAATAAATCAGCAATTTCAGAATCCGTCGATGCCTCCATTGAGTTAAAACGTACCGATGAAGGCAATGCTGACGACTTACGCTTGGCATTGACAAAGTTATAAAACTGCTTCGGATCATTTGAAAATTCAAATTTACATCGACTTAAATACATAGAATAGCAATGACTATTGAGAACATTAAAATCCGATCGAGCCACCACATATTTCGAAAAATCAGATGGCTTACCCGACTTCTTATACTTTTTATAAGTGTTTGTCTTAAGGTTTTTAAGTCTTTGAAGCGCATTGGTAAACCAAGGTGGCCTGTTTGTCTTTGAAGGAAACCTATCAGAAACGCATTCATTAAAAAAGGTATTTAACACTATATAGAAGTGTTCAGTGGCGCTTTCAATATCCATACAATTCTGTCCAATTATATTGAGAAATCATGTCGTTAAGTTTTTTAAAGTTACATTTTCGGAAACATCTCACTTTAGTTTGAGAAACTAAAGGAGAGAGGGTATCAACGCATGGGAGGCAGATTGTCAATTCCATTGTTGGATGATATCGGTCTTCAGGTACAACAAGAGCGTCAATTCTAGATACCGTGACTTCAGACGGGTCTGAAACAAACACAAGATCTAGTTGTCTATTTAATGAATTCCGTATAAAGCTTACTTTCTGTAACGATAATTCTAGAAGACCATCAACAAAATCATGGGCGGATAGAGGTATAGCGACTAGTGAGTCAGTAGGAGGAGACCAAGAAATATCAGGGAGATTAAAGTCACCCAAAACAATCAAAAGGTCACTGTTAGAAAGAAGGGATAGAACTGATTTTATCGCAGGCAGGTGGTGCTCATAAATTATTAAATCAGAGCCAGGTGGAATATAGGAACATGTAACAATTATTGAGAATAATTTCAAGGAAACTTTCACACTAACAAATTCAATTTCATTAGGAGTATCAGAGTGAATTCTCTCGGATGTTAGGCTAGTGCTAACGGCAATCAGCACACCGCCTCCCCTACGTGAGGAGCGATCGGTCCTATAGGCATTAAAATTGTTTGACAGAACTTCATTGTCAGATATCTCTGGTTTCAGCCAAGTTTCCGTAAAAGCCAAAATATCAGCAGTAAATGCAGAGGAGTCAGCATAAAGCTTGGGTAGCTTCATATTTAGTCCCGTAACATTTTGATAGGCCAAAAATAAACTTTTTAGTTTTTTGGCGCAGTGGAAGGTCTGTTATTTGTTCTCGGTTTATTGGGAACAAATTCTTTTATTACTAAATCATCATTAAGCCAAAAGCTTTCAGAAAGTAGTACCTTAAACACATCAGGCGGAGCAAATATTTTAAACGACGATATACTACGAGCATATGAAAATCTAAATTGTTCCACTGAAATATTCTCGGATGGGAATTTTTCACGAATAAATTCCAAAACATCCTCAGATGTAGTATCTGGGGTGAATCTCGAAACAAATAATTGTTTTCTTTATGGAACAACTGATAATTTCTTACGTCCCCCAGCAGCAGATTGCACCTCACTAAGCTGAGAGCCAGAAACGGTAACTTCTGTACCTATAGGTACGGTCGGCACCGTAGTCGGCACTGAAGGTTTATTTACCACCCGACTTCGAGAAGCAGACTTCACCTAAAACAGCTGTATCCATAGGCGCAGTAGGTTCACTTACCACAGTGTCAACAGAGACTGCTGCAGCCACCAAGTTCGGATTTGGGGTGGATACCGTGACCGTATTAACTGCCGCTAAGCTGGTTTTTTTTACGTTTAGGCGACTCAGTTAGTAATTTTTTATTATTAAATTGGGCACAAACGGAATTGAACCCCTCATTGAGCTGTTTAAAAGCACCAGAGAGATTCAAAAGGCTGTCTCGAGTCTGCTTCATAAAGCCGCTCATCTCAACAATCATTTCCTTGCAGGATCCACATGACCACATGAGTCCAGAATTCTGATCAATGAAGTCTTTGACTCTACCAGTTAATCCTGCGCATTTAACGTGAATTATCGACTCGCAAAGCCGGCAGAAAATAAAAGGGTCTTTAGTTGAAGACGAAAGATTACAATTTTTCTTAGAGCAGACAAGAGCCATTTTAAGGAAATTAAATAAAATAAAATAATATATGAAAAATACCTCGAGTAAATTTAACACTGGGATCAAATTCCAAAACCACAAAGGCACAAAACACGAAAAAAAATAAGAGCGCGAGATCGCGTAATAATTTAAATGTAAGAGAGCACGAGAGAAAAATCTTCTATCGATTGAGCGTTGCTTGTGGGACACTGACAACTTTACGCAGGAACAGTTACAATGTAAAGCAAGCAAGAGAGAGAGAGAGAGAGAGACAAGAGAATAGCACACCGAAAGTCTACCAGAAATTTGGCAGGTTCAGAGAGAGTTTAAGTTACAGTTGTAATATAGAGCGGGAGAGAGAGTGAGAATCAAAGAGTTTTAGCAAGTTTAGGGAGTATAAGAATTGCACTAACAAAGCTAGGAGATTAAACAAATCTAATATAAATGTTAAAATAACTATAATCACTGGGAGATCTAGTAAAAAACACTAAACACACTAACCCAGCGGTTAGACTAAGCTTTGTTAATAAACAAACACAAAACACTCGCAAAAAATCACAGAATAGACAAAAATTCAGAGCACAAGAGTAAACACAACCGTTCACAAGCGACGCTAAATCGTTATTATATGTACATTAATGTTTTCCCTGTTCCTCCAGGTGCGTGCAGGAAGAATAGTCCACCAGTATTATTCACCACGTTGCATTAATGTTTTGTTTACGTGAAAAGGGCGTTTAATTTCAGGAGGCAGTGTCGAGCGGTAGTTCTATCCACTGCACTGCCGACCGCTCTCCCTCTCCATCTCTCCCCTAAGTCACCGCTCTGCTCTGGAGCGCTTAAGTTAAGTAAGGCTTAAGCTGTTGTTATTTTAAGGTGTACAAATAAACATCTATGCACGTCGCGTAAAAACTCCAAACCACCCCGCCTTAACAGTTTTGTATACTTGTTTTTGCTGTTCATTCAGCAACGGCACATTATTTCGAACGAATTCCTGCCATGTATCAACATTTTATTGCAGCTCTCGACTTAATTCTTGGTTGAATGCATCGTGTATTGATCGACTTGGCGCAATCATTCCTACTTCAATCAGTAGCTTTTTTGCAATAGTCAAGCATTAATCCTCAATCAGAATCAATCCTTCATTGTAGATTTCGTTTGAATGCGCAAGCAATGCAAGATATCTTCACAGATGTCGTCTTTTTATTTATTCCATAACTGAATTGGTTGTGAAGGAAAACATGTGGTGATGATAATTGCGAACAGCGTTCGAATTTGGTACGCATTTGATGAAACTACTGAATCCGCAAGTGTTAAATCCCAATGAGAACCGTTCTCAAGCAAACCCAATAGTTGACATGCTTCTCGATACGTTTGGCATTGGTGGCCATTCACAGCTTTCAAATGCGCAAAGAATTTTGGTCCATGTGTTCCAGCCAGAACTTTATTCGAAAAAATCGGTTTCCCAACAACAACATTCTAAACTTAGTCAATATTAGTAAAAAATGGACAATTCCGAAATGTTTTTGGTTGGACATCTAAAATCCGAATTTGACACAACGGATTTACCATCTGAGAGATCCGTATTATCTAGTGTCCTCTATATTACTAGATTTTCCGGATAAAGATTGTTACAAAGCGCCAAAGATGTAAGTCCGTAATTCTTCACATATCCGACAGTGCCTATCCGACAGTGTGACCATATATATTTATATTTGGTTCCTATATTACAATTTGATTCCAATCCGTTTCCTTACTTCTGAATTAAAATTCTAAATTATTTAACGTCATGGCAACATCAGTAAAATCCGCTTAAACCCGATTTATGGCCACAGCTGACTGTCTGATCCACTTTGAGGCCACTGTGAACGCTCCATGTGCTCCTACCCCAACGTTATCCGCCTGTAAAATCCGACGAGATCACTTCAATTCCTTGTGGCAAACGGTAAAGGCAGCATACGACATACGCTCCGACTGCATTATAGCTGCAGGCGAGAGCGCCGCAGACGCGAAATCCATACTAAAGTCCAAGTATTACCAAACGTACTCCACTTATGAAATATTTGCCGCGCAGCTTATGGAACAAATCCAAAAAGACTCCTCCCAAATACCTCAAGCTCCAGTAACTCCGTCCCAAAATTCCACGTCTTATGGCTGTCGGCTCCCTCCTATCGACACAGAGGTTTGGCGATTATCTTCGCTGGCCGACTTTCCGGGACCTTTTCACGGCAACATACATAGACAATCCGAGTCTAACGCCCGTTGAAAAATTATTCCACTCATTCCATAGTTTCAAGATCCCAACTCACCAATGATGGTTTTCGCTCAGCCTGGAATAACCTAACTGAGCGTTTCGAAAATAAGCGATTGCAGGTGAACAGTCACCTGAAAACACTTTTCAATGTGCAATCCATAGCACAGGAGTCGGGAGCAGCCTTAAAAGAACTTCAACGCACTTTTCAAGGTTGCTTAACTTTTTTAAAATTTTGCGGTGTTAGTATTGAGAATTGGGACCCTACCCTGGTGTATATGTGCTCAACAAAACTACCAAAGCTCACTCTCTCATTATGGGAGCAATACATCCAAAATAAAGCCGAAATTCCTACGTGGCTTGAGCTTGATTCCTATTTGACGGAGCGCCATCGATCTCTTGAGGCCGTCGATAGCTTCCGATCTGCCAATTTCCACCACGTCCACCAGATTTAAGATCTTTTTTATTTAAAAATATTTAAAATTTCAGTTAAATATTTAAGATCTTTTTGATTTAAAAATATTGATCAATAAGGGCGTGAAGGTCAGTCTGCGGTGAACATTATAACACGTAAAAGGGCTAACTCGAAAAAAGTTTAAACTTAAATCATGGAATCAGATTTTTGGTTCTCGAATGATATTTTAAGCTTACACGATCTTGTATACTTAAGATACATGTTTGCATAGCTTACAACAAAATGAACTTTTTGAAAAGCCTATGGGGATTAAATTATGCTAATTTATACATATATAGGCATTTCTGTACACGTTGTTTTAAATCCTAACGTGTGGTATTTGTGAAATCGCGGCTTGAAAAAAGACAACATTAATCTTTTGTCTAAAAATATCTAAGAGAATTTGTACTCATTTTATTGATATGCTTGTTAGTAAATGGCTTAGACAACTGATCAGGCAATAGTCGATCTTTTTGCCAAGTTTTTTCAAACGACATATTCAACTTTACCTCATTCTTCACAGCCTTACTCTTAAACTGTGTCCAAGTCGAATTTAATATTCTGTCCTACCTTAAATGAAAACTCCCTTCTTGTTGATCCTCAACGCGTTAGGCCCGTCTATTCGCCTGGTCCCGATGGAACTCCTAACAGCGTTCTTAGATATGGCGCGGAGGACTGATGCCTTCTCAAATGGTTTACCTTATCTTTGGAATATTCACAATTTTCCGATATGTGGAAGGAATCGTTTGAAATTCCTCTCCACAAGAAGGGTAGCAAAGTATAAGCAAGCAAATATACAGGTATCTCTAAACTGTCAGCCATCCCAAAGCGCTTTAAAAATACTATTACTTTCTATTTGCTGCAACTCCTTCAACACTAGCTTGTGAAATGTAGATCAACAACCACTAACCTTTTGGAACTTACATAATTTGTGATAAAGGGACTTAAGAACTGTATTCAAGCATGCGTCATTTACGCTGACTTTATTCAAGCATTTGACTCTGAAAATCACGTTCTTCTGGTTAGAAAACTCGATTTATTAGGGTTCCCTGTTGATCTTTTAAGAACAATCTTAATCTATCTGAATTGCAAAACACAGTCACTACTTTTTAAAAATTCTCTCTCTTCTTACCGCCGGTGTGCCACAAGGGAGCTACCTGGGACCGCTACTTTTTACTTTATTTATAAATGACCTTCCCTCAGCTTGGATACTGATGTACGCTGTAGTATGCACTTATATCGAATATCTACTGTACCAAGAGTACTTGAAACAAACACACTGTAACACTTTGTTGCAGTGTTTATATAAACAAAAGGCTCGGTCAAAAACCCTAAGTGGCCGAAACATGAGTCGATCGGCGCGCTCAAAGAAAGTGCAAGTGTCAGCATTCTGTTGCACACGCCGGCCGCTCAGCCAAACTCAAGTACATACACATGCCCTCGCGCTCCAGCCAAAGAGAGCATAATTAAATACACTTTATATACATAAGGTATACATAGCCATCTCTCTGCCGCCCAACTGTAAGCAGCGCAGCTACGAGAATTAGGCTTACTTAGATCCTAAGGCAAATTGTAAAATCAGAAACAACTTGACGTTGGAAGCGGCATTAACGCTGCTCCTGCCATGCAAACCAAATAAATAAAGAATATAACAAAACTACCAAAGAGATGCGTTATCAATAAAAATGGATAAAGATTATTAACATTTCCAACACAAGGAGTTTCACACAACATGGCGACCGTGACATTGGTCCTAAAGGATCTTGACCTGGATCTGGACATGGATCGGGACTTCGAAAAATAAGAAGACAGCAACCAAGGCGACAGCAGCAATCAACAGCAACAAAACGGCAACAACAACAAGAACAAGAGAAGAAACGCAGTGATTAGAGTGTGATGTGTGCCAAAAGAAGTGGCGTGGTCAAAAGATTAAAAGCCAGAAAGGCTCATCTACTGAAGCTGCTCAACAGCGGCAAAGCAATACAGTGGAACGACTCGGTAAAAATACATGCCGAAGTCGAATACCTAAAAAATTTGCTATCAGAACGAAAAAATCAGACCACAGCTACAGCCACATCCACCTACCCTGTAATCCAAAATATTTCAAAAAATAAAAACACATTGCCTCCTCCAGATAAAGTTGCCATACAAAAACTAAAGAAGACGTGCCCAGATGACTGCGAGGGACCACTGTGCTCCCCGTTCTGCGAGTACACCTGTGTAGCCAGCACCGGTGCCCCAACATAAAGTACACCTGTGCAGCCAGCACCGGTACCAAGGAAGTGTGAACCGACAGCGCTACCAAGAGCGCATAATTTTTTTATCTTTGCACTGCGTTGCAAAAATTTTTTTTAATTGCACTGCGATGCATATTTTTTCATTTATATTATAAAAACAATTGTAAAAATTGAGCGACATAAAAGTTGCCCGATTAGAGTATGGCCTGAAAACCATACACAAACTAGGCAGGAAATTATATGTAAAATATGATAATAATTGGTCAAAAAGTAAAAGTAAAGTAAGATCAAAATTAATAATATTAAACTAGTTGTTTATGAATAACATTAACAACATTTTCGAATTGATTCAAAAATCCAAAGAATTTGACAGACCAAGATATATTTTAAGAATACCAACCCCAAAGATGGGTTTAATTGATACAAAAACAGTGGATTCCACTGCAAATGTTATTAATAAGGTAGAATCAATCCCCATAGACTTAGAATTAATTCATACATTGCTTATAATAATTGTTGTAATAATGTGCGCAAACTGTTTTTATAAACTTTATAAATTGCACAATAAATGTCTTAAGAAAAAATATATGAGCCAGGCAAATGATCTGGACAAAATTTAAACATTTTGGCACAAACAGCATTATTATAAAAATATTGCTGTATTTAAATTTTAAAAAAAAAAGTTAAAGAAAATGGAATAAAAAAAAAAACAAATAAATAAATAAAAACAAATTAATTAAAAATGGCTACGCTAAAAGCAATTGCAAACACATTTGATAGGGACATCTATTTTAGAGAAAGAATTCAGTATTCAACTTCAATTCAACTTCAGTAAGCATTTACGAGTTAGAAAACTTATATATTGAAACATTTAATTTAGATGCCTCTCCACTTATTCATTGCACAAGCACCCAAAAGGCAATTGTCCTATCAACCATCCCAGGGGTACAGGTTAGATCAGTAGTAGACGAACACCCAATACTAGGTAAAACAATAGTAATGATGGTCTCCAAGAAATAATTCATCTCCACAATATAATGGAATGGAATGAATTATATAAGCAGCTAAATAATATAAAAGTTGACTTTGACAAATCATATAAGTCACTTACTCAAAACAGGCCAATTCAAAAGAATACCATTAAAAAACATGTGGAAATTCTAGTAAAATGCTTTAATGAAGCACGAATACTAATATATGGCCAGAAGCAAAAATTAAATCAAGATCATTGGTCCCAAGTATCAAAATTTTTGATCAGACTACGATATAATTTAATATCAATTAAACAAAAGTTTAGGTTGGACATATCGGTACCAACTATACTTAACACCTCCCTAGCAGTTGAAACTGGTGATGAATCGGAATCAACAAAACAAACTGACAGTGACCAAATAGAATCAGAAGACCTTACAGAAACAAATCCTAAAATAGAAGAGCAAGATTTAAATAATCTTACTATTCCAGCTGTTTTAATGTCAGATCTGGATGATTCTACAGATTCTGATGATAATTCCTTAATAGAAAATAAAATAAGAAACAATATCACAATGGCACAATCTAATATTGATTTCATCAACACAGCATCCAAACTTATACCAGTTTTCGATGGTAAATCTGAAAACTTAACAAGTTTTATGGATGCATTAGAAATAATAGAATCAATAAAAGGCGAACACGAACAATTAGCAGTTTCAATTATAAAAACAAAGCTAAAAGGTGTCGCCAGAAATCTAATCGGAGATGAAACAACAATAGCTGAAGTCATTTCCAGATTAAAAAACAACGTCAAAGGCGAAACTGTAGAAGTGTTGTCAGCAAAACTGATGAGCCTACAACAACGCAATAAAACTGCCAACCAGTACACACAAGAGGTTGAGCAGATGACGAAATCCTTAGAAGGTGCATTTATAACAGATGGCTTATCTCTAGAGTTAGCCAGACGTTATTCCACTCGGCATGCAGTGAAAGCAATGCCAAATAGATAAGGTAAAAACTATAATGCAAGCCGTTACCTTCAATACAATGAATGAAGCCATATCCAAATTTGTAAGCAGTTGCACAGAAGCAACCGGACAGCCAAACACTGTCCTATATTACAAAAATTACCCGCAGCGCGGTAGAAATACGGACGAGGTAATAATCGAGGTAATTATAACAATACCAGATATTATCAGAATAACGGATACAATCAAAACAATGGTTATAACAGAAATAACCAAAATAACAATTATAACAGAAATAACAACCGTGGTGGAAACACCAGCGGCGGAAACAGCCGTGGGGGAAACAACAACCACAATAACAATGTTAGAGTGGCACAAACAAATTCGGGAAACTCCCAAACACCTTTAGATACACGACAGTAAACAACATCAAAATTCACACTTTAAATCTCAGTCAAAATACATTTGTCACTTTCACGAACGTAGCAACAGGAAAAGAATTAGTTCTCTTACTAGACACAGGTGCGGAAATATCCTTATTGAAGGAAAATTCTGATAATTTTCAAAACATTCAAGATAATTACATCATAAACATACAGGGTATATGTCAGGAAGTTACCAAATCAAAAGGTTTAACTTCTATTGAAATTCAAACTTCTAAGTACATAATTCAACATGATTTCCATATCGTAAATATGCAATTCGCTATTCCATGTGATGGAATACTAGGAATCGATTTTATCAAAAGATACAACTGTCAATTAGACTTCAAGCCGTCTGAGGACTGGCTTATAATAAGACCAAATAACCTAAAATATCCAATTTATGTTCCAATAGCATACAGTTCTGGCAACAACTCCCTAATTCTGCCAGCAAGATCCCAAGTCGTCCGAAAAATCGAAATAAATTCAGAAGAAGACAGTGTATTAATTCCGAATCAAGAAATTCAGCATGGTATCTATATCGCAAATACCATAGCAACAGTCCAAAATGCATATATAAGATTACTAAATACTACAAACACAGATCAAGTAGTCTATATCAAAAACATTCATCATGAACCACTTTCAAACTACGACATAGTAAAAACGGACTTAGAAGACAGACAAAAAATTGTATTATCCCAACTTGCAAAAAACTTCCCGCCTCAATTCAATAAACAACTTACAGCATTATGCACCCAGTATAGTGATGTGTTCGGACTAGAAACCGAATCGATCACTACCAATAATTTTTATAAACAAAAGCTGAGATTAATTGATGATGAACCCGTATATATAAAAAATTATAGAAATCCTCATAGTCAACAAGACGAAATTCAAAAACAAGTCCAAAAACTCATCAATGATGAAATAGTGGAACCCTCTGTATCACCTTATAATAGCCCACTTCTGTTAGTACCAAAAAAGTCACTTCCAAATACGGAAAATAAAAAATGGCGATTAGTAATTGACTATCGTCAAATTAATAAAAAACTCTTGTCTGAAAGTCATTACCAGAAACCAAAGTAGACAGAAATCCTGCGCAGGAAAAGATCAAATAGAATTGCAACAGCAACCTATAGAAAAAGCTTCAAAGCCCAACGTATATGAAGTCATAAACAATGATGAAGTACGTAAAGTAGTGACCTTGCATGTAAATAATAAAATGTGTTTATTTAAGCACGGAAAGAAAATTACAGCAAGTTATGATGTAAGCGATTTGTATACTAATGGAACCATTGACTTAGGTCAATTCTTTCAAAGGCTTGAAAAGCAGGCCGGTATTCACAAAGTCAGCCAACTCAAAGTGGCACCGTGGGAAAATATCTTTGAACTTGTTTCAATTGATAATTTTAAAATTATGGGCAATAAAATATTGAAATCATTGAGAGTAGCGCTACTCAACCCGGTGACCGTAATAAAACATAATAAAGAAAAAGAAGCTATATTGTCTACATTCCATGATGATCCAATACAAGGTGGTCATACAGGCATTACAAAAACCTTGGCCAAGGTCCAGAGACACTATTACTGGAAAAATATGTCCAAAGACATAAAAGAGTACATAAAGAAATGTTCTAAATGCCAAAGAACGACTAAACATACAAAGACCCCACTAACTATAACCGAAACTCCACAACGAGCTTTTGATAGAGTAATTGTAGATACTATTGGTCCACTTCCAAAATCGAATAATGGAAACGAATACGCAGTAACACTCATCTGCGATTTAACTAAATACCTAGTAGCTATACCTATACCAAATAAAAGCGCAAATACAGTAGCAAAAGCTATATTTGAAGATTTTATTCTAAAGTACGGTCCAATGAAGACGTTCATTACGGACATGGGAACAGAATATAAAAATTCAATTATTGAAGATCTATGTAAATATTTACATATTAAAAACATAACTTCAACTGCACACCACCACCAGACAGTAGGTACCGTGGAGCGAAGCCACAGAACACTAAATGAGTTCATTCGTTCATACATCTCAGTTGACAAAACAGATTGGGATGTATGGCTACGATACTTCGTATATTCTTTTAATACAACCCCATCCATGGCACATGACTATTGTCCATATGAGCTAGTTTTCGGTAAAACTTCAAATCTACCAAAACACTTTAATAGCATAGATAAAATAAAACCCCTTTATAATATAGAAGATTATGCTAAGGAATCCAAATTTAGAGGGAGATGTAGTATGCACTTATATCGAATATCTACTGTACCAAGAGTACTTGAAACAAACACACTGTAACACTTTGTTGCAGTGTTTATATAAACAAAAGGCTCGGTCAAAAACCCTAAGTGGCCGAAACATGAGTCGATCGGCGCGCTCAAAGAAAGTGCAAGTGTCAGCATTCTGTTGCACACGCCGGCCGCTCAGCCAAACTCAAGTACATACACATGCCCTCGCGCTCCAGCCAAAGAGAGCATAATTAAATACACTTTATATACATAAGGTATACATAGCCATCTCTCTGCCGCCCAACTGTAAGCAGCGCAGCTACGAGAATTAGGCTTACTTAGATCCTAAGGCAAATTGTAAAATCAGAAACAACTTGACGTTGGAAGCGGCATTAACGCTGCTCCTGCCATGCAAACCAAATAAATTAAGAATATAACAAAACTACCAAAGAGATGCGTTATCAATAAAAATGGATAAAGATTATTAACATTTCCAACACAAGGAGTTTCACACAACAACGCAGCTGATGTTTAACTATGCCTGCAGTAAAAGGATACTTCTTTCCATTCCGACTTCCAATCCGATTTGAATAGTTTTCAAACATTGTGCTCTGACAATTTACTGGATTTGAATGGTTTAAAGTTTAAGGTAATGACTTTTTGTCGAGACAATCCTCAATATTCGACATACACGCTGAGTGAGAGTTCATTGGATAGAACAACTGTAGTAAACGGTCTTGGCGTTCTTTTGGACACAAGACTAAAGTTTGCTGATCATATTTTAACCATGATAATTTGCCTTGCGACTTGTTAATTGTCATTGCGAGGCGAACTAGAAATTGCAATCGTTTGAAGTCAAACGGAAGATAAGTCGGAATCATTGGTATTCAAGGAATACATTCATTTTCAGTTGCGTACTTTCCGTTAATAATGATTACCTCAATCAAATTCGGCATAAGTCTTTTTACCGAAAGTCGAGTACCGTTGCAAAGTACCAACTTTGCTGTACCAACTTTGAGTTGCAAATTATGTGGTGGATATCCTGATAACTCCAGAGAGTTCAAAAACTCCGTTGGATAATTTACTACATCATCGGGATTTGTTATGTAATCAAAGGATTTGTATTTCACCAAATCGACAGCCATTTTTGATTGAATGGTGAAATTCAGTGCGCGTACATCATTATTCTTTGCTGCAAGAATTGCTCGTTGACTTAACCAAGCATAATTCTGATAATTCTCACTAATGTTTGGGAAAACATTTTCAATAAGAGCTAACTGAGAGTCTACAAATCGGCAAAAGTCGTTGGTAAGAGTAAATAATCCATTTCCATTTGCAACAGCTAAAAAATGTTTGGAAAATTGTACTGCACTTTGATCATTTTGAAGTTGAACTCTCATATTAGTGGTTATCGATAATGTTTTTACGTTATTCCATAAAGGTGATGCCTTCAGGCAAGCAATCACTTCATCTGCAGGCGTTCCACGGGGAATTACTGGCAACGTCTGCCTGAAATCGCCTGCCAACAATATTTTCAAACCGCCAAAGATGTTGTTATTTCGCCGAAGATCCTTCAGTGTGAAGTTAAGTGCTTGAAGTGATTTCTTATGTGCCATTGTGTACTTATCCCAAACAATGAGCTTTCCCATTGCACTGAATCGGGATATATTGCATGATGGAGAATCAATTCTGTTTAATTGAACGGCAACTTAAGCGCAGAACGTGCAGTACGACCGCCACCTAGGAGAGTCGCCGTAATTCCAGATGATGCTAACGCCAAAGCTATGTCACATCTTGATATATGTTTATGTATATCAAGTACAGTATATATGTACATTAATGTTTTCCCTGTTCCTCCAGGTGCGTCCAGGAAGAATAGTCCACCAGTATTATTATCCACGTTGCATTAATGTTTTGTTTACGTGAAAAGGGCGTTTAATTTCAGGAGGCAGTGTCGAGCGGCAGTTCTATCCAATGCACTGCCGTCCGCTCTCCCTTTCCATCTCTCCCCTAAGTCACCGCTCTGCTCTGGAGCGCTTAAGTTAAGTAAGGCTTAAGCTGTTGTTATTTTAAAGTGTACAAATAAACATCTATGCACGTCGCGTAAAAACCCCAAACCACCCCGCCTTAACAGTTTTGTATACTTGTTTTTGCTGTTCATTCAGCAACGGCACATTATTTCGAACGAATTCCTGCAATGTATCAACATTTTATTGCAGCTCTCGACTTAATTCTTGGTTGAATGCATCGTGTATTGATCGACTTGGCGCAATCATTCCTACTTCAATCAGTAGCTTTTTTGCAATAGTGAAGCCTTAATCCTCAATCAGAATCAATCCTTCATTGTAGATTTCGTTTGAATGCGCAAGCAATGCAAGATATCTTCACAGATGTCGTCTTTTTATTTATTCCATAACTGAATTGGTTGTGAAGGAAAACATGTGGTGATGATAATTGCGAACAGCGTTCGAATTTGGTACGCATTTGATGAAACTACTGAATCCGCAAGTGTTAAATCCCAATGAGAACCGTTCTCAAGCAAACCCAATAGTTGACATGCTTCTCGATATGTTTGGCATTGGTGGCCATTCCCAGCTTTCAAATGCGCAAAGAATTTTGGTCCATGTGTTCCAGCCAGAACTTTATTCGAAAAAATCGGTTTCCCAACAACAACATTCTAAACTTAGTCAATATTAGTAAAAAATGGACAATTCCGAAATGTTTTTGGTTGGACATCTAAAATCCGAATTTGACACAACGGATTTACCATCTGAGAGATCCGTATTATCTAGTGTCCTCTATATTACTAGATTTTCCGGATAAAGATTGTTACAAAGCGCCAAAGATGTAAGTCCGTAATTCTTCACATATCCGACAGTGCCTATCCGACAGTGTGACCATATATATTTATATTTGGTTCCTATATTACAATTTGATTCCAATCCGTTTCCTTACTTCTGAATTAAAATTCTAAATTATTTAACGTCATGGCCAAAGAGCTAGTGAGATGGCTCTGAGGGCGCCGAGCTGAAGGCTACCGAACGGGTCGCAGGTTGCGGATAGCGAGCGCCCTGGTTCTCCAGGGTAGCTACGAATAAGCGTGGAAGTTGGACACGGCCCGGCCACCGCCAAGCCCCCAACACGAAGCGCAAATAAGTAGCCCCGGACAGTCAGCGGGTATCTGCGCCGTAGCAGTACCGACGTCGCGCTTGTGCTGCCGCCTCCGACAAATAGCTCACACACACCCCCTTCCCACACTCTTTGAACCTACCTCTTTCCCACCCACACAACTCATCTCACCCCGGGCTGGACTAAGGTGTCACTCGTACCGTGCCGAGAGTCAATCTGGCTGGGAGCCCGAGTCATCAAATAACTCAGTCTCAAACGGTGAGCTCAGGCAAGTGGCGACCGCCTGTTCTAAGTCAGCCTTACCCGGGTACGGCGGATCTCTGCCCGGGTGGACCTGTCCTTTCTCCGCAGCTCGTGGGATTTAACATGGAGAACTTAACAATTAACAAACAAAAAGACTGCACAAGACGAGAGCCCGACACTCTTATAAAGTCGGAAGTCGTAACCAACGACGAAAGTAAGAGCAAGATCACGGCTCTGACTACCCCAGTCCACGTGACGTCGACCCCTGCCAAGGCCAGCGAACAACGCAGCCGGCTAAGCCCAACTCGCCATAATGACAAGCCCAAGCCTCCCACCAGCGTAGGTGTGGCTAACCAGCCACTCCAACCTGAGGGGAGCGCCAAAGCCGGTCTCATGGTGAGTACCAGGGCAAAGGAGTTTAAGAGGGTACCACCTAACCAGGCAGGACCTCTTGAAAGAAAGAAGGCTACTAGGATCCTCAAACGGCTGGCCACCAATCCGATACGTGAGGATCAGACTTCGAAATTGGATTACCAGAAAATCCAAGAGGACATAGCCTGGGCGAAGGCAGTTATCCCAGATTTCGACATCGCTATGACTACCAGCAACAAGCGAGAGAGGTCGATGGAGTCAGCTCAACCAGCGAGCAAGAAGGCCAAAGTAACCAACCGCGGCACATGGTCGAGATCCTTTGCGGAGGTGGTAAAGGATCGGAAGATCATTGGAGTCATCGACCAGAGCGATGAAGGCGGAAGGATCCCAAGAAACCATTGGGGTCTGGTTAGACGGGCCCTTGCGACAGTGGCCTTGAAAGTGCTGGACGAGAACCCAGGACCGCCACCCGATTGCACAGATGCAGGGTGGTACCAGGGCAACGTAAAGTTGATCGCCTGCGAAGACGAGAGATCGGCAGCACTCTATAAGGCTGCAATTGACAAAGTCGGCGAGGTCTACCCCGGGGCCAAGCTGGCAGTTTGTGAGGCTGCGGACATCCCGTCTCGACCGAGAGCGAGGGTGTGGCTGCCGTCGGAACCATCGGAACCAGAGGCTATACTCAGCCTGCTGACCAGGTTCAACCCAAAACTGCCAACAGACGGTTGGAAGGTGGTCAAGGTGGAGAAAACCGAGCGAGTCACCATGAGCGTGGTTATCCTCCTAAACCAGGCCTGCTTGGAACCCCTCGCAGCCCAGCAGCACAGAGTGAACTACGGGTTCGACAAGGTGCAGCTTCGTATTTACGACACCGATAAAACAGCGGCAGACAACCTGGCTGCCTGTGCGTCGTACGAACCCCCGAGCGACGACGAACCAGATCACGAGGAGGCCACCCTCACCGGCTACGTGTCAACCGACTCGGAGCTGACGGAGAGCCTGAAACAGCTGTGCACCCAGGACACAACCCGACCAGGGCGCTCTGTCCTCCAGGACATAGCGGAGGAAGCGGAGGGTACCCAGCCCGACCCCAGTCCCAAAGATGGTGCAGTTTCTGCAAATTAATCTGCACCACAGCAAGGCAGCATCCGCTGCCCTCCTCACCCGCCTGGCAACAGGCAACATAGACGTAGTCCTCATTCAAGAGCCATGGATTGTTGGTAACAACATCTGTGGCCTATCAACCCCCCTATACAAGCTATTTTACACCAAGGACAAGGGTAAAACCAGAACCTGCATTCTTACAAAAACACACTTTAACACATTTCTTATTCCACAGTTTAGCGTAGGCGACCTTACCACGGTCAGACTGGAGCTAAACGAACACACCCATCACACCATAGCATCATTCTATCTGGCTCACGACCACGAAGGGCCACTACCAAACACCACTACACAAGAACTCATACGCACTCACTCATCTAAGGAACTCATCCTGGGTGGGGACGCTAACTCACACCACACACAATGGGGAAGTACAAACACCAACGAAAGGGGTGAGTTACTCTACGACTATCTCCTTCAATCAAATCTATTCATCTGCAACAAAGGTAATGACCCAACTTTCATCACTAGAAATAGGAGGGAAGTACTAGACATTACTCTAATATCTGATCCCTTACTTAACCAGCTAGACGCGTGGAAGGTGGGGATCGAACACTCATTCTCGGACCACCGATACATAGAATTTACAATAAGTCTAGAACATCCTCCCGCCGAGAACATAACTAATCTAAGATTAACCAACTGGGGATACTATAAAAATCTCCTCAACAGGAACCTACCCGCTCCTCCGACACACATACGCAACCGTCAAGAATTAGATAGCCTAGTTAACACTTTTACTGATATCTGCGGTGAGGCCTTAAAAAGGGCTTGCCCAAGTAGAACAGTCAAAACAAAGCACAAACCCCCATGGTGGAACCCAACCCTAGCGAACCTTAAAAGAGAGTGTAGAACTTACTTCAATAAAGCTAAATACAACAATAGCGAATCCTCCTGGAATCTATATCATTCAAAACTAAGCCTATACAAAAAGGAAATAAGAATATCAAAACGAAGAGCCTGGGCTAACTTCTGCAGTAGCATAGAATCTACTGCGGAGGCATCCAGACTCAGAAGAATTCTAGCTAAAGCTCCAGCTACCATTGGCTATCTTAAAACCAATGCTGATGGCTGGACGGAAAACAGTCAGGAAACCCTTGAACTACTGTTAGACACACACTTCCCTAACAATACCCAGGTAGTGGAGGACCTCCACATAGAGGTGAATCTAGACGACCAGAGTATTGCCAACATTTCAAACCCTGACCGCATTCAGTGGGCTGTTAACTCTTTTAAGCCCTTCAAATCACCTGGCCCAGATGGGTTCTTCCCGGCCCAGCTACAACGGACATTAGATATGTCCCTTCCCTGGCTGACAGCCATCTTCCACGGCTGCCTTGCTCTAAACCATATTCCAACAAGGTGGCTGGACGTCAAGGTAATCTTTATACCGAAAGCCGGCAAGCCCTCCCACACTAACCCAAAGGACTTCCGCCCGATCAGTCTCTCTTCCTTCTTGTTGAAGACCCTGGAAAGGCTAATTGACACCCATATCAGACTAACCATCGACCATAGCCTACTCTCTGACGCACAGCATGCGTACCGTAAGGGTAGATCAACCGATACCGCCCTCCACTCTCTAGTGTACAGTATAGAACGAGGCTTCCACAATAAGGAATACTCTCTTGCAGCGTTTCTAGACATAGAAGGCGCCTTCAACAACGTCACCCCAACGGCGATCACTGGTGCTCTGACTGAACTGGGCATTGAGCGGCCCATAGTGGGACTCATACACACCATGCTAACCAGCAGGGTAGTGCACTCCACTATGGGATCGGCCCTCTCGACCAGGAATGTCAGTAGAGGAACCCCACAAGGGGGCGTACTCTCACCTCTTCTATGGGTTTTGGTGGTCAACAAACTGCTATCACTTCTAGAAGAGGCGGGCACAAAAGTGGTAGCCTACGCGGATGACGTGGTTATCCTACTGCAGGGCAAGTTCCCGCAAACCCTTTGTAATCTAATGGAGACAGCCCTATCCACCCTTTCCAGGTGGACGGCTGGCTGTGGACTGGGAGTTAACCCGGAAAAGACCGAACTAGTTCTCTTTACAAGGAAGTACAAGGTACCAATTCTAGTTCCCCCAAAACTACACCAAACGCGCCTAACCCTTAGCAACCAAGCAAAGTACCTAGGTGTCATTCTTGACAAAAAGCTCCTCTGGACTGATAACATCCTAGATCGCACACGCAAAGCGGCCATAGCCCTCTTCGCTTGTAAAAAAGCCATAGGGAGGAAGTGGGGTTTCTCCCCCATGATAGTTCACTGGCTATATACTGCAATAGTCAGGCCCATTCTCCTCTACGGAAACATCGTTTGGTGGCCTTCTCTAGATAAGAACTGCAACCTCCGGATCCTTCACAAGATCCAAAGGAGCGCAGAGCTCTGCATCAGTGGGGCGCTGCGCACTACCGCCACCGAGGCACTAAACACAATTCTCGATCTCCAACCCCTGGACCTACTTGCCAAAAGCTGGGCATCTGCAACAGCGCTGAGACTCCGTGAAGCAGCGGCTTGGACAACGGGCTCCACGGGTCACTCCATTATCCTATCAAAACATTCACCCCTACCACGTTATACAGACTACGTCCCACCCATAGTCAACTTCGAAAGAAGATACAAAATTCATATACCCACTCGTTCAGACTGGGACAACCTCCCACATCAATTCGTAAACGCCGTCAACATATACACTGACGGCTCCAAGTTTAACTCCCAAACAGGTGGGGGAGTCTTCTCCCCCGAACTAGACATAAAAGTCTCATTCCGCCTACCAGACCACTGTAGTGTTTTCCAAGCGGAAGTGATGGCAATTCAGGAAGCCACTACCCACCTGAACACGTCTGTACATAAAGACAGTGATATCTTCATATTCTCGGATAGTCAAGCTGCCCTCAGGGCCCTCGACTCCTACACAACGAGCTCAAAAACAATCTCTGAATGCCGCAAATCTCTTAACGAGATGGCCACTCATCTGAGAATCAGCCTCATCTGGGTGCCTGGGCACCGCAACATTGAGGGCAACTGCATAGCAGACGAGCTGGCAAGACAGGGGACAACCGCCGATATCCTTCGTGATAAGGACACGGTAGGGATGCCCATGGCTACCTGCAAGCTCCTTCTCAGGCAGAGATTGTATACTCTTTCCAACAACCGTTGGAACTCAATCTCAATATGCCACAATTCTAGACTCACATGGCCAAACTATAACACGAAAAGAACAAAAACTCTCCTACAATGTAGTAGGGAGGACATCTCCACTCTCCTAAATGCCCTCACGGGCCACTGTCTCATAGGGACTCATGCGACAAGGCTGGGTCTAAGTAACCACGACTTCTGCCGCAGCTGCAAAGAGATAGACGAAGAGGAGAGCATCGAACACCTCCTATGCTTCTGCCCAGCGCATAACCTAAAGCGCTTTCAAACCCTAGGTAGCTACACACTTCCGAACCTTGCGGCCATCCAGGACGTAAGCATTCAAAAACTACTATGTTTCTTAAGAAGAACAGAATACTTCGCGAAGGCAGTAAACCCATGAGCTAGGGAAACGGATCTTTCAGAGATCATGTGGTATCACAAGGGGCCCATTGTAGCCTAAGTGAGGGGACTAATATTTAGTCTCCAACCACTCCTACCTAACCTAACCTAACCTAACGTCATGGCAACATCAGTAAAATCCGCTTAAACCCTATTTATGGCCACAGCTGACTGTCTGATCCACTTTGAGGCCACTGGGAACGCTCCATGTGCTCCTACCCCAACGTTATCCGCCTGTAAAATCCGACGAGATCACTTCAATTCCTTGTGGCACACGGTAAAGGCAGCATACGACATACGCTCCGACTGCATTATAGCTGCAGGCGAGAGCGCCGCAGACGCGAAATCCATACTAAAGTCCAAGTATTACCAAACGTACTCCACTTATGAAATATTTGCCGCGCAGCTTATGGAACAAATCCAAAAAGGCTCCTCCCAAATACCTCAAGCTCCAGTAACTCCGTCCCAAAATTCCACGTCTTATGGCTGTCGGCTCCCTCCTATCGACACAGAGGTTTTCTCTGGCGATTATCTTCGCTGGCCGACTTTCCGGGACCTTTTCACGGCAACATACATAGACAATCCGAGTCTAGCGCCCGTTGAAAAATTATTCCACTCATTCCATAGTTTCAAGATCCCAACTCACCAATGATGGTTTTCGCTCAGCCTGGAATAACCTAACTGAGCGTTTCGAAAATAAGCGATTGCAGGTGAACAGTCACCTGAAAACACTTTTCAATGTGCAATCCATAGCACAGGAGTCGGGAGCAGTCTTAAAAGAACTTCAACGCACTTTTCAAGGTTGCTTAACTTTTTTAAAATTTTGCGGTGTTAGTATTGAGAATTGGGACCCTACCCTGGTGTATATGGGCTCAACAAAACTACCAAAGCTCACTCTCTCATTATGGGAGCAATACATCCAAAATAAAGCCGAAATTCCTACGTGGCTTGAGCTTGATTCCTATTTGACGGAGCGCCATCGATCTCTTGAGGCCGTCGATAGCTTCCGATCTGCCAATTTCCACCACGTCCACCAGATTTAAGATCTTTTTGATTTAAAAATATTTAAAATTTTAGTTAAATATTTAAGATCTTTTTGATTTAAAAATATTGATCAATAAGGGCGTGAAGGTCAGTCTGCGGTGAACATTATAATACATAAAAGGGCTCGAAAAAAGTTTAAACTTAAATCATGAAATCAGATTTTTGGTTCTCGAATGATATTTTAAGCTTACACGATCTTGTATACTTAAGATACATGTTTGCATAGCTTACAACAAAATGAACTTTTTGAAAAGCCTATGGGGATTAAATTATGCTAATATAGACATATATAGGCATATCTGTACACGTTGTTTTAAATCCTAACGTGTGGTATTTGTGAAATCGCGGCTTGAAAAAAAACAACATTAATCTTTTGTCTAAAAATATCTAAGAGAATTTGTACTCATTTTATTGATATGCTTGCTAGTAAATGGCTTAGACAACTGATCAGGCAATAGTCGATCTTTTTGCCAAGTTTTTTCAACCGACATATTCTACTTTACCTCATTAGTAGTAGGGAAACGCGGGTTCTGGGACAATTAGCATATTAATGGCCCCCGGACCCCCCTCCCCCCCTCATTAACGTATGCGGGTTCTGGGACAATTAGCATAATCCAATAAATTAACTGATTTTAATGGGCTTTGAAGTCATAAAAATGTCGCGATCATGTCTATAAAGAGTATACTTAATTGCCCCCATCGCCCCCACATCCCCATGTGACAATATTGATCATGTATCCTTCCCCTCATTATGTGCAATTAATAGTCAGGTGAGAAAGGTGCACGTGAGAAAGGTCGCACAACCATAGTATCCAAAGGTTGTTATCTTAGAGGAACATATCCGATCATGTTGGGGAAAGGTGTGATCACGTACCTTTTTGCCTCATTATCACAGGTGTTGCTGTGCACGTGTGAAAGGTCGCACACCCAAAGTATTCAAAGATGGTTATCTTAGAGGAACATGTCCGATCATGTTGGGGAATAATGTTTCCTATGATTGTAAAACTAATTTAGAAATCAAAAGATCCCCAATAAAATAAATCTCACAAGTTAATGATTCTCAGATGTGGAATATTTTCAAATACACATTTTTGTTTCCGCCCCAGAACGTTTAACTGGTAAATTGTCTAAGATTCTCTCCTTTCCACAAATGGGTCATAAACATGTCATAAAAGGGATTCAAGCAAGAGCTACCCGAACATGCGCACCTGTCAATTACCTGACCGCAATAAAAGGGACACATGCACAACCCAGAAGGCGCACGCTCATTGACAAGATCATGGGCCTCACGCCAACGACCTCATACGAGCTCATACGACGTTCCCATAATAGGGGTTGAAATCACGACCGCGCAACAACTCGCAAGTAGCCGACATATCTCAGTCAAGGAAATATTTTCCATTCTCCGTACCTGTAATTTTAACTCGAAATAAAAAGTCAGAAGTTTATTTTGTACCATAATAATACATTTATTTATTTATTTTGGTATTGCGAACAATTTTGTTATACGTAGAAATTAATTTTCTGCTTTGATTCCGGCGATTTGCATAGAAGAAGCAGGCGCACGTTTCCGACGTCATTTCTGGATTACAAAATGTAAAGTGTTCACCATAATTCGTAGTTTTGAGATCATGTCCACCTCGATTCATGAACATAGATTTTGTGTTTAGAAGATATTGAAAATGCTGACCAGTTATCTCTCCTTTAAATTGTTCAATAAATTGGTCAATTTCCTCATGAAATTTCATTTCGTTAATTCTATTTTCTTGTAGGTCTTTACACATCTAGTCTCAACTTTAAAATGATGTATAACAATTATTTTATCGTTTTGGAGCTACTTTTAAAAAATGTCAAAATAATGTACGCATTGTTTAGAGCACAAACCCCGCCCTTAAGGTGTGTTTCACAATAGGGAAACCGGTTTCCTTTAAACCTGTTTAATGACGGACAGCCCATTTCCTCGATATTAATGAGCTGACGACTCCCAAAAAACTTCTGTAGAAATCGTTTCTTTTCCACACCTTTACAAATAATTTGTTTTCCGCTTGTAATTGTCCTTAGATACTTTCGAGTTTGTGGAAAACTGTTCTCTCCATCGTTCCAAAAAATTTTGTGATGTGTATTGGTTAACCAAATTGCAGTCTTTCGAGATTTTGTATTTAGCAAAGTAAAATCATATGGTGGTTCTATTAAAATACTATTATTCAAGTTTGGATCTTTTTCGAATACAATTCCAATTTCCTTTAAAATAAAATTATTATTATTATCAAAGAAACCTTGAACATCAATCGAAACAGTATCATTCAACATTTTTCTAATGTTAAACAACTCGTTGTACTAGTCCGTTTAATGGGTTATATTCAACTAAACGGTCATGTATGAGGAGACAGTAAGCTTGGGTATTTTCATGACTTGGTGTCTTCAGTTCTATTGAAATTCTCACATCAATAGGACCAGTTTTCACTGATTCGTTTTGATATGAAAGATCAACCACAATAATAGGGGCCTTCAATTTAAATTCATTTTGGGTCAAAAATGCTTGTGATTCACGACTATAGTAACTAGATTGAAACCTTGTATACATTTCATATAGGTGAGCATACTGATTCTTACTAAAATCAACATTCAGATTATCATATGGATATGACTCAGAATTCAAGTGAACTTTCAAGTTTGACAAGTTATTTGTGATAAGTTCTCCATTTAGTGTAAATCCATTTATGGCAAATCTTGGTTTTTCGCGGTTACCCGACAATTTCACATTCCAGCTGTGTTGACTTCCATACCCCAATTTGGGGTTAACATATGAATCCCAACTCCGGAATGCGATTGGTAGGTTTACACCACTTTTAATAATATCGTACATCTTAGTTTTTGCAAAATCGCTCGGAGTTACATGGGGAATTTTCCAGGTTATATTCGTCATTTCCAACTTAAAAGTTTGTTCATTTCTGGTTTGTTCAAACACATCACCATGATTCTTAGTTAGCATCAACACTAGTTCATGTTTACAATTTAACAAAATTTTTTTATAATCTTCAGCAAATCCCAATAAATTTTTTAATGGTACAGAAAAGTTAAAGTGGGGTCCGGTAGATATTTCATCCCCACTGCTCCATCCGGAATTTAATAGATTTTGACTTTGAAGATTATCCAGAGATATAAAATATTTTAGGGTAGTACTCATATTGATGGACATGGACTTGACACATTGGACACGTTGTGTTTAGTTGTTATCTAGCAGTATTTTGACGCTTGCTTTCTCTTTAGTCTTGTTTTTGGGATGGTTACTTTGTGTATGGTACCTGTAAAGTACTTGCTTTTGGATGATTACTTTTTGTATAGTATCTGTAAAGTACTTGGTTTTAGATGGTAACTAACTGTTAACAAGTGTTATGAGTTGTTATAGTTTCTGGTTAAGAATTATCAAAGCATACAAACCAACTTACCGTGAACTATAATTACCTGACCATCATTAAAGTCACATGCCCAAGACCTAAGGAGCAGGCCGTCTGATAAGTTCATACATCTCAAGACCATTGATAAGGGATGATGTTCCGACCGTGCACCAACTCGGAAGTAGCCGACGTACCTCATTGAACAAAATACTTTCCCTTCATCCGTACTTGTAGTTTTAATTACAGTCAGAAAGAAATTTTGTAGGATCATTTAATTTTATTTTATTTAATTTATTATTGTAAACATATTTCATTTAATTCATAATTTAATATATATTATATATATTTTTATATAATTAATTTTCCGACTCCTCCTTCTGTAAAAAACGCATATTTTCGCTTGCTTCCCATAGATAGATGTAAAATAATTCTTACAAATTAATGTTTCTCAGATGTTGGATTATTCTTAAACCATTCATTTGTTCAGTCAGAAACAAATTTTATAGGATTATTTAATATTATTTTATTATTGTAAACATATTTCATTTAATTCACAACTAAATATATATTATATATATTTTAAATATTTAATTTTCTGACTCCTCCCTCTGTAAGAAATAAATGGGTTGTTAACCTTCGTTCCAAACGACTATTTTCGCTTGGTTCCCATAGATAGATGTAAAATAATTCTTACAATTTAATGTTTCTCAGATGTTGGATTATTCTTAAACCATTCATTTGTTCAGTCAGAAACAAATTTTATAGGATTATTTAATATTATTTTATTATTGTAAACATATTTCATTTAATTCACAACTAAATATATATTATATATATTTTAAATATTTAATTTTCTGACTCCTCCCTCTGTAAGAAATAAATGGGTTGTTAACCTTCATTCCAAACGCATATTTTCGGTTAGTTCCCATAGATAGATGTAAAATTGTTCTCACAATTTAATATTTCTCATATGTTGAATTATTTTTAAAGCATTCATTTGTTCCATCCCATAATAATATTGTAATATATTTCGAAAGTCTCGTTAGTTAGCATAGGAGCGTCTTTCAATTTAATTTCTGATTCAAGTTTATGATAGAGGTTTTGGGACCTGGTAATATCGGTTCTTGTTGTCAACTATTTTTCTAGTTCTAGTTTTCTAATTCTATTCTATTTGTATACTATTTGTATGAGTAAGGTATCATTGTCTAAGATTCTGAATAAGTTTAATAAGCTCTTTAATTACAATACTGATTAGCTGGTTACTATATATTTAGTAGATGTATACAAGTTGTTTAGTATCTGGTTTCTATATGTTTAATAGATGTATACAAGTTGTTTACTAGATGTATACAAGTGGTTTACTAGCTGTTTAGTATCTGGCTACTATATATTTAGTAGATGTATACAAGTTGTTTAGTATCTGGTTACTATATATTTAGTAGATGTATACAAGTTGTTTAGTATCTGGTTTCTATATGTTTAATAGATGTATACAAGTTGTTTACTAGATGTATACAAGTTGTTTACTAGCTGTTTAGTATCTGGCTACTATATATTTAGTAGATGTATACAAGTTGTTTAGTATCTGGTTACTATATATTTAGTAGATGTATACAAGTTGTTTAGTATCTGGTTTCTATATGTTTAATAGATGTATACAAGTTGTTTACTAGATGTATACAAGTTGTTTACTAGCTGTTTAGTATCTGGTTACTATATATTTAGTAGATGTATACAAGTTGTTTAGTATCTGGTTACAATATATTTAGTAGATGTATGCAAGTTGTTTAGTATCTGGTTTCTATATGTTTAGTAGATGTATACAAGTTGTTTACTAGATGTATACAAGTTGTTTACTAGCTGTTTAGTATCTGGTTTCTATATGATTAGTAGATGTATACAAGTTGTTTAATAGATGTATACAAGTTGTTTACTAGCTGTTTAGTATCTGGTTTATATATCTTTAATATCTGTTTACTTGATGTTTACTATTTATTATTAGCTGGTTACTAGTTGCTATTAACGTCTACGAGCTTTCATAGTCTTTTGTTAGGAATGATCAAAAAATCTTGATCACTAGACGACTTTCAATGTGAAGTAAAAACTTACACTCTGATTTTTAATGTGTTTGCTATGAAGAAAGAAGAAAGAATGCAAAGCCAAATTATCTCAAGATTGATATATACATCTTAGAGGAACATGTCCGATTATGTTGGGGGAAGATGTATCCTGTGATTGTAAAACTAATTAAGAAATAAATTGTTCACAAGTTGTCTAAAAGCTGTGTAGAAGCTGTTTTGATAAACAATTTTGATTCATAATGACAGATATTAAGAATATATAATAATATCATCCACTTTAACTAGTATATTGTTAAAATAAAACATTTCCATTTTTCATGTTCTTTCATCTTATGTAGGTATAATAAATGTAATCTTAACTACGATAGCTAGCCTTACATCCCATAACTATAGTTATTAGCTACAATAAAATGTCTAGAAAGAACAAAATATATGAATGTCAAAAAACGATTTAAAACTAACTATATTTGGGAATGTAATTGAAATCGCTCCGGCGTAATACAATAAAAAACAAAAAACACTGTGATTATCCCATTTTCTATCACCATAACAAATGAGTATACTCACACCTAAATGACCAATTGTATCCTTTGTCCAAAATGTCTGTGACTTTCACTTATAAATTTGTCACCGATAATTTAAATCCCAAAAAAATTCATGGAATATTATCCCTTCATAAAAAAGGTCATAAAAAATATAATAAGGAAAGTATTTTTTATTTGCGAACCATTTATAACTGTTACCAACAACACAAATAGTTATGTTACAAGGGTTCCGAAAATGCCTCGACGAAGGCACGTTGGGACCTGGTAATATCTGTTTTTTGTACTTTTTATATATCTTTTATTTATTATTTTTTATTTTTATAATTATTTTATTTATTTATTTTTTTTTTTTTTGTTTTCTAATTGCTTAATTTCCCTTAGAATGAAAATCGGCGGAATGTGCCTTCTCCCGGGAAGAGTGGCTCCTCCGCCTCTCTCTCAGCCGCCTGCTGTCTCCGCTCCTCGGTCGGGAATAAGCCCATACCTGGGCGGACGCTCCTCCGCCTGGTGACGGGAAAGCTCGGGAACAATGGGTTCCGGAACAGGCCTTTGTACACTGCGGTGTACCAGTCCGCCTCGTCCTTTATCCTCTCGTGGGTCGCCATCCATGCTTCATAGTTTAGCATGTTTTGCTCCTGGCGATCTACCAGCGCGAGCAACCTATCCTCGTTTACCGGACGATTCGATAGAACCCTCCGGAGCTGAAACGCAGTGGTCCTCAACGCGTCTAATAGTGGGAGTTCCTCCCAATACTGATGCTCTGCTTCTTCCTGCAGCGCTTCCACCTCTTGGCGTGCCCATTCTTCTGTCGGGTAGGGCTCTCCTTTCGCGGCCCACTCGCGCCTTTGCTCGCTCAGGCGAGCGCGCATTTCAGTGATGTCGCTAGGAATTTCGGTCATCTTTCTGCTGTGATGTCTTCTGGTGTTCTGCCTGGGTTATCAAGCAGCAAACAGCTCTTTAAATACTGTTAGTGCTGGCAAGCAATTTATGACTAACCCTTGTATTAGTTTTGAGAGTGTTATTCCACTTAAATTTAAAATTTTGTTTTTCCAATCTTCCAAGGATTTTTTATTGTTTGTGCTTACTTTTGCACCTTCGCTGTGGACTTTTTCGGAACCCTTGTAACATAACTATTTGTGTTGTTGGTAACAGTTATAAATGGTTCGCAAATAAAAAATACTTTCCTTATTATATTTTTTATGACCTTTTTTATGAAGGGATAATATTCCATGAATTTTTTCCATTACCTTGACCTTTGCGCCTGCGTCGAGGCATTTTAGCAATCCTTTACACCATAACCTGTGTTTATTGTAGGTAACCAACTTGACTCTGGGGTTATGGCACGGTTAGCAATGGGTGGTTTGCTTAATGGGATTTAAATTATCGGTGACAAATTTATAAGTGAAAGTCACAGACATTTTGGACAAAGGATATGGTTTTTTTGTTTTTACTGTATTACGGCGGAGCGATTTCAATTACTTCTATTTGTGTTGTTGGTAACAGTTATAAATGGTTCGCAAATAAAAAATACTTTCCTTATTATATTTTTTATGACTTTTTTTATGAAGGGATAATATTCCATGAATTTTTTCCATTACCTTGACCTTTGCGCCTGCGTCGAGGCATTTTAGCAATCCTTTACACCATAACCTGTGTTTATTGTAGGTAACCAACTTGACTCTGGGGTTATGGCACGGTTAGCAATGGGTGGTTTGCTTAATGGGATTTAAATTATCGGTGACAAATTTATAAGTGAAAGTCACAGACATTTTGGACAAAGGATACAATTGGTCATTTAGGTGTGAGTATACTCATTTGTTATGGTGATAGAAAATGGGATAATCACAGTGTTTTTTGTTTTTTATTGTATTACGCCGGAGCGATTTCAATTACTTTCCCAAATATAGTTAGTTTTAAATCGTTTTTTGACATTCATATATTTTGTTCTTTCTAGACATTTTATTGTAGCTAATAACTAAGTTATGGGATGTAAGGCTAGCTATCGTAGTTAAGATTACATTTATTATACCTACATAAGATGAAAGAACATGAAAAATGGAAATGTTTTATTTTAACAATATACTAGTTAAAGTGGATGATATTATTATATATTCTTAATATCTGTCATTATGAATCAAAATTGTTTATCAAAACAGCTTCTACACAGCTTTTAGACAACTTGTGAACAATTTATTTCTTAATTAGTTTTACAATCACAGGATACATCTTCCCCCAACATAATCGGACATGTTCCTCTAAGATTTATATATCAATCTTGAGATAATTTGGCTTTGCATTCTTTCTTCTTTCTTCATAGCAAACACATTAAAAATCAGAGTGTAAGTTTTTACTTCACATTGAAAGTCGTCTAGTGATCAAGATTTTTTGATCATTCTTAACAAAAGACTATAAAAGCTCGTAGACTTTAATAGCAACTAGTAACCAGCTAATAATAAATAGTAAACATCAAGTAAACAGATATTAAAGATATATAAACCAGATACTAAACAGCTAGTAAACAACTTGTATACATCTATTAAACAACTTGTATACATCTACTAATCATAAAGAAACCAGATACTAAACAGCTAGTAAACAACTTGTATACATCTAGTAAACAACTTGTATACATCTACTAAACATATAGAAACCAGATACTAAACAACTTGCATACATCTACTAAATATATTGTAACCAGATACTAAACAACTTGTATACATCTACTAAATATATAGTAACCAGATACTAAACAGCTAGTAAACAACTTGTATACATCTAGTAAACAACTTGTATACATCTATTAAACATATAGAAACCAGATACTAAACAACTTGTATACATCTACTAAATATATAGTAACCAGATACTAAACAACTTGTATACATCTACTAAATATATAGTAGCCAGATACTAAACAGCTAGTAAACCACTTGTATACATCTAGTAAACAACTTGTATACATCTATTAAACATATAGAAACCAGATACTAAACAACTTGTATACATCTACTAAATATATAGTAACCAGCTAATCAGTATTGTAATTAAAGAGCTTATTAAACTTATTCAGAATCTTAGACAATGATACCTTACTCATACAAATAGAATAGAATTAGAAAACTAGAACTAGAAAAATAGTTGACAACAAGAACCGATATTACCAGGTCCCAAAACCTCTATCATAAACTTGAATCAGAAATTAAATTGAAAGACGCTCCTATGCTAACTAACGAGACTTTCGAAATATATTACAATATTATTATGGGATGGAACAAATGAATGCTTTAAAAATAATTCAACATCTGAGAAATATTAAATTGTGAGAACAATTTTACATCTATCTATGGGAACCAACCGAAAATATGCGTTTGGACCGAAGGTTAACAACCCATATATTTCTTACAGAGGGAGGAGTCAGAAATTTAATTATATAAAAATATATATAATATATATTTAATTATGAATTAAATGAAATATGCTTACAATATTAAAATAATATTAAATGATCCTATAACATTTGTTTCTGACTGAACAAATGAATGGTTTAAGAATAATTCAACATCTGAGAAACATTAAATTGTAAGAATTATTTTACATCTATCTATGGGAACCAAGCGAAAATATGCGTTTGGAATGAAGGTTAACAACCCATTTATTTCTTACAGAGGGAGGAGTCAGAAAATTAAATATTTAAAATATATATAATATATATTTAGTTGTGAATTAAATGAAATATGTTTACAATAATAAAATAATTTTAAATAATCCTATAAAATTTGTTTCTGACTGAACAAATGAATGGTTTAAGAATAATCCAACATCTGAGAAACATTAAATTGTAAGAATTATTTTACATCTATCTATGGGAACCAAGCGAAAATAGTCGTTTGGAACGAAGGTTAACAACCCATTTATTTCTTACAGAGGGAGGAGTCAGAAAATTAAATATTTAAAATATATATAATATATATTTAGTTGTGAATTAAATGAAATATGTTTACAATAATAAAATAATATTAAATAATCCTATAAAATTTGTTTCTGACTGAACAAATGAATGGTTTAAGAATAATCCAACATCTGAGAAACATTAATTTGTAAGAATTATTTTACATCTATCTATGGGAAGCAAGCGAAAATATGCGTTTTTTACAGAAGGAGGAGTTAGAAAATTAATTATATAAAAATATATATAATATATATTAAATTATGAATTAAATGAAATATGTTTACAATAATAAATTAAATAAAATAAAATTAAATGATCCTACAAAATTTCTTTCTGACTGTAATTAAAACTACAAGTACGGATGAAGGGAAAGTATTTTGTTCAATGAGGTACGTCGGCTACTTCCGAGTTGGTGCACGGTCGGAACATCATCCCTTATCAATGGTCTTGAGATGTATGAACTTATCAGACGGCCTGCTCCTTAGGTCTTGGGCATGTGACTTTAATGATGGTCAGGTAATTATAGTTCACGGTAAGTTGGTTTGTATGCTTTGATAATTCTTAACCAGAAACTATAACAACTCATAACACTTGTTAACAGTTAGTTACCATCTAAAACCAAGTACTTTACAGATACTATACAAAAAGTAATCATCCAAAAGCAAGTACTTTACAGGTACCATACACAAAGTAACCATCCCAAAAACAAGACTAAAGAGAAAGCAAGCGTCAAAATACTGCTAGATAACAACTAAACACAACGTGTCCAATGTGTCAAGTCCATGTCCATCAATATGAGTACTACCCTAAAATATTTTATATCTCTGGATAATCTTCAAAGTCAAAATCTATTAAATTCCGGATGGAGCAGTGGGGATGAAATATCTACCGGACCCCACTTTAACTTTTCTGTACCATTAAAAAATTTATTGGGATTTGCTGAAGATTATAAAAAAATTTTGTTAAATTGTAAACATGAACTAGTGTTGATGCTAACTAAGAATCATGGTGATGTGTTTGAACAAACCAGAAATGAACAAACTTTTAAGTTGGAAATGACGAATATAACCTGGAAAATTCCCCATGTAACTCCGAGCGATTTTGCAAAAATTAAGATGTACGATATTATTAAAAGTGGTGTAAACCTACCAATCGCATTCCGGAGTTGGGATTCATATGTTAACCCCAAATTGGGGTATGGAAGTCAACGCAGCTGGAATGTGAAATTGTCGGGTAACCGCGAAAAACCAAGATTTACCATAATTGGATTTACACTAAATGGAGAACTTATCACAAATAACTTATCAAACTTAAAAGTTCACTTGAATTCTGAGTCATATCCATATGATAATCTGAATGTTGATTTTAGTAAGAATCAGTATGCTCACCTATATGAAATGTATACAAGGTTTCAATCTAGTTACTATAATCGTGAATCACAAGCATTTTTGACCCAAAATGAATTTAAATTGAAGGCCCCTATTATTGTGGTTGATCTTTCACATCAAAACGAATCAGTGAAAACTGGTCCTATTGATGTGAGAATTTCAATAGAACTGAAGACACCAAGTCATGAAAATACCCAAGCTTACTGTCTCCTCATACATGACCGTTTAGTTGAATATAACCCATTAAACGGACTAGTACAACGAGTTGTTTAACATTAGAAAAATGTTGAATGATACTGTTTCGATTGATGTTCAAGGTTTCTTTGATAATAATAATAATTTTATTTTAAAGGAAATTGGAATTGTATTCGAAAAAGATCCAAACTTGAATAATAGTATTTTAATAGAACCACCATATGATTTTACTTTGCTACATACAAAATCTCGAAAGACTGCAATTTTGTTAACCAATACACATCACAAAATTTTTTGGAACGATGGAGAGAACAGTTTTCCACAAACTCGAAAGTATCTAAGGACAATTACAAGCGGAAAACAAATTATTTGTAAAGGTGTGGAAAAGAAACGATTTCTACAGAAGTTTTTTGGGAGTCGTCAGCTCATTAATATCGAGGAAATGGGCTGTCCGTCATTAAACAGGTTTAAAGGAAACCGGTTTCCCTATTGTGAAACACACCTTAAGGGCGGGGTTTGTGCTCTAAACAATGCGTACATTATTTTGACATTTTTTAAAAGTAGCTCCAAAACGATAAAATAATTGTTATACATCATTTTAAAGTTGAGACTAGATGTGTAAAGACCTACAAGAAAATAGAATTAACGAAATGAAATTTCATGAGGAAATTGACCAATTTATTGAACAATTTAAAGGAGAGATAACTGGTCAGCATTTTCAATATCTTCTAAACACAAAATCTATGTTCATGAATCGAGGTGGACATGATCTCAAAACTACGAATTATGGTGAACACTTTACATTTTGTAATCCAGAAATGACGTCGGAAACGTGCGCCTGCTTCTTCTATGCAAATCGCCGGAATCAAAGCAGAAAATTAATTTCTATGTATAACAAAATTGTTCGCAATACCAAAATAAATAAATAAATGTATTATTATGGTACAAAATAAACTTCTGACTTTTTATTTCGAGTTAAAATTACAGGTACGGAGAATGGAAAATATTTCCTTGACTGAGATATGTCGGCTACTTGCGAGTTGTTGCGCGGTCGTGATTTCAACCCCTATTATGGGAACGTCGTATGAGCTCGTATGAGGTCGTTGGCGTGAGGCCCATGATCTTGTCAATGAGCGTGCGCCTTCTGGGTTGTGCATGTGTCCCTTTTATTGCGGTCAGGTAATTGACAGGTGCGCATGTTCGGGTAGCTCTTGCTTGAATCCCTTTTATGACATGTTTATGACCCATTTGTGGAAAGGAGAGAATCTTAGACAATTTACCAGTTAAACGTTCTGGGGCGGAAACAAAAATGTGTATTTGAAAATATTCCACATCTGAGAATCATTAACTTGTGAGATTTATTTTATTGGGGTTCTTTTGATTTCTAAATTAGTTTTACAATCATAGGAAACATTATTCCCCAACATGATCGGACATGTTCCTCTAAGATAACCATCTTTGAATACTTTGGGTGTGCGACCTTTCACACGTGCACAGCAACACCTGTGATAATGAGGCAAAAGGGTACGTGATCACACCTTTCCCCAACATGATCGGATATGTTCCTCTAAGATAACAACCTTTGGATACTATGGTTGTGCGACCTTTCTCACGTGCACCTTTCTCACCTGACTATTAATTGCACATAATGAGGGGAAGGATACATGATCAATATTGTCACATGGGGATGTGGGGGCGATGGGGGCAATTAAGTATACTCTTTATAGACATGATCGCGACATTTTTATGACTTCAAAGCCCATTAAAATCAGTTAATTTATTGGATTATGCTAATTGTCCCAGAACCCGCATACGTTAATGAGGGGGGGAGGGGGGGCCGGGGGCCATTAATATGCTAATTGTCCCAGAACCCGCGTTTCCCTACTACTCTCATTCTTCACAGCCTTACTCTTAAACTGTGTCCAAGTCGAATTTTATATTCTGTCCCACCTTAAATGAAAACTCCCTTCTTGTTGATCCTCAACGCGTTAGGCCCGTCTATTCGCCTGGTCCCGATGGAACTCCTAACAGCGTTCTTAGATATGGCGCGGAGGACTGATGCCTTCTCAAATGGTTTACCTTATCTTTGGAATATTCACAATTTTCCGATATGTGGAAGGAATCGTTTGAAATTCCTCTCCACAAGAAGGGTAGCAAAGTATAAGCAAGCAAATATACAGGTATCTCTAAACTGTCAGCCATCCCAAAGCGCTTTAAAAATATTATTACTTTCCATTTGCTGCAACTCTGTCAGTTATATCTCCGTGTCAACACTAGCTTGTGAAATGTAGATCAACAACCACTAACCTTTTGGAGCTTACATAATTTGTGATAAAGGGACTTAAGAACTGTATTCAAGCATGCGTCATTTACGCTGACTTTATTCAAGCATTTGACTCTGAAAATCACGTTCTTCTGGTTAGAAAACTCGATTTATTAGGGTTCCCTGTTGATCTTTTAAGAACAATCTTAATCTATCTGAATTGCAAAACACAGTCACTACTTTTTAAAAATTCTCTCTCTTCTTACCGCCGGTGTGCCACTTTACTTTAATTATAAATGACCTTCCCTCAGCTTGGATACTGATGTACGCAGCTGATGTTTAACTATGCCTGCAGTAAAAGGATACTTCTTTCCATTCCGACTTGTAATCCGATTTGAATAATTTTCAAACATTGTGCTCTGACAATTTACTGGATTTGAATGGTTTAAAGTTTAAGGTAATGACTTTTTGTCGAGACAATCCTCAATATTCGACATACACGCTGAGTGAGAGTTCATTGGATAGAACAACTGTAGTAAACGGTCTTGGCGTTCTTTTGGACACAAGACTAAAGTTTGCTGATCATATTTTAACCATGATGATTTGCCTTGCGACTTGTTAATTGTCATTGCGAGGCGAACTAGAAATTGCAATCGTTTGAAGTCAAACGGAAGATAAGTCGGAATCATTGGTATTCAAGGAATACATTCATTTTCAGTTGCGTACTTTCCGTTAATAATGAGTCTTTTAATAAGTCTTTTTACCGAAAGTCGAGTACCGTTGCAAAGTACCAACTTTGCTGTACCAACTTTGAGTTGCAAATTATGTGGTGGATATCCTGATAACTCCAGAGAGTTCAAAAACTCCGTTGGATAGTTTACTACATCATCGGGATTTGTTATGTAATCAAAGGATTTGTATTTCACCAAATCGACAGCCATTTTTGATTGAATGGTGAAATTCAGTGCGCGTACATCATTATTCTTTGCTGCAAGAATTGCTCGTTGACTTAACCAAGCATAATTCTGATAATTCTCACTAATGTTTGGGAAAACATTTTCAATAAGAGCTAACTGAGAGTCTACAAATCGGCAAAAGTCGTTGGTAAGAGTAAATAATCCATTTCCATTTGCAACAGCTAAAAAATGTTTGGAAAATTGTACTGCACTTTGATCTTTTTGAAGTTGAACTCTCATATTAGTGGTTAGCGATAATGTTTTTACGTTATTCCATAAAGGTGATGCCTTCAGGCAAGCAATCACTTCATCTGCAGGCGTTCCACGGGGATTAACTGGCAACGTCTGCCTGAAATCGCCTGCCAACAATATTTTCAAACCGCCAAAGATGTTGTTATTACGCCGAAGATCCTTCAGTGTGAAGTTAAGTGCTTGAAGTGATTACTTATGTGCCATTGTGCACTCATCCCAAACAATGAGCTTTCCCATTGCACTGAATCGGGATATATTGCATGATGGAGAATCAATTCTGTTTAAATTGAGTGGCAACTTAAGCGCAGAACGTGCAGTACGACCGCCATCTAGGAGAGTCGCCGTAATTCCAGATGATGCTAACGCCAAAGCTATGTCACATCTTGATATATGTTTATGTATATCAAGTACAGTACATATGTACATTAATGTTTTCCCTGTTCCTCCAGGTGCGTCCAGGAAGAATAGTCCACCAGTATTATTATCCACGTTGCATTAATGTTTTGTTTACGTGAAAAGGGCGTTTATTTTCAGAAGGCAGTGTCGAGCGGCAGTTCTATCCACTGCACTGCCGTCCGCTCTCCCTCTCCATCTCTCCCCTAAGTCACCGCTCTGCTCTGGAGCGCATAAGTTAAGTAAGGCTTAAGCTGTTGTTATTTTAAAGTGTACAAATAAACATCTATGCACGTCGCGTAAAAACCCCAAACCACCCCGCCTTAACAGTTTTGTATACTTGTTTTTGCTGTTCATTCAGCAACGGCACATTATTTCGAACGAATTCCTGCAATGTATCAACATTTTATTGCAGCTCTCGACTTAATTCTTGGTTGAGTGCATCGTGTATTGATCGACTTGGCGCAATCATTCCTACTTCAATCAGTAGCTTTTTTGCAATAGTCAAGCATTAATCCTCAATCAGAATCAATCCTTCATTGTAGATTTCGTTTGAATGCGCAAGCAATGCAAGATATCTTCACAGATGTCGTCTTTTTATTTATTCCATAACTGAATTGGTTGTGAAGGAAAACATGTGGTGATGATAATTGCGAACAGCGTTCGAATTTGGTACGCATTTGATGAAACTACTGAATCCGCAAGTGTTAAATCCCAATGAGAACCGTTCTCAAGCAAACCCAATAGTTGACATGCTTCTCGATATGTTTGGCATTGGTGGCCATTCCCAGCTTTCAAATGCGCAAAGAATTTTGGTCCATGTGTTCCAGCCAGAACTTTATTCGAAAAAATCGGTTTCCCAACAACAACATTCTAAACTTAGTCAATATTAGTACAAAAAGGGACAATTCCGAAATGTTTTTGGTTGGACATCTAAAATCCGAATTTGACACAACGGATTTACCATCTGAGAGATCCGTATTATCTAGTGTCCTCTAAATTACTAGATTTTCCGGATAAAGATTGTTACAAAGCGCCAAAGATGTAAGTCCGTAATTCTTTACATATCCGACAGTGCCTATCCGACAGTGTGACCATATATATTTATATTTGGTTCCTATATTACAATTTGATTCCAATCCGTTTCCTTACTTCTGAATTAAAATTCTAAATTATTTAACGTCATGGCAACATCAGTAAAATCCGCTTTAACCCGATTTATGGCCACAGCTGACTGTCTGATCCACTTTGAGGCCACTGTGAACGCTCCATGTGCTCCTACCCCAACGTTATCCGCCTGTAAAATCCGACGAGATCACTTCAATTCCTTGTGGCAAACGGTAAAGGCAGCATACGAAATACGCTCCGACTGCATTATAGCTGCAGGCGAGAGCGCCGCAGACGCGAAATCCATACTAAAGTCCAAGTATTACCAAACGTACTCCACTTATGAAATATTTGCCGCGCAGCTTATGGAACAAATCCAAAAAGGCTCCTCCCAAATACCTCAAGCTCCAGTAACTCCGTCCCAAAATTCCACGTCTTATGGCTGTCGGCTCCCTCCTATCGACACAGAGGTTTTCTCTGGCGATTATCTTCGCTGGCCGACTTTCCAGGACCTTTTCACGGCAACATACATAGACAATCCGAGTCTAACGCCCGTTGAAAAATTATTCCACTCATTCCATAGTTTCAAGATCCCAACTCACCAATGATGGTTTTCGCTCAGCCTGGAATAACCTAACTGAGCGTTTCGAAAATAAGCGATTGCAGGTGAACAGTCACCTGAAAACACTTTTCAATGTGCAATCCATAGCACAGGAGTCGGGAGCAGCCTTAAAAGAACTTCAACGCACTTTTCAAGGTTGCTTAACTTTTTTAAAATTTTGCGGTGTTAGTATTGAGAATTGGGACCCTACCCTGGTGTATATGTGCTCAACAAAACTACCAAAGCTCACTCTCTCATTATGGGAGCAATACATCCAAAATAAAGCCGAAATTCCTACGTGGCTTGAGCTTGATTCCTATTTGACGGAGCGCCATCGATCTCTTGAGGCCGTCGATAGCTTCCGATCTGCCAATTTCCACCACGTCCACCAGATTTAAGATCTTTTTGATTTAAAAATATTTAAAATTTCAGTTAAATATTTAAGATCTTTTTGATTTAAAAATATTGATCAATAAGGGCGTGAAGGTCAGTCTGCGGTGAACATTATAACACGTAAAAGGGCTAACTCGAAAAAAGTTTAAACTTAAATCATGGAATCAGATTTTTGGTTCTCGAATGATATTTTAAGCTTACACGATCTTGTATACTTAAGATACATGTTTGCATAGCTTACAACAAAATGAACTTTTTGAAAAGCCTATGTGGATTAAATTATGCTAATATAGGCATATATAGGCATATCTGTACACGTTGTTTTAAATCCTAACGTGTGGTATTTGTGAAATCGCGGCTTGAAAAAAAACAACATTAATCTTTTGTCTAAAAATATCTAAGAGAATTTGTACTCATTTTATTGATATGCTTGCTAGTAAATGGCTTAGACAACTGATCAGGCAATAGTCGATCTTTTTGCCAAGTTTTTTCAAACGACATATTCTACTTTACCTCATTCTTCACAGCCTTACTCTTAAACTGTGTCCAAGTCGAATTTAATATTCTGTCCCACCTTAAATGAAAACTCCCTTCTTGTTGATCCTCAACGCGTTAGGCCCGTCTATTCGCCTGGTCCCGATGAAACTCCTAACAGCGTTCTTAGATATGGCGCGGAGGACTGATGCCTTCTCAAATGGCTTACCTTATCTTTGGAATATTCACAATTTTCCGATATGTGGAAGGAATCGTTTGAAATTCCTCTCCACAAGAAGGGTAGCAAAGTATAAGCAAGCAAATATACAGGTATCTCTAAACTGTCAGCCATCCCAAAGCGCTTTAAAAATATTATTACTTTCCATTTGCTGCAACTCTGTCAGTTATATCTCCGTGTCAACACTAGCTTGTGAAATGTAGATCAACAACCACTAACCTTTTGGAACTTACATAATTTGTGATAAAGGGACTTAAGAACTGTATTCAAGCATGCGGTGTGCCACTTTACTTTAATTATAAATGACCTTCCCTCAGCTTGGATACTGATGTACGCAGCTGATGTTTAACTATGCCTGCAGTAAAAGGATACTTCTTTCCATTCCGACTTGCAATCCGATTTGAATAATTTTCAAACATTGTGCTCTGACAATTTACTGGATTTGAATGGTTTAAAGTTTAAGGTAATGACTTTTTGTCGAGACAATCCTCAATATTCGACATACACGCTGAGTGAGAGTTCATTGGATAGAACAACTGTAGTAAACGGTCTTGGCGTTCTTTTGGACACAAGACTAAAGTTTGCTGATCATATTTTAACCATGATGATTTGCCTTGCGACTTGTTAATTGTCATTGCGAGGCGAACTAGAAATTGCAATCGTTTGAAGTCAAACGGAAGATAAGTCGGAATCATTGGTATTCAAGGAATACATTCATTTTCAGTTGCGTACTTTCCGTTAATAATGAGTCTTTTAATAAGTCTTTTTACCGAAAGTCGAGTACCGTTGCAAAGTACCAACTTTGCTGTACCAACTTTGAGTTGCAAATTATGTGGTGGATATCCTGATAACTCCAGAGAGTTCAAAAACTCCGTTGGATAGTTTACTACATCATCGGGATTTGTTATCGACAGCCATTTTTGATTGAATGGTGAAATTCAGTGCGCGTACATCATTATTCTTTGCTGCAAGAATTGCTCGTTGACTTAACCAAGCATAATTCTGATAATTCTCACTAATGTTTGGGAAAACATTTTCAATAAGAGCTAACTGAGAGTCTACAAATCGGCAAAAGTCGTTGGTAAGAGTAAATAATCCATTTCCATTTGCAACAGCTAAAAAATGTTTGGAAAATTGTACTGCACTTTGATCTTTTTGAAGTTGAACTCTCATATTAGTGGTTAGCGATAATGTTTTTACGTTATTCCATAAAGGTGATGCCTTCAGGCAAGCAATCACTTCATCTGCAGGCGTTCCACGGGGATTAACTGGCAACTGGCCTGCCAACAATATTTTCAAACCGCCAAAGATGTTGTTATTACGCCGAAGATCCTTCAGTGTGAAGTTAAGTGCTTGAAGTGATTTCTTATGTGCCATTGTGCACTCATCCCAAACAATGAGCTTTCCCATTGCACTGAATCGGGATATATTGCATGATGGAGAATCAATTCTGTTTAAATTGAGTGGCAACTTAAGCGCAGAACGTGCAGTACGACCGCCATCTAGGAGAGTCGCCGTAATTCCAGATGATGCTAACGCCAAAGCTATGTCACATCTTGATATATGTTTATGTATATCAAGTACAGTACATATGTACATTAATGTTTTCCCTGTTCCTCCAGGTGCGTCCAGGAAGAATAGTCCACCAGTATTATTATCCACGTTGCATTAATGTTTTGTTTACGTGAAAAGGGCGTTTATTTTCAGAAGGCAGTGTCGAGCGGCAGTTCTATCCACTGCACTGCCGTCCGCTCTCCCTCTCCATCTCTCCCCTAAGTCACCGCTCTGCTCTGGAGCGCATAAGTTAAGTAAGGCTTAAGCTGTTGTTATTTTAAAGTGTACAAATAAACATCTATGCACGTCGCGTAAAAACCCCAAACCACCCCGCCTTAACAGTTTTGTATACTTGTTTTTGCTGTTCATTCAGCAACGGCACATTATTTCGAACGAATTCCTGCAATGTATCAACATTTTATTGCAGCTCTCGACTTAATTCTTGGTTGAATGCATCGTGTATTGATCGACTTGGCGCAATCATTCCTACTTCAATCAGTAGCTTTTTTGCAATAGTCAAGCATTAATCCTCAATCAGAATCAATCCTTCATTGTAGATTTCGTTTGAATGCGCAAGCAATGCAAGATATCTTCACAGATGTCGTCTTTTTATTTATTCCATAACTGAATTGGTTGTGAAGGAAAACATGTGGTGATGATAATTGCGAACAGCGTTCGAATTTGGTACGCATTTGATGAAACTACTGAATCCGCAAGTGTTAAATCCCAATGAGAACCGTTCTCAAGCAAACCCAATAGTTGACATGCTTCTCGATATGTTTGGCATTGGTGGCCATTCCCAGCTTTCAAATGCGCAAAGAATTTTGGTCCATGTGTTCCAGCCAGAACTTTATTCGAAAAAATCGGTTTCCCAACAACAACATTCTAAACTTAGTCAATATTAGTACAAAAAGGGACAATTCCGAAATGTTTTTGGTTGGACATCTAAAATCCGAATTTGACACAACGGATTTACCATCTGAGAGATCCGTATTATCTAGTATCCTCTATATTACTAGATTTTCCGGATAAAGATTGTTACAAAGCGCCAAAGATGTAAGTCCGTAATTCTTCACATATCCGACAGTGCCTATCCGACAGTGTGACCATATATATTTATATTTGGTTCCTATATTACAATTTGATTCCAATCCGTTTCCTTACTTCTGAATTAAAATTCTAAATTATTTAACGTCATGGCAACATCAGTAAAATCCGCTTTAACCCGATTTATGGCCACAGCTGACTGTCTGATCCACTTTGAGGCCACTGTGAACGCTCCATGTGCTCCTACCCCAACGTTATCCGCCTGTAAAATCCGACGAGATCACTTCAATTCCTTGTGGCAAACGGTAAAGGCAGCATACGAAATACGCTCCGACTGCATTATAGCTGCAGGCGAGAGCGCCGCAGACGCGAAATCCATACTAAAGTCCAAGTATTACCAAACGTACTCCACTTATGAAATATTTGCCGCCCAGCTTATGGAACAAATCCAAAAAGGCTCTTCCCAAATACCTCAAGCTCCAGTAACTCCGTCCCAAAATTCCACGTCTTATGGCTGTCGGCTCCCTCCTATCGACACAGAGGTTTTCTCTGGCGATTATCTTCGCTGGCCGACTTTCCAGGACCTTTTCACGGCAACATACATAGACAATCCGAGTCTAACGCCCGTTGAAAAATTATCCAACTCATTCCATAGTTTCAAGATCCCAACTCACCAATGATGGTTTTCGCTCAGCCTGGAATAACCTAACTGAGCGTTTCGAAAATAAGCGATTGCAGGTGAACAGTCACCTGAAAACACTTTTCAATGTGCAATCCATAGCACAGGAGTCGGGAGCAGCCTTAAAAGAACTTCAACGCACTTTTCAAGGTTGCTTAACTTTTTTAAAATTTTGCGGTGTTAGTATTGAGAATTGGGACCCTACCCTGGTGTATATGTGCTCAACAAAACTACCAAAGCTCACTCTCTCATTATGGGAGCAATACATCCAAAATAAAGCCGAAATTCCTACGTGGCTTGAGCTTGATTCCTATTTGACGGAGCGCCATCGATCTCTTGAGGCCGTCGATAGCTTCCGATCTGCCAATTTCCACCACGTCCACCAGATTTAAGATCTTTTTGATTTAAAAATATTTAAAATTTCAGTTAAATATTCAAGATCTTTTTGATTTAAGAATATTGATCAATAAGGGCGTGAAGGTCAGTCTGCGGTGAACATTATAACACGTAAAAGGGCTAACTCGAAAAAAGTTTAAACTTAAATCATGGAATCAGATTTTTGGTTCTCGAATGATATTTTAAGCTTACACGATCTTGTATACTTAAGATACATGTTTGCATAGCTTACAACAAAATGAACTTTTTGAAAAGCCTATGGGGATTAAATTATGCTAATATAGACATATATAGGCATATCTGTACACGTTGTTTTAAATCCTAACGTGTGGTATTTGTGAAATCGCGGCTTGAAAAAAAACAACATTAATCTTTTGTCTAAAAATATCTAAGAGAATTTGTACTCATTTTATTGATATGCTAGTAAATGGCTTAGACAACTGATCAGGCAATAGTCGATCTTTTTGCCAAGTTTTTTCAAACGACATATTCTACTTTACCTCATTCTTCACAGCCTTACTCTTAAACTGTGTCCAAGTCGAATTTAATATTCTGTCCCACCTTAAATGAAAACTCCCTTCTTGTTGATCCTCAACGCGTTAGGCCCGTCTATTCGCCTGGTCCCGATGGAACTCCTAACAGCGTTCTTAGATATGGCGCGGAGGACTGATGCCTTCTCAAATGGTTTACCTTATCTTTGGAATATTCACAATTTTCCGATATGTGGAAGGAATCGTTTGAAATTCCTCTCCACAAGAAGGGTAGCAAAGTATAAGCAAGCAAATATACAGGTGTCTCTAAGCTGTCAGCCATCCCAAAGCGCTTTAAAAATATTATTACTTTCCATTTGCTGCAACTCTGTCAGTTATATCTCCGTGTCAACACTAGCTTGTAAAATGTAGATCAACAACCACTAACCTTTTGGAACTTACATAATTTGTGATAAAGGGACTTAAAAACTTTATTCAAGCATGCGTCATTTACGCTGACTTTATTCAAGCATTTGACTCTGAAAATCACGTTCTTCTGATTAGAAAACTCGATTTATTAGGGTTCCCTGTTGATCTTTTAATAACAATCTTAATCTATCTGAATTGCAAAACACAGTCACTACTTTTTAAAAATTCTCTCTCTTCTTACCGCCGGTGTGCCACAAGGGAGCTACCTGGGACCGCTACTTTTTACTTTATTTATAAATGACCTTCCCTCAGCTTGGATACTGATGTACGCAGCTGATGTTTAACTATGCCTGCAGTAAAAGGATACTTCTTTCCATTCCGACTTGTAATCCGATTTGAATAATTTTCAAACATTGTGCTCTGACAATTTACTGGATTTGAATGGTTTAAAGTTTAAGGTAATGACTTTTTGTCGAGACAATCCTCAATATTCGACATACACGCTGAGTGAGAGTTCATTGGATAGAACAACTGTAGTAAACGGTCTTGGCGTTCTTTTGGACACAAGACTAAAGTTTGCTGATCATATTTTAACCATGATGATTTGCCTTGCGACTTGTTAATTGTCATTGCGAGGCGAACTAGAAATTGCAATCGTTTGAAGTCAAACGGAAGATAAGTCGGAATCATTGGTATTCAAGGAATACATTCATTTTCAGTTGCGTACTTTCCGTTAATAATGAGTCTTTTAATAAGTCTTTTTACCGAAAGTCGAGTACCGTTGCAAAGTACCAACTTTGCTGTACCAACTTTGAGTTGCAAATTATGTGGTGGATATCCTGATAACTCCAGAGAGTTCAAAAACTCCGTTGGATAATTTACTACATCATCGGGATTTGTTATGTAATCAAAGGATTTGTATTTCACCAAATCGACAGCCATTTTTGATTGAATGGTGAAATTCAGTGCGCGTACATCATTATTCTTTGCTGCAAGAATTGCTTGTTGACTTAACCAAGCATAATTCTGATAATTCTCACTAATGTTTGGGAAAACATTTTCAATAAGAGCTAACTGAGAGTTTACAAATCGGCAAAAGTCGTTGGTAAGAGTAAATAATCCAGATGTCGTATCAACTGGGACTTTTCCATTTGCAACAGCTAACAAATGTTTGGAAAATTGTACTGCACTTTGAACATTTTGAAGTTCAACTCTCATATAAGTGGTTAGCGATAATGTTTTTACGTTATTCCATAAAAGTGATGCCTTCAGGCAAGCAATCACTTCATCTGCAGGCGTTCCAGGTAATATGTTAAAAAACACCAAAGATGTAATTTTTTAACATTTTTTTTTCCGATTATTCCTATGGGAGCTATAAGATATAGTTGTCCGATCCGGCTGGTTCCGACTTATATACTACCTGCAAAAGATATAAGACTTTTGGGAAAGTTTCAGCCCGATAGCTTTAAAACTGAGAGACTAGTTTGCGTAGAAACGGACGGACAGACGGACATGGCTAGATCGACTCGTCTAGTGATGCTTATCAAGAATATATATACTTTATGGGGTCGGAAACGTCTCCTTCACTGCGTTGCAAACTTCTTACTGAATTCAATATACCCTCTGCAAGGGTATAAAAATGTTATTTCCAAGCTTAGAAGGTTATATGCTAAAAAACACCAAAGATATAATTTTTTTAAAATTTTGTTTTTCTTATTATTCCTATGGGAGCTATAAGATATAGTTGTCCGATCCGGCTGGTTCAGACTTATATACTACCTGCAAAAGATATAAGACTTTTGGGAAAGTTTCAGCCCGATAGTTTTAAAACTGAGAGACTAGAAACGGACGGACAGACGGACATGGCTAGATCGACTCGTCTAGTCATGCTGATCAAGAATATATATACTTTATAGGGTCGGAAACGTCTCCTTCACTGCGTTGCAAGCTTCTGCCTGAAATCAATATACCCTCTGCAAGGGTATAAAAAGGAGAGGAGAGTTCCAATTTAGATACCCGCAGCTTTAGAAGTTACAAAAATCCCGACCTACGACAGCAAAATTTAAATTGAGCCGTAAAAGCAGCCGCTATCGTTTGCGTGGGGCTACGCCTAAGCGGGAGCTTTCAGTCTCCTATACGAATCGAATCACGCCAGTCGCCTTCGTTGCGCTCCGTCGCGAAGTTTAGAAATAAAATCAATTTACGCGAAAGTAAACGTTTTTCGCACCAGCTGCACGCGTCGGTGAAAGCCTGAAGTTACTGCCCGCGAGTTAGTTGGCGGCTAAAACATAGTTTAAGCAAATTAAGTGTAAGCATAGTTTTTTTGTGTGGGTGCTTGTGAATATGTGGGTGTAATAGTGCCTTGGGCTGCTAGCTAACGAAGAAAAATGAAAAAGGCGAGCATGGTAGGTATTGACGAGACCAATACATTTCAGTTAAATTTTTTTATCTAGCATGAAAGTTGTGGGCGTCACAAGTGGGCGTGGCAAACTTTTTTTTGCGTCAATCGATAGGTATTGATGATAAGATGATGATGAGACAATACATTTCAGTTAAGATTTTCTATCTAGCATCAGAAGTGTAGGAGCCACAGTTTTGGGCGGTTTGTGGGCGTTAGAGTGGGCGTGGCACTGTACTGAAACAAACTTGCGCTGCGCAGGAATCTCAGGAATCTGCGTGCCTAATCCCAGTATTGTAACTCTCATAGTTTCCGAGGTCTCAGCGTTCATACGGACAGACGGACAGACGGACATGGCTAGATCGACTCGGCTAGTGATCCTGATCAAGAATATATATACTTTATGGGGTCGCAAACGCTTCCTTCTGCCTGTTACATACTTTCCGACGAATCTAGAATACCCTCTACGAGTAACGGGTATAATTATATCTGTGGTGTTTTATAGCATATAATTTCCTAAGCTTGGAAATAACATTTTTCAATTAGTTTTGAATTTTGAATTAAATTTTATCAAAATCGGACGACTATATCATGTAGCTGCCATAGGGACGATCGTAAAATTGGTGAGAAAATAATATGAAACAAATTATAGCTTCGGTGTTTTTTAACATATAACCTCCTACGCTTGGAAATAACATTTCTTAATTATTTCTGAATTTCAAATTTAACTTTATCAAAATCGGACGACTATATCATATAGCTGCCATAGGAACGATCGGAAAATTCGTAGGAAAATAATATGAAACAAATTATAGCTTCGGTGTTTTTTGACATATTATCTTATACTATAGGGAATATAATTTTTTGTGTTTTTAAATTTAATAATTATAGCTGCAAGGGTATATAAGCTTCGGCTTGCCGAAGCTAACTGTTTTTCTTGTTGTATTTAATAATAGGTATAGAAATCCAATATATTATGATTAAAATTAATAATATAAAAGATATTTTGGTATTATTAGTTTTAATAAATGGACTTAAAATGTTTATATTATCCATGATAATATATGATTTGATATTTCATAATTTTTTAACTGGTTCGTAGTTATATGGTTAAGAATTATGTTTTCTGAAGTGGTATATGAAACGTTATTAATTGTGGTTGTACCATTAAATGTTATTAAGAATGATCCGCTTAACTCAATATTGTTGACAATATTGTTACCATTTATTAAAACGGCACCATCTTGGGTAATGTCTATTTTTTATTTTTCTCTCCTTTTTTTTACAAATTGATTTCTCACCGTTTAATAACCGGGTAAAACAAGTTTTTCTAAGCTTTAAGTGAAAAAATTATTAATTATTAAAGAGTTCTTTCTTAAATGTAGACATTATACTTATTTATAATTAAGTCAGCGATCATTACTGGCTTTTGTTCGTGTTTTAATATTTCATTAATATTTTCATTATTTAAAATTTTTGTATTAAAAACATCAACTTTTGCACTGGTGGTTAACAATAATAACAGATGTTTTCTTAGTGGTAAATCTTGATGAATAAAAACCTGTTTAAAATCTTCAGAAAGGGATTCTATTTCTTTAAACAATTTGGAATTGATATTAGATTGTTTATTATTATTTTAAAAAACTCATTGATTTTATTTTGTACTTTAATGAAATCGTCATGATCCGGAGTTCCAGCCAGCCATTTCTACACGGTGCCTAACTCATTTATTCCCCTTTTTGATCTAGCTGATATTAACTGGGATAAAATTAATTCGATTACCTCTAAGTCGTATTTAATTTACCATTGTGACCGTTTATTTGAATCTCATTTTATATTATCTGATTCTATATTTATTATTTCTTTATAAAAACTTAAATTAGTTACGTGGAATAAATCGTTGTACGATTTATAGGTAAGAGCATCCTTTGTACAGAAAAAGTTCATGGTTCGAGTAATCAATTATTTATTTTATTCTGTACTGGCCAATATTATGAATGATAAAATAGGTATTAAGGAATGCATTTTCTGTAAGTTAAAAAAATAGTATATTAATTTTTTATATTGTCTTTGAGTATGATTTTGTTTCTCCTGTAATTTATTATTTTATTAGACATAACCTCCTTAACTATTTGCTTTTTAAACAACTTTTCCTACATGATATTGATGTTCTTTTCTGTTGTCATTTTGTGTTTCTAGCATTTCCTCTTGAGTTTTTTTCAATACTGGAGGAATATTTTCGTGATCGGTTTTATTATAAAAAATGTCAAAAGGTTTCTGGTTTGTTGTAAAATTAATACTCTGATTATATTCCTGAGCTGCTGTAATTAAAATTTCAGAATAATCGTTAGAATAAATTCTTCTTTTATACAGCGTGCTAATTCTGTTAGTGTCGAATGTTTCCTTTCAACCTGTCCGTTTGAGGTACTGTGCCTCGGATCTGCGTAATGTAAAGTTAATCCGCATCTTTTTGCAAAAGATTTAAATTGGACCGATGCAAAGCGGTTCATTATCTGTCATAAGTACTTTGGCTTGGTAAAAATGTTGAAGTAGTTCCATTACTTAATTTCCGATATTTAATTTATTTTGAATTTCTTTAACTACTAGGAATTTAAAGTACGCGTCAATACAAGTTATAAAAGTTAAACTTTGCGCATAGTCTATGTCAATGTGTGAATTTTCTCGATCTTTAGTCGGTATTGGGTCTTCTTCAATTGGAATTTTAATAAGGTGTCTGGTTTATTTGTTATCATTGAAAATTGTACAATTTTGTATGTATTTTTTTAGTTTTGTTTATAGATTGGGTCAATAATATTATATACTGATTTGTTAATAATTTTCGTATAGTCCCCTATGAGCTCGATTGTGTGTTTCCTCTATTATTATAGCTCTATCTTTGGCGTTTTCTTTGTCTTGTAGAAATATTCGTGTAAAAAGAAATTTGTTAGTAAAGTTATTTTTTAAAGATTCTTGAAAACGATATAAATCTTCTAAACTACAATGAATTACAACCGTATTGTTTGTGCCTAACCGAAGTAGACACTTCCGGGTTACACCGCGGGACAAGGCGGTAATGAGCACTTGTCGCTGGCACGGGGACGCTTTGCTGGCAGGACGATCGCATCGCGTCAATGGTAACGATGGTTACCTCGATGCCGGACCACAGGCGATGCGGAACTGCGCTGAGGTTGAGCTAACGTAGGTTAGCTGCTAGTGGAGATAGTGTATTACGAGCCCTATTCCCAGAGGTAGGAAATAGAACCGGTAGGTAGGTCAGGGAGTTTTGATTGTGGTAGCAGTTTGTGTAGTTGGCTTGGCAGACACTGCAAAATGTGCTGACTGCATTGGCGGGTCAGTGTGCCGTTGAGTCGGTGAGACGTTGAGTTAGTGAGACATATAATATGCTGATCAGCAATTCTCATATGCAGTACTGTTCCCAACTTGGCTATTGCTTGATTTGTTGGGTGTGGTCATGTTGAGCACCTTTGGGTACGAACAGGAAGATTCTCTCTTATATGGTTACTAAGTTCTTAATATATATATGGACGTTGATGCACTACGAGCAGTACAAACAAGTGGCCCAACGACACCAAGCACGTGCTTGTTACGCGCGGGGCCCTTTTATCAATTTGGGCAAAAAATACGAGTTCGCGAGGAAGATACAAAAAACAAATAGAGACGGGACACAAATGAAAATAAAAGAAGCATCTAAGAATGAAGCAAATGAGTTAAAATAATCTTAACTGTAGCTTATTCGATTATGTGTCTCGTCTTGTCAAAAATTTCTAGTGACTCATGTATTGTATACCTCCACGTTGTTAATAACAATTGTTGTTTAAATTGATTTAACGGTTTACGGGTCTTTTGTATTACATTTTCAAAACTACTTTCAGCGGAATGCTGTTTGTAGTGTCGCTGTTTGTAATATTATTTGTCTGTATCCGTGCAAATACATCGGCTACAACATTTGTTGTTCCGAGCTTGCATATTATTTTCGGCGTAAAACTTTCAATGAAAGAATACCATCTTTTCATTTCTACGTTTGGATTTTTATCCGAAATTGTGAACGATAAGGATTGATGGTCCGTTTGTATTTTTATGCCGATTACTCCATATAAATAATTTCGGAGATTTTTTAAAGCCTATAATACTATGGCTAACAATTCATTTTTATTTGTGGCATAAAGTTGTTTCGTCTTGTAATTGGTTTATTATCTTGTGTTAGTACTGCCCCGATAGCTACGTCTGTCGTTAAAACTAATTTCTTACTATAATCTGGCTGAACTTATTCAACTTGTGCTATTACATTCTCATTTAGCTCGATAAAAGCTTGTACAGCTGATTCGTCAAACTGTATTCAAATTTTTGTAGACATTTTTTAAGAACTTTTTCATTTTCCCCTCCTAGACATTTTGGTAAAGGCTTTGCAATTTTTACAAAGATACAGACAAATTTTCTGTAATACCCCGTTAGGCCTAGAAAACTTCGGAGTTCTATAATATTGCGTAGAATGGGATACTTTTTATTTGTGGCAATTTTTTCAGGATCAATTTTAATTAAGTTATGAGAAACAATGTACCCAAGAAATGCGGTTTTTAATTTTAAAAATTCCGATTTTTCGAGTAAAATTTTTATCTTTGTAAAATGTTAAATTTTTTAATTAAATCAGCATGATGTTGTTCAATATTGTTTATAAAAATAATAATATCATCCATATAGACATGGCAAGTTTTTCCAACTTGTTCCCCTACGATAACATCCATGGCTCTTTGAAAAATTCTGGGTGCGTTTGTTAACCGAAAAGGCATTCGTAAAAATTCAAATTTTCCGTTATTAATAGAAAATGCTGTTTTTTAAATATCTGAATCTTTCGTTAAAATTTGGTGGAATCCTGGTTCTAAATCAATTGTTGAGACGTATTTAGCCTTTCCTAAATAAGCTAATATTAAAGACGGGTCTTGCATCGGGTATCTGTCCGGTATAGTGTTTTCGTTGGTACAACTTTCTTGGGTACCACTAACACTGGTGAATTATAAGGGCTTCTACTTGATCTTAAATATTTTCCTTAAGCATTCTATTGATTTCAGTATTAACGAAATCTGAAACTGATAAAGCATAAGGATATGGTTTACTATTAATAGGCCTGTCATTTTCGGTGTATCGGTTTGAAATGGAATTTGTAAATTTATTTTTGAATGTTCTTCTTCGATCATGTCAATTATTTTCTTCTCCAGTACTTCTATTCGATTGGCACTTGACATATTACTATTATTCATTTTGTTTCGCTTGGACTCTTAAGTTCCAATTGTTTTTACTTTTTTGATGTTTAGTGTGTTTAGGATTTATTGATCCCAAACTATTTAACTTTTTTGTTGACGGAAATTGATCCCAAACTATTTAACTTTTTGTTGACGGAAATTTCTTCGCCGGCGAGTTCAGGATTTAACTATTTAATTAAACTATTAGTTAAACTGTTTAATTTTTTATTGACATATATTTCTACGTCGCCGTGTCTAGGATTTTTTGATCCCAAACTTGGTAATTTATTATTGACGGATATTTCTGCGTCGGCGTGTTCGGGATTTTTTGAACCCAAGCATGGTAATTTATTATTGACGGATATTTCTACGTGGGCGTGTTCGGGACTTATTGATCCCAAACTTTTCTCGCTACTTTTACTATTTAACTTTTACAATCAAAATATTTTTGACTTTGATTACACTTCTTTCGTTTTTTCCTCACTACTATAATATATTAACTTTTCTGTCTTTCCTTTATACTTCAACACTCCCTTTTTTATATCTACTATAGCTCCGATTTTTCTAAGTAAATTAAATCCAATTAATAGGTCAGATTCCAATACATCTATTTCATAGAACAAATGGATTGTCTCAAATATATTTATGTAGTGATAATATTTAATAATTGAATACCCATGAGCTGTTGATTCTTTTTGTAAATTGATAAGTCATTTTTGTGCTCAAAAATTTCCTTCTTAATACAACAAGCAGTGGCTCCCGTGTCTATATTATATATTAAGTCATTTTTTAGTTTATCTGTCCACTCTTTTTAAATAAGGAATTCCCTTGTAGGAGTTTGCTCTAAAAAATGATCTTCATTGATGTTATTAAATCTTGTTACCGTATTAGCAGGCTGATTAACATTTTCTTCTGGTTCCCTTTTTTGAGCTTGAGTTTGCTCCCTGGATTGGTTTGTACTATAATTGTAGTAGCGAAACGTGGATTCTGGGAAAATTAGCATATTAATTGCCCCCGCCCTCCTCCTCACCCATTCATTAACGTTCTGGGACAATTAGCATAATCCAATAAATTAACTGATTTTAATGGGCTTTGAAGTCATAAAAATGTCACGATCATGTCTATAAAGAGTAAACTTCATTGCCCCCATTGCCTCCACATCCCCATGTGGCAATATTGATCATGTATCCTTCCCCTCATTATGTGCAATTAATAGTCAGGTGAGAAAGGTGCACGTGAGAAAGGTCGCACAACCATAGTATCCAAAGGTTGTTATCTTAAAGGAACATATCCGATCATGTTGGTGAAAGGTGTGATCACATACCCTTTTGCTTCATTATCACCGGTGTTGCTGTGCATGTAAGTATTTGGGTGTAAGTACTCAAAGATGGTTATCTTAGAGGAACATGTCCGATCATATTGGGGAATAATGTTTCCTAATTTAGAAATTAAAAGAACCCCAATAAAATAAATCTCACAAGTAAATGATTCTCAGATGTGGAATATTTTCAAACACACATTTTTGTTTCCGCCCCAGAACGTTTAACTGGTAAATTGTCTAAGATTCTTTCCTTTTCACAAATGGGTCATAAACATGTCATAAAAGGGAATCAAGCAAGAGCTACCCGAACATGCGCACCTGTCCATTACCTGCACAAGCCTGAAGGCGCACGCTCATTGACAAGCGCAATAAAAGGAACACATGCACAAGTCTGAGGGGGCACGTTAATTGACCAGATCATGGGCCTCACGCCAACGACCCCAAGGCTGGCTGCTAGCTCTAATACGTTCCCATAATAGGGGTTGAAATCACAACCGCGCCACAACTCGCAAGTAGCCGACATATCTTAGTCAAGGTAATATTTTCCATTCTCCGTACCTGTAATTTTAACTCGAAATAAAATGTCTGAAGTTTATTTTATTGCATTACAATATTGATTTATTTTGGTATTGCAAACATGTTTTTATTATGTTATTTAATCTTTTTCATTATTTTTTCTATATTATAGTATATATTCAAAATGTGAGTGCTTCTATTTTGTAATCCATAAATCGATGGCATACACAAGTATCAACTCCCTCGGTGGCTGCATCATTGCTCTACACGCAGGTGTTCATATGATTTCCATGAATATTTGTTTTCATATTAACTCCATCACATTCAAAGAGTTTTGATTGTATGAACTGGAGCCGTACATAGAGTGCATTGAACAGAATTCCGTCAAATACGTCCAGAGAATTATTTATTTTAACTAAATGCATGTTGTCTATCTAAGTCAACAATCTCGTCTTACACTTTTAAATATGCTTACACAATTTATAAGGAAATGTTATATAGGTTTTTTGATCTTCATCTTTTACCCAAAGATGTGCATTCTCGAAATTCATCAAATGAAAATCTTTGATTTTTCCTCTTCTTTTACTTAAAGATGTACATTCTCGAAATTCAACAAATGAAAATCGTTGATTTTTCCCAAACTCGAAATGATTTTAACCAAACTGTCCCCTATTGTCTACCTGTGTATGATTGTGTGTATAAATTGACAAGATCTTTCCTTTCCCACCTGCGGCAAAGTATGTGCGACCTCTTCTACTTAACACTCTCCTTTATTCTATGATTTTGTGTCTCCTTTATCGATTTGGTGGTGTCCTATTGGTAACACTTGTATTAAATATTTTTCAAAATCAATACTTCCCATCTCTTCTAACCAATGAATAGTCGATGTAACCTACTAGAATTACCTAAGTTTTGAATTTAAGCAAGGAAGAACGGTATAGTCGAGTACCTCGACTATCAGATACCCGTTACTCAGCTAAAGAAACCAAAGGGAAATGGAGATATGAAAGCAGCAAAGCAAGATTGAAATGCGCCACCTACCGGCGGTAGACAGATTTAAGCGTTATGGGCGTTAGAGTGGGCTGAAACAAACTTGCGCTGCGTAAGAAGCTCAGGAATCTGCACGCCAAATCTCAATAGCCTAGCTCTTATAGTTTTTGAGATCTCAGCGTTCACCCGGACAGACAGACAGACGGACAGACGGACATGTCTAGATCGACTCGTTTAGTGATCCTGATCAAGAATATATATACTTTATGGGGTCGGAAACGCTTCCTTCTGCCTGTTACATACTTTCCAACGAATCTAGTATACCCTTTTACTCTACGAGTAACGGGTATAAAAATTCTTAAGTATGCACTTGTCATCTTCAATATTATCGTACACGCCCACTTCAAACACTATAAATGATCGAGGACAATAGTTAGTATTCCAAAAATAGTCTTGAAGTGGGATACTCGGCTACGTGAAACACGACTTAAGTAAAAGTGAAAAAGTGATCGTAAAAAATGGAATTTAAAGAAAATGAATAAAAAAAAATTAACAAATCAAAATCAGTTTTGTCAATCCTGCAAGTTCTTGCAAAAGAATAAGTGGGGAAACCATGTCCGTTCGGAGCTGCATAAGCGAAATGCAACTCAACCCCTTGACGGAAGAGTCGAAAAAATTTCTGAGGGATTCAAGGGAAGATTACTGCATTACATGTTGGATCGGACTTGATCTTACCTGAGAGTTTCTTGAGTGAAGCTGAATTGTCACTGCTACCTCATCTCAGCATTCTATTAGAAAGTTATACTTCAGCAAAAGTCAACTTTGAACTGTTTGCAGAGTTTATACTTTTTAAAGATGAATCTGAAGAAATTGAAATGAAAAGTTTACAAAGTAAAATGACGATCATGAATAATGATTCTGACTTAGAATCTGTCTTCCATGAACACACCATGGAAATAATTTTAAAAAACACAAAAATTTCAAGAGAGAGACAGTGGATGGTCTCTTAAAAAATTGATTCGCTTGGAAGTGAATGTGTATCATTATACACCGATGGCTGCGTTCATTTTGTATGTAAATTAATTTACTTGACCCAGCTCAGCATTTTACGACACCGGGGTATCTTGGGAGGCAATGTTGAAAACTACAAATATTCAACTTGAATTGCTGACAGATACAGATATGTATAGATTTATTCAAAGTAGCATTCGAGGTGATTTAGTACAATGTTGTCATAGATATACAAAAGCAAATAATAAATATTTGATAGATTATGATTCCTCGAAGGAGTCTTTATTTTTAATGTATGTGGATGCGAATAACTTGTATGGTTGGGCAATGTCGCAACCTTTACCATATAAAGACTTTAAGTGGATGTCTACTACAGACATAGACAATTTTGATATTCATAATACTCCATTTGATAGCAAATACTGTTATTTTTTGGAAGTGGACTTAATATATTCGTACCGTTTATATGATCTTCATAATGATCTTTCATTTTGTCCGTCAAATTGTCTGGCCTCAAAAGAGATAAGGTAAAAAATTAATTGCTGACTTGGGAAATAAGAACAATTATGTTATACATTATCGGAATTTGCAACAATGCATACAGAATGGGCTAATACTGAAAAAGATCCATAGAGGAGTTCAGTTCTTACAACAACCTTGGTTAAAGAATTACATTGATCTAGATACTTTACATAGGCAAATTGCAAAAAATAAATTTCAAAAAGATTTTTTTAAATTAATGAATAACTCTGTTTACGGAAAAACAATGAAAGATCTTAAGCGCAGGGTCGATATTAAGCTTATTAGTACATGGGAAGCTCTGGATAGCAAGAAAACTGGACGAAAAGCACATTATGCCAAAACTTTAGTTTCAAAACCCAATTTTCATAGTGCAACTAAAATTAATGATAATTTCTATGCAATTCAAATAAATAAATTGTCTGTTCTCAGTTTCACCTCAAAAATCTTGAGAATAAGACGTGTTACCTCTGAGCTCCCGTAGTGCTAATCGCCAACAGCAGCGCCCGCTAGCTTACTAGCAAAAAACAAACAAGTGCACAAATCAAAATGCGCAACAATCAAAAACAACAAACACAACAAACACATCAAACACAAATCCACGCGCCGGGCGCCAGCCCAATAAAAACAACAACAATGGATAAACCGCCTGACATAGGTAGAACATCAATATACAACAAACACCTAGGCGAACCAAAATACATTGTAATCAACAGAACCGACAATAAGTCTTTTGAAAATGTATCACCCTTTCTAATTGAAACGAGGAAGAACGCTATAGTCGAGTACCTCGACTATCAGATACCCGTTACTCAAAGGGAAATGGAGATATGCAAGCAGCAAAGCGAAATTAAAATGCGCCACCTACCGGCGGTAGACAGATTTAAGCGTTATGGGCGTTAGAGTGGGCGTGGCAGAATTATTTTTGGATCAATCGATAGGTATTGACGACACCAATACATTTCAGTTAAAATTTTTTATCTAGCATGCAAATTGTGGGCGTCACAGGTTTTCGCGGTTTGTGGGCGTTTAAGTGGGCGTGGCAAACTTTTTTTTAGGTCAATCGATAGGTTTTGATGAGAACAATACATTTCAGTTAAAATTTTCTATCTAGCATCAAAACTGTAGGAGTTACAGTTTTGGGCGGTTTGTGGGCGTTAGAATGGGCGTGGCAGTCTACTGAAACAAACTTGCGCTGCGTAAGAAGCTCAGGAATCTGTACGCCAAATCTCAATAGCCTAGCTCTCATAGTTTCCGAGATCTCAGCGTTCATCCGGACGGACAGACAGACGGACAGACGGACAGACGGACAGACGGTCAGACGGACAGACGGACAGACGGACAGACGGACAGACGGCCAGACGGACATGGCTAGAACGACTCGGCTAGTGATCCTGATCAAGAATATATATACTTTATGGGGTCGGAGACGCTTCCTTCTGCCTGTTACATACTTTCCGACGAATCTAGTATACCCTTTTACTCTACGAGTAACGGGTATAAAAACCATCGATTTCGCATGCGGAGGAGAAGTGGATTCATGCAAAAACACTCGATCGGGCTACTTATTGGTTAAAACTAAGAACAATGTACAGGCAAATAAGATACTTAGAATTACAAACATGGCAGACATTGAAAAAAAAACCACCGAACACAAAACTTTGAACTTTTCTAAGGGGGTCATATACTGCAACGAATTACGCAACATAGACGAAACCGAAATACTAAACGAATTTAAACCTCAAAAAGTCACTGAAGTGCGAAAAATCCTAAAAAACAAGATCAATCTTTAACAGAAACTGGCTTAATTATAATAACATTCCAAACCCTTACTCTCCCAGACTCCCTGAACATTGGATACGAAAAGATTCGCGTACGCGCATACATCCCACTCCCATTAAGGTGCAGAAAATGCTTACGATTTGGACACCCGACTCCAACCTGCAAAAGCCCCGAAGAACTTTGCAAGAACTGCTCCGAGAAAGTCCACACAGAAGAAAATGAGAAATGCAACAATGAAAAATGCTGCATTAACTGCAAACACATTTTCGAAACAGACGCAAAACACAGCCCACTAGACCGCAGTTGCCCAACATTTATAAAACAAAAAGAACTGATCACAATAAGAACTATACTACACTCGTCGCAACCAACATCTTAGCAACAGCTTCGCATCTGCCCTAACTAAACAACAGACCAACAAAACAACAACAAACACAAAAACAACACTCACACCCCAGCAGACAAAACAAAACAATGACACGCAAGCAACACACGAACATCAAAAAAGAAAACTAATATCATACCAAGACCTCTCAACAAATACCCCCACACCAACTCAATTTACAAACACCACACCACCCCCACAAGCTTCACCCGGTCACCAAACAACTGATGTTATCAGCATGGATCTCGACCCCCCTACTACCTCAAAAGACAACATGGCAAGCGAAAGGACCCAAGATCTGAAACTACGCATTTTCTCCAAGGACAAAAACAAGACACTAACAACCAACTTAAAACCCAATAAAACTAACCAACCAAAAAACCTAAACAAAAACAAGCACATTAACATAAGCGACTCAGAAAGTATGTGACACTTTTGACAGCAGATAGTAAAAAACAGGTACTTAATCAACTAATCCTCTATCAACAACAAAACACTGGCTCTTAAAATGACTATGAAGATTATACAATGGAATATGAATGGATATATCAACAACTACTGAGAACTTCAAACATTCATTAAAAAACACTCACCACTTATAATATCTTTACAAGAAACACATATAAAAACAAGGAAGAACGCTATAGTCGAGTACCTCGACTCTCAGATACCCGTTACGCAGCTAAATGGAGATATTCAAGCAGCAAAGCGAGATTAAAATGCGCCACCTACCGGCGGTATACAGATTTAAGCGTTATGGGCGTTAGAGTGGGCGTGGCAAAATTTTTTTTGGATCAATCGATAGGTATCGACGATACCAATACATTTCAGTTAAAATTTTTTAATATGAATGGATATATCAACAACTACTGAGAACTTCAAACATTCATTAAAAAACACTCACCACTTATAATATCTTTACAAGAAACACATATAAAAACAAGGAAGAACGCTATAGTCGAGTACCTCGACTCTCAGATACCCGTTACGCAGCTAAATGGAGATATTCAAGCAGCAAAGCGAGATTAAAATGCGCCACCTACCGGCGGTATACAGATTTAAGCGTTATGGGCGTTAGAGTGGGCGTGGCAAAATTTTTTTTGGATCAATCGATAGGTATCGACGATACCAATACATTTCAGTTAAAATTTTTTATCTAGCATGAAAACTGTGGGCGTCACAGGTTTTTGCGGTTTGTGGGCGTTAAAGTGGGCGCGGCAAACTTTTTTTTGAGTCAATCGATAGGTATTGATGAGTACAATACATTTCAGTTAAAATTTTTATTCTAGCATCAAAACTGTAGGAGCCACAGTTTTGGGCGGTTTGTGGGCGTTGGAGTGGGCGTGGTACATTGCTGAAACAAACTTGCGCTGCGTAAGAAGCTCAGGAATCTGCACGCCAAATCTCAATAGCCTAGCTCCCATAGTTTCCGAGATCTCAGCGTTCATCCGGACGGACAGACAGACGGACAGACGGACAGACGGATATGGCTAGATCGACTCGGCTAGTGTTCCTGATCAAGAATATATATACTTTGTGGGGTCGGAAACGCTTCCTTCTGCCTGTTACATACTTTCCGACGAATCTAGTATACCCTTTTACTCTACGAGTAACGGGTATAATTACCAGTCACATTCCCATACCCATTAACTATATACTTATTTCAAAAAACACCTCATCTTGGCGTAGGTCTCCTAGCCCACAAATCACTGCAAGCTCGAGAAATAACCCTTAGCGATGATTTTAACGCGGTATGCATAGAACTGAACTCAAAACTTAAATTCAGAATTATCTCAGCCTACATCGCACCTAACAAATCTTTCTCACTGCAAAACCTTCAGGCCGTACTAGACATCTCACACATACCCACCTTGATCACTTTAACGGTTGGCACAAAAACTGAAGCTCAAATCAAAACAACTCAAGGGGAAAAATATTTGAGAAATTTATAGCCCAATCAAACTATATCTTATTAAACGACATGTCTCCTACTCACTTTAGCACACACAACACACTCACAAACGTTGATCTAACTTTCAGCAGCCCAATGCTACAAATCGACAGCACATGGCGAACAGAAGATAATCTGTTTGGCAGCGACCACTTTTCCATAATAATTACCCTCTTTACCTCCAACACATCGAACCGCCAAGTCACTCCACGTAAGCCTACATTTTTAACCGACAAGGCAAACTGGCTAGAATTTTGCAAGCTAACTGAAGAATACTCCGCACAAAGACAACCAAGCACAAACATAAACAAGGAAGCTGCAACAATTCATAAAATCATCCTCTCCAGCGCCCACAAGGCAATACCCCAAACACACCCGATAGGAAAGACCCAAAATGTACCATGGTGGAACAATAACCATAGCCAATTTAGAGTAGACAAAATGAAGAAATGGAACGATCTAAAAAGAAACATAACTACAGAAAACACCCTGAAGTACAAAAAAGCAAATGCACTATTCAGACTAACACTAAAACAAGATAAAAAACAAAGTATAAACAACTTCACTTCCCAAATCTCACCCGAGACACCGCCAAAAACAATCTGGAGCAACATCCGACGATTTTGCGGACTCAACCCTCAAAAAACATACACTGCATATTTAACCCAACCACAAATCAAAACACCACCCACAAACCAGAAATCGCAGACTTATTTTGCAAAAATTTTTCAGAAATTTCATCCGATACAAATTTTAACACTACATTCATACATCAAAAACAAACATCACTTAATAACACACACACCCTGTCATACATTCCCAGCAAAAGAGCAATAGAAATAGAAAAGCCCATAACATCAATAGAATTCTCAGCAGCACTAAACACACTAAAAGGAAACACACCCGGACTGGACAGAATTAACTATACAATGAACATAGATAAAACAACAAAAAATAGAATAATAAACCTGCAAAACTCAATACTAAATAACTACATCCCACAAGCCTACAAAGATAGTCTGATAATACCAATAATAAAACCAAACACTGACAAAACCAACCTAAATTCATACCGGCCAATCTCACTAAACTCATGCCTATCAAAAATTCTGGATAAAATTATAGCAAAACGACTGTGGTAGTTTGTACTAAACGACAAACTTATCCAAAACATCCAAACTGGTTTCAGAAAAGGTAAATCAGCTATGGACAGTCTACTGCTAGTTGACCATCTATTAGCAAGAGCTATCTCAAGAAAAAACCACGTATCCATCATATCCCTAGATTTCGCAAAAGCTTTCGACAGAATTGGAATCCACTCCATACTCAATCAACTCGCCATTTGGAAAACAGGTCCGAAAATAACAAACTACATAAAAAATTATATGACAAACAGAAAAATACTGGTTCGCATCAACTCCGACCTCTCCCCCTTTCAGCCCATCCAAAACGGCATACCTCAAGGCTCTCCACTTTCCGTGATCCTCTTTGTGATAGCATACAACCAACTAACAGAAATAACATTAGCCTAAGCGCATATGCGGACGACTTTAACTTGATACTAAAACTAAAAAACAGAAAAAATATCAACATAAACCTTAACCCCATCATATCCACCATTCTAGACTGGGCCGAATACTCTGGTGCCAAGCTCTCGACCACAAAATGTAAACACCTGCACGTTTGCAGAAAGCACAACTGCAACTGCACTTTATCCACGGGTAACATACAAATACAAAACGAAACATCACTAAAAAAACTTGGCGTACATTTCAATAACAAATACAGGTGGAATACGCACACAGAACTACTCGCACACAGCCTCAAGCAATCAATTAACATAATAAAATGCCTCTCAAGCCCAAAATTCAACTGCAATACGTCTACACTTCTAAACGTCACAAAAGTAACCATCATCGCAAAAGCAGACTACGGCCTCCCAATCTACGGATGTTGCCCACAAACAACATTACGAAAAATAAAATCACCAATAAACACTGCTTTCAGAACTGCTCTTGGTGCATTCAGGACGACACCTATCGACAACATACTTTATGAAGCACGCGCAGACCCACTAGAAGATAGACGTGACCTCCTAACAACAAAAATTATAAAATCTTTGATTAACGCCAAAAACTCCCCAATAATAAAAATTCTTAAATCATACCGACCACCAAAACGACCACAATACAAATCAAGAGTAGACCGCATAATAGAAAACACCAAAGCCCACGACCTCCCCCTCAAACAAGCTACTCAACGTGCACAGACCACACCGCCCTGGAACACTGATATGTTAAAAATCGACACAACGCTAAGTACATACAACAAAAAAAAACACAACACCACAAATTTTTCGGAAACTATTCACAGAAATTAAGACAAAAGACAGTCAGAAATTCACCTACGTTTACACAGATGGATCGCACACAAACACAATTACCAGCCTCGCAATCACAAACGAAACACACTGCATAAAAATAGGCCTTCTACCACACTACTCGTCAGTGTTTTCCGCTGAGCTACTAGCAATAGTAGAGGGACTCGAGATATTAAAGAACAAAAGAGGCAAGTTTAGCATATGCTCTGACTCTCTCTCTGCCATCGACGCAATAAAAAACACAAACAATATTGAACATTACACTTCACACCCGCAACCTGCTACAAAAATTTATTTTGGGTCAATCGATAGATATTGACGAGAACAATACATTTCAGTTATAAATTTGTATCTAGCATCAAAACTGTAGGAGCCACAGCTTTGGCCGGCATGCCTAATCCCAGTATTGTAGCTTGTACAGTTTACGAGATCTCAGCGTTCATACGGACAGACGGTCAGACGGACAGACGGACAGACGGACAGACGGACAGACGGACAGACGGACATGGCTAGAACGACTCGGCTAGTGATCCTGATCAAGAATATATATACTTTATGGGGTCGGAGACGCTTCCTTCTGCCTGTTACATACTTTCCGACGAATCTAGTATACCCTTTTACTCTACGAGTAACGGGTATAAAAACCATCGATTTCGCATGCGGAGGAGAAGTGGATTCATGCAAAAACACTCGATCGGGCTACTTATTGGTTAAAACTAAGAACAATGTACAGGCAAATAAGATACTTAGAATTACAAACATGGCAGACATTGAAAAAAAAACCACCGAACACAAAACTTTGAACTTTTCTAAGGGGGTCATATACTGCAACGAATTACGCAACATAGACGAAACCGAAATACTAAACGAATTTAAACCTCAAAAAGTCACTGAAGTGCGAAAAATCCTAAAAAACAAGATCAATCTTTAACAGAAACTTGCTTAATTATAATAACATTCCAAACCCTTACTCTCCCAGACTCCCTGAACATTGGATACGAAAAGATTCGCGTACGCGCATACATCCCACTCCCATTAAGGTGCAGAAAATGCTTACGATTTGGACACCCGACTCCAACCTGCAAAAGCCCCGAAGAACTTTGCAAGAACTGCTCCGAGAAAGTCCACACAGAAGAAAATGAGAAATGCAACAATGAAAAATGCTGCATTAACTGCAAACACATTTTCGAAACAGACGCAAAACACAGCCCACTAGACCGCAGTTGCCCAACATTTATAAAACAAAAAGAACTGATCACAATAAGAACTATACTACACTCGTCGCAACCAACATCTTAGCAACAGCTTCGCATCTGCCCTAACTAAACAACAGACCAACAAAACAACAACAAACACAAAAACAACACTCACACCCCAGCAGACAAAACAAAACAATGACACGCAAGCAACACACGAACATCAAAAAAGAAAACTAATATCATACCAAGACCTCTCAACAAATACCCCCACACCAACTCAATTTACAAACACCACACCACCCCCACAAGCTTCACCCGGTCACCAAACAACTGATGTTATCAGCATGGATCTCGACCCCCCTACTACCTCAAAAGACAACATGGCAAGCGAAAGGACCCAAGATCTGAAACTACGCATTTTCTCCAAGGACAAAAACAAGACACTAACAACCAACTTAAAACCCAATAAAACTAACCAACCAAAAAACCTAAACAAAAACAAGCACATTAACATAAGCGACTCAGAAAGTATGTGACACTTTTGACAGCAGATAGTAAAAAACAGGTACTTAATCAACTAATCCTCTATCAACAACAAAACACTGGCTCTTAAAATGACTATGAAGATTATACAATGGAATATGAATGGATATATCAACAACTACTGAGAACTTCAAACATTCATTAAAAAACACTCACCACTTATAATATCTTTACAAGAAACACATATAAAAACAAGGAAGAACGCTATAGTCGAGTACCTCGACTCTCAGATACCCGTTACGCAGCTAAATGGAGATATTCAAGCAGCAAAGCGAGATTAAAATGCGCCACCTACCGGCGGTATACAGATTTAAGCGTTATGGGCGTTAGAGTGGGCGTGGCAAAATTTTTTTTGGATCAATCGATAGGTATCGACGATACCAATACATTTCAGTTAAAATTTTTTATCTAGCATGAAAACTGTGGGCGTCACAGGTTTTTGCGGTTTGTGGGCGTTAAAGTGGGCGCGGCAAACTTTTTTTTGAGTCAATCGATAGGTATTGATGAGTACAATACATTTCAGTTAAAATTTTTATTCTAGCATCAAAACTGTAGGAGCCACAGTTTTGGGCGGTTTGTGGGCGTTGGAGTGGGCGTGGTACATTGCTGAAACAAACTTGCGCTGCGTAAGAAGCTCAGGAATCTGCACGCCAAATCTCAATAGCCTAGCTCCCATAGTTTCCGAGATCTCAGCGTTCATCCGGACGGACAGACAGACGGACAGACGGACAGACGGACATGGCTAGATCGACTCGGCTAGTGTTCCTGATCAAGAATATATATACTTTGTGGGGTCGGAAACGCTTCCTTCTGCCTGTTACATACTTTCCGACGAATCTAGTATACCCTTTTACTCTACGAGTAACGGGTATAATTACCAGTCACATTCCCATACCCATTAACTATATACTTATTTCAAAAAACACCTCATCTTGGCGTAGGTCTCCTAGCCCACAAATCACTGCAAGCTCGAGAAATAACCCTTAGCGATGATTTTAACGCGGTATGCATAGAACTGAACTCAAAACTTAAATTCAGAATTATCTCAGCCTACATCGCACCTAACAAATCTTTCTCACTGCAAAACCTTCAGGCCGTACTAGACATCTCACACATACCCACCTTGATCACTTTAACGGTTGGCACAAAAACTGAAGCTCAAATCAAAACAACTCAAGGGGAAAAATATTTGAGAAATTTATAGCCCAATCAAACTATATCTTATTAAACGACATGTCTCCTACTCACTTTAGCACACACAACACACTCACAAACGTTGATCTAACTTTCAGCAGCCCAATGCTACAAATCGACAGCACATGGCGAACAGAAGATAATCTGTTTGGCAGCGACCACTTTTCCATAATAATTACCCTCTTTACCTCCAACACATCGAACCGCCAAGTCACTCCACGTAAGCCTACATTTTTAACCGACAAGGCAAACTGGCTAGAATTTTGCAAGCTAACTGAAGAATACTCCGCACAAAGACAACCAAGCACAAACATAAACAAGGAAGCTGCAACAATTCATAAAATCATCCTCTCCAGCGCCCACAAGGCAATACCCCAAACACACCCGATAGGAAAGACCCAAAATGTACCATGGTGGAACAATAACCATAGCCAATTTAGAGTAGACAAAATGAAGAAATGGAACGATCTAAAAAGAAACATAACTACAGAAAACACCCTGAAGTACAAAAAAGCAAATGCACTATTCAGACTAACACTAAAACAAGATAAAAAACAAAGTATAAACAACTTCACTTCCCAAATCTCACCCGAGACACCGCCAAAAACAATCTGGAGCAACATCCGACGATTTTGCGGACTCAACCCTCAAAAAACATACACTGCATGTTTAACCCAACCACAAATCAAAACACCACCCACAAACCAGAAATCGCAGACTTATTTTGCAAAAATTTTTCAGAAATTTCATCCGATACAAATTTTAACACTACATTCATACATCAAAAACAAACATCACTTAATAACACACACACCCTGTCATACATTCCCAGCAAAAGAGCAATAGAAATAGAAAAGCCCATAACATCAATAGAATTCTCAGCAGCACTAAACACACTAAAAGGAAACACACCCGGACTGGACAGAATTAACTATACAATGAACATAGATAAAACAACAAAAAATAGAATAATAAACCTGCAAAACTCAATACTAAATAACTACATCCCACAAGCCTACAAAGATAGTCTGATAATACCAATAATAAAACCAAACACTGACAAAACCAACCTAAATTCATACCGGCCAATCTCACTAAACTCATGCCTATCAAAAATTCTGGATAAAATTATAGCAAAACGACTGTGGTAGTTTGTACTAAACGACAAACTTATCCAAAACATCCAAACTGGTTTCAGAAAAGGTAAATCAGCTATGGACAGTCTACTGCTAGTTGACCATCTATTAGCAAGAGCTATCTCAAGAAAAAACCACGTATCCATCATATCCCTAGATTTCGCAAAAGCTTTCGACAGAATTGGAATCCACTCCATACTCAATCAACTCGCCATTTGGAAAACAGGTCCGAAAATAACAAACTACATAAAAAATTATATGACAAACAGAAAAATACTGGTTCGCATCAACTCCGACCTCTCCCCCTTTCAGCCCATCCAAAACGGCATACCTCAAGGCTCTCCACTTTCCGTGATCCTCTTTGTGATAGCATACAACCAACTAACAGAAATAACATTAGCCTAAGCGCATATGCGGACGACTTTAACTTGATACTAAAACTAAAAAACAGAAAAAATTTCAACATAAACCTTAACCCCATCATATCCACCATTCTAGACTGGGCCGAATACTCTGGTGCCAAGCTCTCGACCACAAAATGTAAACACCTGCACGTTTGCAGAAAGCACAACTGCAACTGCACTTTATCCACGGGTAACATACAAATACAAAACGAAACATCACTAAAAAAACTTGGCGTACATTTCAATAACAAATACAGGTGGAATACGCACACAGAACTACTCGCACACAGCCTCAAGCAATCAATTAACATAATAAAATGCCTCTCAAGCCCAAAATTCAACTGCAATACGTCTACACTTCTAAACGTCACAAAAGTAACCATCATCGCAAAAGCAGACTACGGCCTCCCAATCTACGGATGTTGCCCACAAACAACATTACGAAAAATAAAATCACCAATAAACACTGCTTTCAGAACTGCTCTTGGTGCATTCAGGACGACACCTATCGACAACATACTTTATGAAGCACGCGCAGACCCACTAGAAGATAGACGTGACCTCCTAACAACAAAAATTATAAAATCTTTGATTAACGCCAAAAACTCCCCAATAATAAAAATTCTTAAATCATACCGACCACCAAAACGACCACAATACAAATCAAGAGTAGACCGCATAATAGAAAACACCAAAGCCCACGACCTCCCCCTCAAACAAGCTACTCAACGTGCACAGACCACACCGCCCTGGAACACTGATATGTTAAAAATCGACACAACGCTAAGTACATACAACAAAAAAAACACAACACCACAAATTTTTCGGAAACTATTCACAGAAATTAAGACAAAAGACAGTCAGAAATTCACCTACGTTTACACAGATGGATCGCACACAAACACAATTACCAGCCTCGCAATCACAAACGAAACACACTGCATAAAAATAGGCCTTCTACCACACTACTCGTCAGTGTTTTCCGCTGAGCTACTAGCAATAGTAGAGGGACTCGAGATATTAAAGAACAAAAGAGGCAACTTTAGCATATGCTCTGACTCTCTCTCTGCCATCGACGCAATAAAAAACACAAACAATATTGAACATTACACTTCACACCCGCAACCTGCTACAAAAATTTATTTTGGGTCAATCGATAGATATTGACGAGAACAATACATTTCAGTTATAAATTTGTATCTAGCATCAAAACTGTAGGAGCCACAGCTTTGGCCGGCATGCCTAATCCCAGTATTGTAGCTTGTACAGTTTACGAGATCTCAGCGTTCATACGGACAGACGGACAGACGGACAGACGGACAGACGGACGGACGGACAGACGGACATGGCTATATCGACTCGGCTAGTGATCCTGATCAAGAATATATATACTTTATGGGGTCTGAATCGCTTCCTTCTGCCTGTTACATACTTTCCGACGAATCTAGTATACCCTTTTACTCTACGAGTAACGGGTATAATAAGAGAAAAAGGAAAGGAGGTCAGAAGAACTTCCTAAACTTAAAAACAAAAGAACTAAATAGGCAGCTATATGCAGAAAAATCTACCCCAGTACCCTGGGATGAAAAAATAGAAATTAAGAATAGAAATTAAGAAAGAATTAGAGAACACGTATAGGGAATTCGATGACTACAAAAATAAAAATAATATGAAAGAAGCTAGAAAACCAAAGTGCCCTGCAGATTGTAAAGGGCCTTTTGAAAATACAGCTTGCGAGTATACGTGTCATAAGAAAAATAAAAGGATATACAAATAAAAAGAAAATATATGAATATAAATTAACAAGTTATATATTTTAATGCAGATAACAAAATAATCGTTCCACCAGCCCATAAAGTTATGCCATATCGAAATCCGAGTTCATTTGACCAAGTTATGGGCTTTTAAAGATTTCAGTAAACCTTCGCAAAATTAAAATCAATGACATAAAAACGGCCATATTTTGTACTACCTTTAAAGTTATATATTTTAATGCAGATAACAACATAATCATTTCACAAGCCCATAAAGGTATGCCATATCGAAATCCGAGTTCATTTGACCAAGTTATGGGCTTTTAAAGATGGAAAGAAGGCCCATTTCAGTAAACCTTCGCAGAATTAAAATCAATGACATAAAAACGGTCATATTTTTTACTACCTTTAAAAATATATATTTTAATGCAGATAACAACATAATCATTCCAAAAGCCCATAAAGGTATGCCATATCGAAATCCGAGTTCATTTGACCAAGTTATGGGCTTTTAAAGATGAAAAGAAGGCCCATTTCAGTAAACTTTCGCAAAATTAAAATCAATGACATAAAAACGGTCATATTTTGTACTACCTTTAAAGTGATATATTTTAATGCAGATAACAACATAATCATTCCACAAGCCCATAAAGGTATACCATATCGAAATCCGAGTTCATTTGACCAAGTTATGGTCTTTTAAAGATGGAAAGATGGCCCATTTCAGTAAACCTTCGCAAAATTAAAACCAATGATATAAAAACGGTCATATTTTTTATTACCCTTAAAGTTATATATTTTAATGCAGATAACAACATAATCATTCCACAAGCCCATTAAGGTACGCCATATCGAGATCCGAGTTCATTTGACCAAGTTATGGGCTTTTAAAGATGTAAAGAAGGCCCATTTCTGTAAACCTTCGCAAAATTAAAATCAATGACATAAAATCGGTCACATTTGTTTTTTTATTTATTTATTATTTGTATCCTAGCGCTACAAGTGCACACTTATAATTATCGCGCTAGTCACATTGAGTTGATATTTTATATTATTATTATTTTTAAGTTATTAAAACAAATTCTCTCGCTCTTAATTAATATTAATGACTAACATCAAATTTTCGTAGTTTCTTAGTTACAATTATTATTGTTTTTAAAATATATATTGTATATTTTTATTTTTTTTTTGTTTTATTTCATTTCATTTAATTTTTATACTTGTGTACTAGTATTTTAAAAGATCTTTAAATTTATTGTAAAATTAAGTTGCGCTCCTAATTGTTTTGTATTGGTGTGGTAGATTGTTCCAATGACTATATGGTTGCTCCATGATAAAGTATTGTTAAATGTTATCCCTAGATTAACTGCATTCACTTCATAGCTTATCGGCGTGTGGTTTATATATAATTTTTGGAGTGAAAGTGTTGAAAGTTGCTTTTTACCAATTACCAAGCACTTCGATTTTTTAGGTTTTATACCCAATCCATTTTCCTTTGCCCAATTTTCAATTAGCCACAACATTTTATTACTTATACGGACACAGTCATGTATTTCAGTTACGGGTCTACTAACATATATTTGGACATCATCAGCATATAAATGTACTTCACACTCAGACAGGATACTAGGGAGATCATTAACATATATAGAAAACAATAAAGGGCCTAGCACAGATCCCTGTGGCACTCCCCTGGATAAGTTCCGGAGAGAAGAAACTTGCGTTCCAGAGACGACTGCTTGAAACCTATTCGTTAAGTACGACCTAATAAGCTTCGTCGCATTAGTTGAGAAATTAAACATATTCCTAAGCTTGGTACAGAGAATGTTATGATTCACAGAATCAAAAGCCTTGCTGTGGTCAAGGAGCGTCAAAAACGTTACGCAGTCACTGTCCAGTTCTTGTCTTATATCCTCTACAATATTAGTGATTGCATTAATACAACTCCTTTTCTTACGGAATCCTGATTGTTTTTCGTCAAGTAGAGAATTATTAGCTAAGTATAGTTGAATCTGTGAGGACATAAGGTTTTCAAAGACTTTTGATAGAAAAGGTAATATTGAAATAGGTCTATAGACATTGTTTGACTTAGGAATTGGGAAAATTTTGGCGTTTTTCCATATTAACGGAAATGAAGACGTTGTAATAGCCGTGTTAAAAATATATGTAATATGGGGCAACATTAAGGGGAGCAAAAACTTAACAAATTTTGGACTCATATTATCGAGACCAACAGCATCAGACTTGACATGCAGAATACTAGCTAGGACATCACTTTGGTTTATACATATAAAGCTAAAACTATTATCACAGAGGGGTTGAGTATTCAGGTACGGATTGCATGTTGCTTCAGGTACATCTATTTCCAAAAACTATTTGTTTATTAATTTAACATCCACCTCAGACTCTGTCTGTTGCTTACACTTTCCAATACCTAACCGTTTTAGTTTGTTCCATCTGTTTTTTGAGTTAACACAGTTATTAAATTGTATGTTATAATGCTCTTTCTTTGCTGATTTTATCTTTTTGTTTACTTTTACCCTAGCCTATTTGTATTGTTTTCGAAATTCATTTGTTTTGTATCGCTTCCACCGGAGCTAAGCTACATCTCGCTGACGAGTTAGGTTTTTAATTTCACTACTGAACCATGGATTTTGCGTTGGCTCAATCACCTTGGTCCTTAGGGGCACAAACTTGTTGAACAAATACTGGACATTGTTGGTTAAAACCTCTAATTGACAATCTACATGACGAAGATGGTAAATACATGACCAGTCACTACACAAAAATTGCGTTTTTAATTCATTATAATTTATATTTTTGTAATCTCTATACGTAAAAGAATTGATTTAGCTGTCAAAGGTCAAGTCGTATGTTAAAAATATTAGGTCGTGTCTGGAGAAGGCTGGTACAGAAACCTGGTCATAATGTATGATTTTGCTAGGGTCATTGATAAGAAATAAGTCAAGTAATGTATTCTTTTCTTCAGCTTTATTATCAGAATACAAGAGGTTTACAAAGTAAGTTGACCAAATTGTATACTGATAGTTTTTCCTTGTCTTCCCATGTTATTGTTTTTACTGAAACCTGGTTAAAACCGGAAGTTCTAAGTTCCGAAGTTTTTCCAAGTAAGTACACAACTTACAGGCTTGATCGTCCGTCCCGACGTGGAGGTGGAGTTTTAATTGCAGTTGACTCAGAATTAACGTCTGAAGTAATAACGTCCGACGAAATAAATGACATTGAATTTCTGTGTATAAAACTATCCCTTCCGGGTATTTCTATATACATAACATGTTCATATATTCCGCCATCATCGGAATTCCCGACATATGCGAATCATCTGTCCGCTATCCAGTTTATTTCAAGTAAACTATCAGATAGGGATCAGTTAATAGTTTTAGGTGACTTTAATATACCTAGGGCGACATGGTCCACCGTCGAAACCTCAAATATATTGTTACCTTCAACGCAGCATGATTTTCTTGACGGTTTGCTTGATATTTCATTGTCTCAAGTAAATCATGTATTAAATTTCTTAGGACGATTACTGGATCTATGCTTTGTTTCCAGTCCAGATTGTGTCTGCATAGCTAGAACCTCTGCAATTACTTTACCAGAAGACCCTTATCACCCAACGCTAGAGCTGACTATTGACACGGGTACAAAAGTGTATGAAGTATCTGAAAAAATAGCTAAACGCATCCCCTGCTTTCGTAAAGCGAACTTTGCACTCATTAATAGCCTTATAGCTTGCTCGGATTGGTCCAATCTGTACTTAAGTACTAATATAAATGAAGCGGTTAATATATTTTATAACATATTAAACGAAGTTTTTGATACATGCGTTCCTACGTATTATCCTAAAATTTCAAACCAACCTCCGTGGTTTAACAAAGAGCTGGCACGACTTAAAAACGTAAAGTCTAGACTCTACAAAAAGTTTAGAGCTTCAGGTTCACAAGCTGCCTTTTCCCGATACTTAAGTGCTCGGTCCGATTTCACCGTGCTTAACGCTCAGTGTTATAAAAACTATTTAGCTCGTTGCAAGACCCAGTTTACACTGGATCCAAAACAGTTTTATAATTTTGTTAACACAAAGCGTAAATCTTCTAGTTACCCATCATCACTTAAATTTGAAAATTCGGCTGCTGGCACTGATCAAGCCATAGCCGATCTTTTTGCACAGTTTTTTCAAACCACCTATTCAACATCAAGTCCTCCAGATCAGTCTTACCCATATGTCATTCCTAAATCAAACTTTATTTGTTGTCCTGTTATAAGTAAAAGCTCACTTCTTTTAGAATTGCAAAGGGTCAAACCAGTCTACTCTCCGGGTCCTGACGGAGTCCCTGGATGTGTGCTTAGGTATTGCGCTGAGACTTTGTGTAGACCATTGCACAAACTGTTTACTTTGTCTTTAGAAACATCCGATTTCCCACACAGATGGAAGGAATCGTTTGTTATCCCGTTTCATAAAAAAGGGAGTAAATTGAACGCATGTAATTACAGAGGTATTTCAAAGCTATCAGCTATACCGAAGCTCTTTGAGAACATTATTACGCCTCATTTACAACACAGTTGTAGGTCCCTTATTTCCTCTTGTCAACACGGATTTATAAAACGTAGGTCAACGACAACCAACCTTTTGGAGTTTACTTCATTTGTTATAGGAGGTTTTAGAAAGAATCGTCAGACTGATGTGGTCTACACTGATTTTAGTAAGGCGTTTGATTCTGTAAGTCACCCGATTTTAGTCCGGAAATTGGACCTTTTAGGGTTTTCATGTGATCTTCTTAGGTGGATTTTAAGTTATTTGAATGATAGGACTCAAAGGGTCATTTTTAAAAACTCTTTGTCATCCCTAATCCGAGTTACTTCCGGTGTACCACAAGGAAGTCATCTCGGTCCGCTCCTGTTTACATTATTTATAAATGACCTTCCATTAGTCTTAACGAAGTCACGGGTTCTTATGTACGCAGATGACGTTAAGTTGTGCCTGCAATATAATGACCCCGCACAAAGTTTAGCTTTACAATCGGATCTAAATGCATTTCAAACATGGTGCAAGGATAATGAATTGAATTTAAATGGTTCTAAGTGTAAACTAATGACCTTTTTTCGTGTCAGCCCCCACTACTCAACGTATACTTTGAGTGGTTGTGCGTTAGATAGGATAACGCATGCTGACGACCTTGGAGTCTACATGGATCCTAGACTTAAATTTTCCGATCACATTACTACTATGGTAAATAAAGCCAGGGGCGTGCTTGCATTTATCAAAAGGTGGTCGAAGGAATTCGATGATCCCTATGTCACAAAGACCTTGTTTATTTCATTAGTCCGACCAATTCTTGAGTACTGCGCTCCTGTTTGGAGTCCCCAATATGGGGTGCATATAGACCGGATTGAATCTGTGCAAAAAAACTTCTTAATATTTGCCTTACGGAGACTTAACTGGGATACAAGCCTAATACTACCATCCTACTCTAGTAGACTACTTCTAATTAACTTACCATCGTTAGCTAACCGTAGAACTATGCTTGGTATTACGTTTATTAGAAATCTTATTCATGGTGATGTAGAGAGTCCCGAGTTACTGGGTCGCCTGCATTTTAATGTGCCAAATAGATTCACTAGAAACTATATTCCTTTAGTATTGAATCACTGTATCTCTAATTACGCAATGCATGAACCTTTTAGAGTACTTTGCAATGATTATAATAGACTATATCATCTAATATCTACTACTGACTCACTTCCTATCTTTAAATCAATAATATTATCCTCCCTAGTAACTAATTAGTTTTACTTGATGTATTTTGTCTATTCGTATTGACCTGTATTTTTAATTGTCTATTGTTACATTGTCTGTTTCTTTGTCCGCGATTATGTTTACTCGCCCAAAACGGTGATGGGCTCCGCGCGTAACAAGCTTTGCTTGGTGTCGTAGGGCCACTTGTTTGTACTGACCATAGTGCATCAACGTCCAAGGTATCACAGTGGCTGCTATAGTGCGTGGGAATCGTTTCGTTTACGGAAAACAAACCTAGGGATTTAAAGTTATCTACGAGATGGCTTTCTGACAATAGGTTGCTGTTAAAATCACCCGCCAATATGATGTCAGTGTACTCCAACGAAATGTCTGAAACAACATTAAGTAATGACCCGTAGTCAATTGTCCGATTCGGTCTATATATGCAACCTAGAAGGGTTCTTCCATGGGATTTATTGGGAAGTTCTAATAGAATGTATTCGATAGTACTGTCACTTGGCTGTTTAAGTACCACTTTACATTTCAGCTTCACATTCACGTATATAGCAACACCTCCTGCATGACCAGTACGGTCGGACCGATAAACATTAAAGCCTTCACAAATAATAGACGAATCACATAGATCATTTACAAACCACGTCTCAGGCACACATATCACATCGACATTAGACTGAGTAAAATGGAATCTAAAATCATCAATCTTCTTTAGCAAACTTTCTGCATTTAAGTGAACAATTTTTAGACCAATTTTATAACTACTTATAGTTTTTATCATGGCACTAGCTATGGAACAAACTTTCTCATCCTGCATTGTTGTTATCAATGATTTTTAGGGGCGCAATCTCATTATTCAATGTGTATCTTATACATTTCTTAAAGTAAACTAGTTTTAAGCCTATCTTAATAAAGAGGATACGATTTATACGCTTAAGAACGAAAGCTATCAGCTTCAGATCCAGCCGAAGCGTTAATTATTACTGAGACACACGCGACCTTCCTCTGCTGATGCTCAATCTCTACTACTCTTGCGCATTTTTCACGCTATTAAACACTACACAAAATGTTACGGAACAGAACAACTGATCTGTTATTAATAGGGCTGTCAATCCTACATTCGGCTATTCTGACAATTCATTCGACCCGAATGAGGATGACCACAATTTCATACATACAGTGTTCGTTTTATTTGGACCTTCATCATCTCCTACTTTTTCGACAAGGTATCGACCATGTCTCAACTTACGAGTAACGGCGTAAGGCCCTAAAAACTTATTTTTCAACTTCTATCCTGCACCAAACTGTGTTTTTTTAATAGCTACTAAATCTCCGAGCTTGTACTCAGACTCTGGTTTCCTTGATTTGTTAAATGACTTGCGATTCTCGTCCTGAATCTTTGCGATGTTCTTTTTAGCTTCCACTTCTCCCTCTCTTCCTGCAACTCATTTAAGAAATCTTCCTCTAATAGCTTAACTAACTCCTTATCGTACTTGGTCTTCATATTGATCCCACTAAGGATCTTGAATGGAGCTATCTTTGTACTTCTAGGAGGAGAGGAATTTCTAAACTGTTGAACCCTGCCTACATCCTTATATCAAGTTTTCGGGTCTTCCGCACATAGTTTCGTCAATATAGTGATGACAATCCTATAGATACGCTCCACTTGACTTAACCTTACAGTACTCCTGAAAAGCATTGGTTGTGAATGCCGTCCCACGATCCGTGATTATACGACTTGGATTACGGAAAACATCAGACTGCTTTTCCATTCTATCCTCTACCTCGTCAGCGCCAGTACTCTTAGTGGGGTAAAGCCACACAAATTTAGAGAAAGCGTCGACCACTACCAAAACATGGTTGTATTGTTATTTTGTCATATCCATGGGGCCAATGTGGTCAATATGATAGGTTTGTAACGGTTCGTCTGCCTTGTTTATCGAGTTTAAGAAACCCTGTTTTTTCCCATACTTAGCCTCGCCAACTATGCACTCTACACAGGACTTCATGATAGTTTGAGCCTTCCTCTCTAAATCTGGAATGTAATAATCGCGCTGAACCAAGTCAATTGTCCTTTTGATGCCAAAATGTCCTTGTCGGTGAGCTTTGTTGATTATTTCGTTCTCCATGGCTGATGGGATAGCTATGAGCTCTTTTATAGGATTCTTGTGAAGAACTTCGTGCTTCAGATAGAAGTCGTCGTAGGTATGTGATTCCAGGACCTTTTAAATGGCTCTTATCCATTCATCCTGACGTTAAGCCTGTTGAATTCGATGTCTGACTGACTCTTGGAGCAATAAGGTATGTACGCGGCTTAAGGCGTCGACATGTTTCATTCTTGTGAATGGACGATGCTCAATTATGTACTCAAGGTCTTGTAAGAAAATGGCCCAACGAGATACTTTCACTGGAACATCATTCTTCTATGTTCTATAGGGAGTTCCTCTAGCTCATAAGAAGGATATTTCTCCTCTGCATCTGTTGTCTTGCGGCTCATGTACTCTACTGGGTGAAATTCTTGATCAGCTGAATCCTTTTAAAGAAAGACTTCTCCATATCCGAACATGCTTGCATCACAATGGACTTCTGTAGCACTCTTTTGGACAAGGATAATTTTAATTGATTAATCGATGCTAGCTCTTTCTCTCCCATCTTAAAGGAAGTGTTCTTCCTAAGCTAGTTCGACAAAGGTCTGGCAATGATAGCGAAGTCTTTCACAAACCTTCGGAAATAGGATGTTAGGCCAAGTTACCGTTGAACTCCATCGACTGCACAAGTCTTCTCTGCTGGTGATTGGATAGTTGCGTTTTCGACTATATAGCCAAGGAATTGGACCCTCTTCTGTAAGACCTGACACTTTTCACATTATACGCAGACCTGAACACATTGCGACATCTAAAACTTTCTTTAATTTCTCTAAACCTTTAATGGCTTGAGCACTGCAAAAATGTATCGCATAAACACTGCAGGAGAATTTGAAATTCCGAATGGTACGAAGCAGAATTTGTATTGACCACTTTGGTGACGAACGCGGTGTATTTGCGAGAGCTTTCCTGCCAGGGGACATAGACAAATCCGTTTGATAAGTCCAGCGTTGTAAATACTTTATCCTTCTGAAGCTTATGTAAAACATCGTCGATCAAGTCCATAGGGAAACTGTCGCGAATAATCTTCTGGTTCAATTTGCGGTAGTCGCAACAGAGTATTTTAGTGCCATATTTTTTGGCAACAAACACTATAGGTGACTTGTATTCGGAAACACT